>NW_022900939.1:42346392-42438539 GCF_012274545.1 Fukomys damarensis
AGGTTAACACCACATGACTCTCCCCTAGGGATTATGTTTCAATGTATATGTATCTGATTCTAGCTTTGAATCACTCCCAATTTTAAAGGATACATAAAATCTGCTCATATGCATAAACAATTTACCCATGTGCAAATCCCAATGTTGATTTGGTAATATTGTAGGAAGTATAAAGAAAATAGCTGAGCAGGATTACTGATTGTCATGTACAGCCTCAGACTCCATAGATTTTTAACACTTATGAGTGCTAATGAGACAGCTTTATGTGCATCTTGAGATAGCAGCAGTGGAAAAGCTTATTCTGTTATAGACCTAAAAGAAGTAGATAACACACAAAATGTATATGTATATATATGTATATATATGTATATATGGAATTAAATCATGTGTATATATGATTTAATTCCTCAATTTATAAACACATATATAATATAAATTTATAATATAAATATACAACTACTGAAAAGTAATCTAAGTAAGGTGATAACTGTAGCCAATCAAAATTTTTAAATATAGACTGTAACCTCACAGAAAATAATGAAAGGCAAGAAACAAATGCATACAGAGAGCCAAAAAACTAATTCATACTAGACTTAGTAATTAAAGGATAATCTATGGATGGCAAGAATATACGTCTCACACAGACACACACACACACACACACAATACAAACCACAGGGGCTGAAGAAGACTCTCACCTAGTAGGGACAAGGCCCTAGCCTCAATCCCTCCCCAGTTGCGGAGGGTGCATGGTTAGATGGAGAACGTCCCCCAAAGCGCTTCTGTGCTCCCAGGCTGGGCCCTTAGACTGCGGCTGGGTCCTAGCGGTGCTGCACTCTTCAGTGCGTCATTCCACTGACGAGAAGAAAACTCTGCGCTGTTAGGAGAAGGCCTAGTGAAGAGACGGGGGTCACTGGCGGCAAGAGGTGGAAGGGTTTATCCCCTCGCTAGGGTCCTCCCAACTGCCACAACTTAAAAGCTCCCCACCCCTGTGGGGCCAGACAGCCAGGACTGAAGCCAAGAGCCATAATACATGGCTCCTCATTTAAGGTGTGGGTGTTGGGTGTTTACTTGGTGAAACACTGAGTATACAGACAAAATATGTGGCCTATATTTTGGTATATTATAATAAGAAACAAACTTTAAGGATTGAAGGTCGGAAATTAACCCACAGGAGTGGAATGAAGGCAGCAGGGTAACCCAAGACCAGCGGAAGCCCAGGGGAAGTACTTTGCGTGCACTTGTGCTGTCTTCCTCTGGTGAATGCAATCACGGTCCCCAAAGTTTTACTCAAGCTTTATAGAGGCCTCAACTGAATTAGAAAGCCAATTATTGTAGCCTTCTGATATTAAAAAACGGAAAAAATTACCAGGAATAATTCTGAATGCTTGATGATGAGAACTGAAGAAAAAAATAAAAAGCAGCACCTCAGAAAAGTGTTTCCTGGAGTTAAGTAATTACAGTGGGCCATGGTTCCTCTGCTGAATCTCGATCCTGTTACTATCACATACTGCCCACAGAGCAAGCCCAGACTTCTGCTCAGATGTCCGAAAGCAAACACGTCAGACCCTCAGCGCTATACTGAAGAATGTGAATGAATATTCCTTGTAGCGCTTATGTATATATTAAAAATTTAAGACAGGGAGTCAGAAGTTGGAAGTCCCTAGATCTAAAAGGAGGAAGAAGCTAGGAGAAAGGATGGCAGGCATAGTACAGCATGCAAGCAAATAGGAAGCCCTGTGCTGGTTAGAGGGCAGGACATTCTTTCAGTTTTGTTTCACTGTTTCTTTCACTTCTAGCTTTGTATAAAGAAGTATCATAAACTAACATGGTTCTCTCCAATGACATGGAGACATGAAACAGGAGAAGGCAAGGGAAGCTCCCACTGTAATGCACCTGAGCTGCTAAGAAGTGAGGGGTGAGGCATGCAGGGTTGCTTGCTGTTGACAAGTAGGCACCCTCAGGGTATCCCTGCTGTTGCCCAACTAGAATATAGCTACAGTTCCAACCTTAAATATTAAAACAACCATTTTTCCAAGTTTCAAATGCTAGGCCTCCTGACAGTAAGAGGAAATTTTGATGGTGCAGAGTAAACAGAGTTCCCAGAACAGCACAGGCACAAATAGGAAGGGATTCAAGTCAAGGAAGAGGCTTCACAACCACGGTGCCACCAGAGCTTCCTTGGAACACAGAGGAAGAACAGAGAGCCTTTTCTGGGACTTCAAGATGACAGAAGCAAGGGAATCCCTGTCTACCTTAGAGGAGCGATAAGAACTCACAAACAATTCCAGGTGGCGACACAGGACAGGAGCTGTGTGGCCCCCATGTGGATCTCAGATGTGCCCGAAGGGATCCTCCCTACTCCAAACTTCCCATCATGCCAGCTCCTCAGGGAGGACACAGACGTCTTCACAAGACTATACGAAACCTAGTCATGGCTCTGAAGAGCTAGTCAGTCATTCTTACAAATCCTTTGACTTTTATAAATGTTTGAGCAAAACAGTGTGCTGCGATGCATACTGTAAGAAGAGGGAAGTAATGCTCATCTTTTTACCAAATTATTTCTCAACAAAGACTACCTTTCTGGATAACCTACAGGTCACACTACCACTGCTTAGCTGACCACTTTTTCCACCTTGCATTCATCTTTCTTAGATATGATTTCAATCCTAAAATGTATCTTTTCAGGTTTTCCAAATCATAACATGCTTCTTCTACAACACTATAATATCATGGGCTTGGCTAAAAGGCTCCATGTTGCCACAAGTTACTCAGTTTTAACAACAACAAAAATCAAACAATTAATTTAAATAGTATCTTCAACTTGTTCATCAAAGGGTCTCTAACAGTAATTTATCTTCAAGACAACTATTTTAGATTATGAAAATGTGGTCAAACTTTTGCATGTACATAAAAAAGGCAGAATGTCTTCATTCAAAGTCCACTAGTCATATAACCCCACAACTCTTGCATTTTGCAGGTCTGTAAAACCAGTACTGTGTGTATGATGTTGAGGTCTGGTACCAGTAAGAGCAGGAGGTGGGCTTCCTTGGACCATGGCTTCAGGGGCCTCCTCTGGGGGGGGTGAGATGGGTGAACTGGTGGTGGATGTATATATTTCTATAAGCACCCCAGGGAGAGTAGGGTACCCTCCGGCTTTCTTCCCAAAGCAAAGTCTTTCAAAGGCAATTAACTGGTTATCTGTTTATACCCTTTAGCCAGTGATAGATGTGGTCTGGCCAATTCCTGAGATGCCTTCAAGCCATTTTTTAAAAATTGTTCTGAAGTAAACTACTTTACTTGGCTTTCCTTCAATGATTCCAATTTTTTGGCAACCCTATTCTCCTTGGCTTCAACTTTAGAGGCACTTCCTTTCTGGCTAAGTGCATGAATTTTTAGATTTTTTGGCTCCACATTTTTGGGTCCTGATTTTCATTGTGAATTTGGCTGAAAGAAGCCAACAGTGCCCATGACACAGTCTGAATTAGTTTACCACTTTTTCACATGGTACTGAAGAATAAATTCCAGGCCTGAATTTGTAATCCTCTTACCTCAGTCTCCCAGACTGGTGGTGTTACAGGGGTGAACCACCATACCCAGAAGTTCACCACCCCACAGCACATCTAGCTATGAACCCATCAGCTAATCAGTCCCACTGATGAGTGTAACATCCACGTGATCTGATCACCATCCAAAAGCTTCACCTCTGAACACACGAGACTTTGAGGGGCATTTTAGATGTGAACCACTCGGCTAAAAGGATCCAAATTGCCAGAATTAACCAACTTCTAAATTACCTGATTTAAGTATAATTTCAAATACATAATTTGAATAATACCTTCAACTTGCTCATCAAAGTGTCTCATTAGTAATATTTTAATTTATCTTCAAGAAAACCATTTTAGATTATGAAGATGTGATCTTATTTTTATATAAATGGAAAATGAAGCAGAATTTCTTCATTTAAAGTCACCTACTCATTGAAAATTGTATAGTCAGACAGGAAGCTCAGTTTTTCCAAATCAGAGACTACAGTGTCTACAACACCACCTTCCATTCAATTTTTCCCAATAGGAAAAAAAATTTTCCTAGTCACTTTCCATTGAAATTATAAAGCCAATCATATAGATAGATAGATATAGATAGTTATCTATCTATATATATCTTCAGTTAATTTTCTGTTTCTACTCTCTACCTACTGTACTTATATTTCATATTTTTATTTTATGTAAACACATACTGTAATTTTTGTTGAAAGCACGATTTGCTAATCTTCACCTACAAAATCATGGTTCACTCTGCATATATATGTGTATCTGGGTGCAGGTGTGGAAGGATATGAATGAATACTCCATTTCCAACTACAGTAATGACAATTTTTACTTTTTCTCTGAATAAAACCCTACAAAAAAGTGACAGGAAAATATCACTAAGGAAATTTAGGAAATAAAATGTAGGTTGTCACTTAAGGATATAAATTTTTCATTAGTAACAGATAAGAATATTATTATATAAACTCATTAATAGCACATAATGGCCTTGCTTCAGGGCATGGTTATGAAGTTCTAAGACAGTCATTTTTTTATCTCTTCCTAATGTAGTTATTACCAGTAATTAAAGTTTTTGCTCTTCTCTATTCATCTAAACCACTGCAATCACAACATGTGGCCAGGATCTAGAGAATTTCACAATCCAATAAATAAAATGAACACTATAAAATTGTGACTAAAAGGCAAACAAGAAAAGACAATGTGCTACTTTAACATCAAGACTTCTTTCCACTTTACTCATTTAAAACTATCTCCATTGTAGCACAAGTGAAGTAAAACTTGAGCATCTAAAAGCAAGTAAAATCAAAAGAGCCAAAAAAATAATTTTTCACCTGTTAGTGAGCAGATCAAAAGTGCATTTCTTCCGCTAATGCACCTTGGTAAAGCCAAGTTTAAGCTCATATGAAAATGTTAAAATAGCTTTTTATTTATTGAAGAAATGTATAAATTTCACAGGTAGCATTCTGAGATCCAGATAATTGCAAGATAAAAAATTCATAAGGAAGTTTCTGGGAAATAATAAGTACATATGAAGGGAAACACATTATATAGAGAAACTTGAAAGGGAATTACACCAAGGTTTAATTTCATCAAATCAGCATCTGACATCATTATGATATATTAATGAGAGATATATGGCTCAGATAAAAAGGATAGTGTATTTTAATTTTTCCTAAAATAAAAATGTATAAAATGTGAAACATGATCTATGAGGCTATGCACAATTAATGTCGGTATGTACAAAAGACCCCCAGTACGCTGTGCAGTTTGCTATTTAGTGGGTGGATGGTGACAGCCTTGCCTTTCTGGTGCTCATTTTTCTCTGTAGAATACAGTAAAAAAAAAAAGTTATGTTATTAAACTCTTAGGGTTATTTGGAGATCAAGTGTGAAAATTTTGTGATAAAGTATACCAGCACATACAATTATATAAGTACATTTTTCCAATGTTTTAATGAAGGACATTGATCAAACGTTTACACAGATATCTGCTCTCAAGTGTCTCCAGCCTCTTGCAGAGAGTATGAGCGACTGAGAAGTGGAGAGTGAGTGGGGAGAGACAGACAGAGCTGGGCAAACTCCACCACACGACCAGGTCTATTCCCAGTCAACGTATCACAGGTATCCTCCTGACATCCCCCCTGTTCTCAATCTTGACATGTGCTTTGTGAATTTGTCATAGCAGCTTCCTTATCCTGAAGAGTGTTGTTTCTAAAACTAGGCCCAGCTCTCTGTAGCACCCTTTCATTCACAGCTTCCTATTTTCCGGCACGTGAGTTGTCTCCTAAGTTTCCCACTCATCTCCCTAGCCTTCTCCCTGCCCAAGTTCACGCCCCATGCTGTCCATCCAATGACCGAGCACACCAAGGTGCCAAGACATGACTCTCAGCACTGATCCTGCTGCCTTCCACTGCCCACCCTTACCCATTTTGGTCATTTGAGAAAACACCCTTACTTCAAGTTCAACTTGAGCTTGCTGTCTCCTCTCCAGTCTCTCTGCCTCTAGGATAGTTAGATAGTCACTACACTACAACCAGGATATAGGCATAATTTAGAACTGGGAACACTATTATACAAGACCACCAAGTAGTACGAGGAGCACAGACTGTAGAGTCACACGGTCAGCATCAGGATCTTGGTGGGCCAACCTTGCCACCCTGGGAAATACACCTGACTTCCTAAAGCCTTGATTTTTACCATGCAAAATTAGGAAAATGAACAACTCAAAAGTTCAAATCAGAAATTGTATCTAAATCATTTCTTTCAGTTGCTAGTGTATAAGCAATGCTCAATAAATGTTAGCTTGTAGTAAATACAAACATTAACAGCTCAAACAATGTCTGGGGCTCTTGTTTATATGATGGTGTCCCTTTTAAAAATTAATTATCTCCACAGTAGAGATAATGTCCATTTCATCTCTATCTTTTGTGCCCAGCAACACTGTCTAAAAAAATGAGTATGCCTAGCCTGATGTCATTGGCACATGAAACAGGTTTACTAACAGTTTCAGAAGCTGCCTATGAAATCTAAACAAGATGGGCCACAGTAGTGGTGTATTAATATGAATTTCCCAGTTTTGATAATGTATTCCAATTATGTAAAATGTTACCATTGGGGAAAGCTAAGGGAAGAATACACAGGAACTCTATCCTATTTTTATATCTCCTGGTGAATCTAAAACTATTCTAAAATAAAAAGTTTGGAAAAAAATCTGTGTTCAGTACACCAGAAAGAATCTGTTAAAGAGTTGAACTGCAAAACTGCAGTCTTAAACAGATTGTCCAACATGCAATTGAAGAGTTCTTCCTCTGTTCCATAGCTTAGAAATCCATGCATTCTTTTTTAAATCATGCTACAATCATGGTCAAGCATTCTGCACTGGATGTGTTGTCACACTGGCATATGCTCCTCCTGACTGCATGCAACCCCACCCCACCCTGTGGGTGGAACCCAGGACCTTTCTTTTACATGTTAGGCAAGTACTCTACCACTGAGCTACAATGCACCTTTCTATTTTCTTCTCCCTCTGATCTTTTGCCATGTTGGCCATGAGTTTCAAGTAACTGAAACTTCTGTGCCTTAAGATCTATCCATCGCCTAAGAACACTCAAATCCTTATCAGCAAATCCTCCACAACTCAATTTTCCAAATAACAAACAGACTGTGGCTCTGTGAGTGGGAAATAGGTTCTGTTGATGCCTCCAAAATACTTCCTCTTGGTTTACATGCACAACCTGCTTGAGATCAAGACAAAGAAGAAAACATGCAGACAGACAGCAGTTCTATTCTTAATGATGCAGCACTTTGGGGATGGACTTCCAGATCACAGGAATGGAGTCCATTCTGCGTCAGGACATTCCTATAGGTACTAAAGTTGATGGTTCAACCTTCACTGTAACAGTAAATACTGGGTTTGCAGAGATTTAGGACAACCATTTCCATTTTCCTCCTGATAGGAAAGAAACCAGTATCTCTTTCTATGACAGAATGGAAAGTTTCAACGTAAAGGACATTTCCAAAGCCAAATGCACTCTTAGAGAAATTGACCTTTAGCATTCTTGCCTGGGATTTGATCTGCTTGCAACTGTTATTCCATTCACAGGCATAGATCAAATAGAGAATGTAAGAGCTCGGTATCTCAGTATTTTCTCTTTCTCTCTCTCTTTCTCTAACAGACATGAATGTCGTGTGACTCTGAGAAAGTTCAAAATGTTTCTGTGCCTTATACTCAAATTAATAATACCTTATGTATGATGTCTGTGATTTAGATAAATGTGACAGTGTTTGCTACATGAAAAGTTCCCTTCTTCCTAAAAGTCAGGATGCCAGAGGCAAACATCCTATTAAGAAAGACCAGCTTTCATCACACTATTAATGGAAATTTTAGTTCAACAGGTACACAAAATACTACATCTCTCCAGTAGAATTCATGGTTTGTCACTGTACTCAGCAATGGTGACAGAATCTCTGAGGGTGCGAGAGTGTTGGAACATAGCTGCATCCTAAATCTCTTCAGGGACCCCTTGTTACTTACACCACACACACGCATGCACACACGCACGTAAATCACAGCTGACAAAGTGTGTGATCTGTTCCTGGTGATTCCCCACACACCGTAATCGTAGCAGTCCCAGGGCTACCAGCTGCTCTAATCATTACCAGCACCTCCGTTCTTCCTGGGCTGTTGGAGACCAGAAACGGGGCTCCCATTTGCTACACTCATCCTTTGGGAACCAGACGGAAAAATCACTTTAACGCAATTCTGGGGAGGACCAGAAGTGCCCGTCGTGCTCCACCAGAGGGCAGTCCCACATCAGGATGGGCGCGGTGGGGCGAGGAAGTAGGAGTCTGGAAAGGAGCACTAACTCTGGTGTATCCTGGAATGGGGTGGGGGTGGCAGCAGACTGGTTTAACAAGAAGATAAAACGTAGGTGTTTTGTACAAATTCATCACAAGTGTTGCACAAAGAAAAAAAGTCCAACGGTTGGATCCACCTAAATTACAAATATTTCAATGAATAACCTAAGTTTTTGCCACATGACCCTGGAAGAGTTGAAAATAAGTAACACAAACTATAGAATGTGTTCAAGCTTGTGGTCATCATCACTACTGTTTGGTGTCCTAAATATATCTCTGCTTTGTAGTTGGGAATCGCCTCAACTGTTTCATTTGAAAAGTAGGCATGACAATGCAGAAGAATAAATTGGGGGGGGGGCATGACAGCAGGATTTTCAAAATCCAGCCCTGTCCGCAGATTGGGAACCCAGGTAGCTCTCCCCTCTGCCCCTCACTGCAGCCTTGGTCAAACTGCACAGCAGATCGCTCTCACCCATTCCTGCGGAAATCCACTCCAGAGTCTCAGACACATCTCTCACGCCGGGATCTCGGCTCTGTTCCAACACCATGTCATGTGCCGGCAGTAAGTGATGCTAATGAAATAGCATCTACTTCAGGATGCCTGGTGTGGTGTCCGTGCCTGGCTAAAAGGCCAGTTCCGCAGAGCAGAGCAGAGCGGGTCTCCTTGCCTTGGGCAGACTTTCACTGAAACCTAACGCTGCACGGCATCCACAGCAGCTTCGGTTCCAAGGATGGACTAGCTTTGTACATTAGGATGGCTCCATTCTCTTGCTTAGGAATAGCGACTTTTTAGGTACAGTTCAGACTTTTCTGAAGCCATGTTTGGCATTAGCTTTTAATTCCCTGTTTTTGAAGGAGATTCTGTGTTCGTGTCCACACATGAATCGGCTGGACCTTCATCTCACCTCCGCTGGAAGTTAGCTTTAAACACCTCTGCGGGCTGGCTAGAAATACTTTCCACAGATGTGTGACAGCAGATCGGTTTGCCTTCAGTGGATTCTGAGCTCCCAAAGAGATCAGTGGATGGCCCCCTAGTCCCTTTGGTCCCATTAACAAGTTTCCAGTATGAAGGAAGAGTGTTCTTTTGTAGTTATTCAGCATCAGTTTCCATGCATCCAAAAACATGCTACTCTCATGGCTGTGCCTTTTCTCCTTGATCATTCTGGTCATCACTACTAGGTAATATGAATTCGTACTTTTACTCTCTGATATAAATTTATCTCACATAGCCAAATTATACAGCATTTACAACAGGAAGATGGCAATTTTTTTCTACATTCCTTCTAGAACTTTGAGTTGGGTACATTTTTCTACATAGTCAGCATGTTGATGCTGAAGATATTTGCTACTTGCATCATCACGTGTTACAAAGGTCACTTAATTTAATACAACGTTCTCTGGCAACGCTAATAATGATGTCACTCTGCTCTCAGAGACAAACATGCACATGCTACAGTGTGAGCTTGAAAATCTTCTGTACAGGGAAAGCATAAAGATGCAGCTTGTTAAAGTCGACATTTGCTATCGTCTGGATTGCAACGCAACTCAAATGCAGGCTTCACATATCATAGATTCAACCCCAGCAAGAAAAGAAAAAACAGGGGCTACATTGTTCTGTCACATTTTCTACAGTCAAGCAGTAAAAATGGGTCACGGTACAAGTATGTATCCTCCCTAACCCAAAGGCCACGTGGAAATTTGACCTAATTAAAGATCCATAGAGAGCTTTTTAATTTTTCCATTAAGGTGGACCGTGCACAGTTAGGAAAATGCTCCAAGATTCTGGTTTCACATAAAAATCTTCAAGAAGGGGATAGCATTAAATAAAAAGGTGACTCACAGACTACAGACATTCGCTGTGAGTCCCCAGTATCATCGGCAGTATCACTTTTATTACATTTGTTTACTTTCCAATACTCCTAATTGCTTCGTTTAATTGAAGCAAGAGCGTTCCTTTCAGCCTCCCCCTGAGAGTGGCGCTGGCAGGAATGATTGGCAGCTCTCTCCCCCACACGGTGCCACCCTAACAATGCAAATGTCAGTTGACAGGCTTCTCACACAAGCGTTTACGAGTGGGAGTCTGTCTGCATTTAGCACCAAGTAGTCTGGGTACACACACTTCTGAATAAATGCATATAAAATTGTGCATTCAAATTGTGGAGTCGAAAACTGAAGGAAAGCTTTGGAGGTCACTCTGCACCCACGCCCCGACCTCGGGTTCCTGTTCTTCAGCCACCTGGGCAGGGGCGAGTACATCCTGCTTTCAGGGACCACCGTGCAGCAACCCTCTTCAGTAGGCTGCGCCACGGGGGTAAGAAACAGATCACCGACTTACATTTTCAAGCAGTGTTTGTTTATTATTGCTCTTAGAAGGAAAAGCTCTTACTGGAGTTCCTGACTAGGAAGAGAAGTGGTGAGTTATCTTCTCATTGTTACACTTCCCTTAAAAGGGAGGTGTAGTAAGCAGCAAGACGGCTGGCAAAGGGGAGCAGGAGTCCTACCGGGACCGAGGACCTGTAGCCGGTGCTCCGCTCGCCACACACTGCTCCCCGGGGTCGCACCTGGCACGGAGCTGCCCCTCCCAGTCACCTCGGGCAGCGACACGCAAACTTCCACGCTGACCTCCCCAGTCCTTTTTATAACTTGCCAACAACACGGCGCAATGTAACAGCTAATTAGTACTATATGAATAAAATGGCTCACACAAATCAAACGGATATTTGTCCTACAAAAGGAAAAGAAAAAGATCATTTCTTTGTGCAGCCAAGCTGCCTGGATTCAAAGCGAACTGAGGGAAGAGAAGAGAAGGCGGGGTTACAGCTGGTGGAAAGCAGGCAGAGAAGTTCGTGAACAGAGGACAGAAAAAGACAGGTTAGGCACAAAATGGTTCTTGCTTTCTTACCTGCTGTTTTTGGAACTGACAGATGAGAGAAGAGGCAGTTACAGTTTGTACTCCACGCCCATCACCGAGTGCTTTACAAACATTAACTCATTTAATCTTGGTCACCAAAGTCAAGCAAGAGGAACTGGGTAAGAAGCTGATTAACTGTCTCCATCTGACCTTTTCCTTCTGGGAATACGGTGCTGCCCACCTCTTGCTCCTCACGGCCTTCTCCCGAGCCTCAGGCACCTGAAGCCACAAGACCATGGGTGCCTGCAAATAGTGCGTTACTGCTCCCTGGCCTGCAGGGGGAGCTCTCTGATGTCCAGGGTCCAGCCTGGGTCCTGGGGCATCCTGACAGGGGCTCACCTCACACAGCCAGGGAGTGCAGACTGGAGCCGAAGTGGGCAGAGGCAAGGAAACCAAGCACTTTTTTTAACGTGTAGCTGAGAGAGACGTGGAAGTAAGGGTTTTATGGGAGCTTATCTCCTTTAATCCTCACAAAAAAGGTTCTTATCCCCACTTCACAGGCGACCGCCTAGAGCCTTTCACAACTCCCTGGACCTCCCTCCGTCCCTTCCACGTAATTCTCTTCAACGTCCCTCAGTGAAGAAAATGTTTGCTCCCAGCACTGCTCCTCCCCAGGCCTTACAGGACGAAGCGTGTTCACTGGCGTGTTGGTGGCTGAAACACATTTGTTGAAATCTGAACACTTTTTCCCCCCTAGAGATGTTTATTTTAGCGATAAAACTTTCTGATAAAATGTTACTGTTTTACATTTCATTTACATGAAAATTAATGTTTCATAACATAATACTACGGAGGAGACCGACTAGGATGAAATCTTAAGACTTCCTATTGTATTTTGCATTTTCAAAAAATGACTCTTACAAAGGAGTTCACTGAAGCATTAAACTTCGTCTGAACAGAGTATCATTTTTTCTGAAAAAGGAAATAGTAATACATTTAAAATGGTCATATGTCACCGCAGGTCCAATGCTCAAAAGCCTTCTCCTTTGATTAAAACTATCTGAAAATGTATGTAATTACATGGTTAAAATTGATGGGGAAATTAAACTAGTTTGATTTGGAGTTGTTCTACTTGAATTCATATATAGCTGTAGCAATGCTGAGGAGACCACCATTAAGAAAGTCCAGGGGAAAGTGCAGCAAATTCATACTCCCTACAAAAAGACAGAGGCCAAGAAGAAGATTCAGCAATATTTGCCTTAAAAGCTAATAGGGAGCACAACAAGGATTATTAGAATTATGATCTTTTCCTGCTCTTTACATTAATTTTGTTCCTTTCTTAGGACCAAAGACTTAACAGATAACAATACAAGAAATCACAAGAAAGCCTCCTTTATTCAAGAATACAAAGATGACAGAAAGTAGTTTCTTGAAAAATAAAATTTTGCAGGGTTTTATAATCATGCAAGTTTTTTTTATAGAAAGCTGAACCGTATCTGTTTTAAAGATAGTAAATTACATATGCGTTTTCATTCTGTGTCACTTAGGAATCATTCAAGGCCCTTCAGGGTCTTTCCCACTTTACTCTTCTCGTTTACACATGGATACCTCCCGCTCTGTCCCACGCTTCCCCAGCCCTGTACCCGGCTGAAGCTTATTCCCTGGCTCTCGCTCACAGTGAGGGCTCAGGCTTTGCTGCCTCCCTAAGGAACACACCTCGTCCTCAGGTCCTACTTCTGGTCTCCCTTACACATCACGCCCCAGGGAGAGCCTGCCCTGGCCCGCCCTACCTGGACCATGTGTTAAAACACTGTAAACTCCCGGCGACAAGACTTCTTCAACATTATTTACAACTGCCCCTCTTGCTGTCTCTTTCACTGAATAGCAGGCAAACAGAGAAAAGATTAAATTCTGTCTCATTCATTTACAAATCTCTAGGGTCAGAAAATCTCCTGTCCAGCACAGGAGATGTGAAATAAATGTCCACTGGTGGAAAGAACCCGTGATGGCTAGAAACCACTGTGCACTAACAGTAGGCCCCACCAGGGTTATAAACTGAGGGGCCTTTAAGTTCCGATCAGTTTCATTGATGTCTCCAAAGTCATTTACAGTTGGGCTGTAAAGGAAAAATCTCAATTCTCTGAGCACAGCACAAGGTGGATAAAGGACTCTTCACGTGTTCTGAGGACAGCAGTGAGAAACCCAGCTCCAACACATATAAATCGAACAGCACTGCAAAAATTGCTTACAATTAGTCTCAACTTCTTCTGTTAAATTAGAAAGTTAGTAATATTAAATCCATAATGTTAGTGAATAAAAACCAAGACAGATAACACTTCAAAATATATTTTTTGGTGATGTTTGTCTTTATAACATAGAAAAGGCTATTTACACACAAATAGCTGTTTCTCTTAGTAACTTGGATAGGAATGGTTTTCCTGATACTGCTGACATGCTTTGGTTTTGTTCTGCATCAAAGATCTTGACTTTTTCCATTAAAATGACTGAAAAAAAATAAATGAGACTGAGCCCTCACTGCGATTCTGACAACGGTAATTCATTATTGACAGAATTTTTTTCATGTGTTCCAGACAACCCCTTTTTAAACTGAACACCCTCACTCCCAAGAACTTCAGTCTTCCAAAATCCAACCAACGGCCACAGGAGACTCCTGAGTATCTCAAGCAAAGAGCCTTACAGATACCTCAAAAGTCCAATCTTAAATCACCTGTCCCGGTTCCAGGGAGACACCCCTCCACTTCTGCCCTCCCTTCCCAGGTACAGGTGTCAGCAGGAGCACCGGCCCCTCGCGCGCACCTCTACCACCTGCCTCCCTCACACACTCGTTCCGTCTCTCAGCTCGGCTTCTCCACGACTTCACAATTCTTCCCCACCGCAGTTTCATTACTCACTTAACCAGGATTGTGTTCTTGCCTCCTAACTGATTTATCTGATTTGGTTTCTTTCTTACTCCAGTTCCTCCTACAAAGTATTGGTGGAACAATTTTCCATTTTAAAATACAATGCACCTTTCAGTAGTGTTCTGCTTAAAAACAGATGCAGGTAATAAACAGAACTGTTAATGTCTCCCCCTTCCCCAGAGGCTACGCTGATCACCCACTTAAAATTCCACGCAATCTGATCACAACTGTGCCTCAAAAACAATTTCTTTCTTTCAGATTCTACATATTTTTTTTGTGCTACAACCTTTCCTTCCCCTTGCCAGCCAGGTGCATGATGGTCCTAGAAACTACAACCCCAACACATGTGGTCTGTGTCAGCTTCTGCTTCTTTACTTTTATCCATGGCACGTGGAATCACATCATAATTTGATTATTTACTTGTTTAGAATTTGTTTCTTTCTGTTAGGACGCAAACTCACTGAGCACAAAGACTCAGTTTCTCCTTGTATCTTCAGTACCCACAGCCACGTACTTGTGAGTCAGATCTTGGAAAGAATTTCCTGAATGCAGGGATGAATGGATGTGGCTACTGTGGCCTTAAAAGAACAGTTGCACACCTTTAAATCTCTTCAAATACATTTAATTCTATAGGAGCATAACTGCACATCTTTTGCATTTTCCCCATGGTTCATATCTGGCTGACACATTATCCATGTTCAATGAATGGAAAATCAAGTTGAATTATGGGTCCATTTTTTGGAATTTTAAAATTGTTAGCTTCTCCATTAGCTAAAGCAAAAAACAAAACAAAACCTGTAGTGTTAATTATGATATAATAACTTGAGTAAGAAATGCCTAGCAGATTCGGGCTGGGTCTGTGGATCACTGACATGTAGATCGGGAGACTGAGTGGGGAAACTCACCCCAGGTGTGGGTGACATCAAACCAGTAACTTTGCAGTTTGGACAGCACACAAAAAGAAAGAGGAAGGAAATGTTTCCCTTTATTTTGGAGGAACCAAACTTCACCATTGCCTTTGGATGTTGGTCTCGAGTTCCTTTAGCCTTCCTCTGCACTGTTAGGCCTCACATGGTGACAGCAGTGCACTTCGAGGCTTTTGGCCTTCAAGCCCTACCGGATTCTCTGGCTCTCTGTTGTGCAGGCCACCATTTTGGATTCTTGATCTCTTCTCTGGAAGATGGGCTTTGTGACTTCAGCTTCTCATCCAATAAATCCCTTAGCTCTAATAAATCCCTTGCATGACCATATGTATATTTTTGTATTGAATGTGTTCCTCTAAACCTTAATTCAAAAACTGTTTTGCACTCATTTTGTTCTCATAGTCACCAAAATATGACATATGGAAATTGAAATATGCATATTCAAAGTTAAAGTCTGTGGCGCAAATGCTTCAATTATGTAACAGAATGAGTCACTGTGATCCACCGAGCTATACGCTTTCCTTGATCAAAACGAAAGCACCTCACTTAACATTCCTGGACTATAGAAAACACTGCCCATGCTGTTTGCCAGCCACACTGCCCACATTTCTCAACTGATAGCAATGCTGAGGGGTAGCTTAGAGAGAGTCTTTTTATTCCTAATAAGGAAATCATATGCATAACTGTACAATGAATGAGTTCATCTCCAAAGTCACAAGACAAAAGATGAAGGATGTGAAGCCAGGTGTTTATGACCCCTAGACAAATTCAGCTCCCAGAGCCACTTTCCCATGCTGCTGCTTTGGCATCACAAAACATAGGTTCCCACATTAGCCCAGCTAAAACCTTAGTTTCCCGGATCTTCAGTTCCTCTTATTTATAATGAGAAAGATACTGGATTATGATACTTAATAACTCTTCTGGTCTTACTGAGATCTAAGCAATAATGCCAAATTATATGCTCAAAACTAAGGGTACTTATTTTTAGAACGCAAAGAAAGGATGACTGAGGGACTATAAAAACAGAGTATAAGTCTTGCTTGAAACTGTTGGCCATTTGAGTAGTAAATTCTCTTGATGAAGAGAAAAATGATTATTTCATCCAGACTGGGTAGGGGTTATTAAGCACCATTCATATGAAAAACAGAAAAGTGTCCCAACTATTCTAACTAAAGTTTTAGATGCTCTTGTGTTTTTGGTGTACATTAGGTTGTGAGTACTGAGAGGCAAAAAACCAACAGGTACTGCACAAAGCGCTGAGGAAGGGTCTGCATTCTGCCAGCCTTGTAACTAGAGATGGAGATGTGCACTGGCAAAATCACACCACAGGGGATTTTGGTGACCACTTATACAAAGGCACTGCTGCTCTCTTAATGTGCCTCTCCTCCCAGTGCTCCTGTCTCCCTGGCCAGATAATCAAGGCCCTGGGAGAAAAATGAAAATGGATTCTCAGAATCCAATTGCTGAGGTTTGTGCATAAAATACCAGAAAGCATAGTATGCAGATTTCTTTCTCTCATACTATTAGGATAATAAGGTAGTGGTTGGCAGTTGAAAATGAAAACAGCCAGAGTAATTTAAAATACTAGATGGAAATGCACAGATAGATAAATAGATAGATCGCCATGCTTTTAATTTTAGCTTCAGTTAATTTCAAGAGGAAATTATTATAAATTTTAGACATGCCATAATAAATTTTCAACAACCTCCACATTGAGTAAAAGGATAACAAATCTGGAAATGCACCCTTACGAGATGGATATCTATATATCTTTTAAAATTCTTTAAAAAAGGTTTTTAACTACATTCTCAGAACTTAATTTGCTAAATATAAGTGATCTTCAAAGAGGTAGAGATAAGAAATAAATATGGTTTTTAAAATGGTGACCACGTGGAATCAGCACATTTGTTAACAGCAATCTTTAAGTGAAATTATATGTTAAAACAATCAAGAAAAACTGCATTTAAGGTAGCCTTGTAGGAAGTCAGTAATCACTTTAAAGAGAATATGTAGTTGTGCCTATCAAATTTCAAATTGGCCATAATGTCTAGAAATGTTGAGGCCCCATTTACTTTCTCACATTGATCTATTATGCAAAAATCATTACCTGTGTAAGACAGCTGACACTGTGGGTATGCTTCTTTTAAAACATTAAAAAGCTATGCATGAAGCAAAGGCACAGAATTGCCAGAGGAAAGTTTAGACAAAACATCAACAGAACACATGAAAAATTTAAAAATTATTCATCTGATTTTCCAGTAGAATAAGCTAAAAGTGAAAAACACAAGAAATCTAGGAGAAATGTTTCTAAGAGAGACAATAAATAACACTGAAACTAACAATAAAAACATAATTGAGATGGCCAACAAAAATAATGTCCTATGACATCTAAAGCCCAGGCTATAAAAGCACAAATGGGCAAAAGAACTGCAGAAAATTAAAAAGCTTCTGCAGAGCAAAAAAATCAACTAAGCAAAGAAAAATATACAGAATGAGAGAAGATATTTATAAACTATACATATGATAAGGAGTTAATATCTAATGTATAAAAGAAACTGCAACAACTGAGTAGCAAGAAAACAAAACAATTAAAAACTGAGCTAAAGGGCTAGGGATTTAGCTCAGTGGTTCTGGCGCCTGCCTCTGGAACTAAAGAACCCAAGTTAGACACCTGGTACCAAAAAAAGAAAAAGAAAAAAAAAAAACGAAAACAAACAACTGAGCTAAAGCAGTAAAAAGACATTTCCTAAGAGAGGATATAGAAAAGAACAAGTATATCAAAAATGTCCAACATCACTGATCATCAGGGAAATATAAATTAAAATCATAATGACTGATGGCTTTTACCTGTTTGGATGACTGTTACCGAGAGGACAAAAGAGAACAAGTGTTAATGAGAATACCAAGAAAAGGGAGCCTGAGGCACTCACTGTTGGTAGGAATAAAATTAGCAAAATCATTATGGAAAGTAGTGTGACAGAACAGAGCTTACCTTACAAATTAAAACTAGAGCTACCTAGCTGGATGTAGAGGTGTAGGAGAATAATCCCAATGCTCTGGGGGCCTAAGGCAAGCAGATTGTAGGTCTGAGCCCACCCTGAGCAATTTAGCAAGACCCTGTCTTAAAAAAAAGTAAATAAATAAAGGAAGGGGGAATCTGGGGACAAAAATCCATGTAAATGTCCTGGGATCAATCCCCAGCACTATAAAAAAAGAAAGAAAAATTGTGTGTGTGTGTGTGTGTGTGTGTGTGTGTGTGTGTGTGAGAGAGAGAGAGAGAGAGAATTACTTTATGCTCCAGAAATGCAATTACCAAATATATCCAAAGGAGATAAAATCAGCATTCTCGTGTTCACTGATTATTATTCATAATACCCAAGACATAAAATCAATATAAGTGTCCATCATGGATCTATGAATACAGAAAATATGATACATATCAATTGTGGAATACTATTCAGCCATTAAAAGGGTAACATCAACATTTATGGCAAGATGAATGAACTTGTTAACTAATAAGTTATATTAAACAGCAAGCAAGAACAAAAAGACACACAACATGACTTCACCAATATGTGACTTTTAAAAAATCTTTCATAAAACTGTACTATTGAATAGTGGTCACCAGGGGATAAGGTGGGAGCGCTGGGGAACAGTGGACAAAGAAAACAAAATTTTAGATAGAAAAAAGAACAAGCTCAAAAGACCTAGTTCCAATATTGTAATTATAGTTAATAATCATATTATTATACCTAGATAATGCTACTACACTGTATGTTAAGTGTTCTCACAGCAATGATACGAAGGTGATATAACGCATACGCTACTTCGCAAGAGTTATTTCCAAAACAGATCCATATCCCGAAACATCAGCACAGGGTAAACACACACTGTTTCATTTGTCAAAGACAATAATCAAACTCAAAATGAAATGAAAAAGAACATTAAAATATTTGGCAAGCTAGACAAAAATGAAATACAACCATGCACAATATAAAAAATAAAATGAATACAACCACTTATTCATTTATCATTTTAAAACACATGAGTTATTATTTAAATATACCAAGAAATCTGAAATCCTAAATGAAACTTAGAAGTATGGAAATACTTAGAAATAGATAATTTACCCAGACTGGCAAAACAGAAAGCTATTTCCAGAGATTTTATAAAAATTTTCATAATTTTATGAAACAAATGTTCCTTATTTTATACACACAATTTTATACCACAGAATAAAAGACAAAAAACCCCAAATCTGATGACATTATTATAACTTTTATCTTAGGCACTCTAGGGAAACTCAGTCATTAGCCTATCAAAAATGAATTAAAAAAAGATGATAAGAAACTTGCAGGGATCAATAACAATAAAGCACTAAGAACTATGGAGCATAATTAATATAACTCTCTGCTCCAGTTGTTTCAATAATCATACACCAGAAAAAGTTTTTCAACAAAGGTACAAATTTAGCAAATACACCACTGTAATTTCATCACAGAAAGGACAAATAATATAATAGTCCTAAGTTAAATAAATAAGTCACACATGTGTAAACACCGTATAGTTTCTCTGGTGTGAATAAACTATAATAGTACATAAGATCCTAATGATATAATGGACAATGTGAAATAGGAAGGAAGGGGCTAAAGGTGTAGGTAAAGTGGGAAGGGTAGGGGAAAGGGAATAAGGGAAAAGAAAAAAATATGAGTAAATGAAAAAATGGAAATAAAGTGTTTGTAAAGGGGGAGGGGAGGAGGGTGAAGGGAGGGCAGGGACAAGGGGAAAAAATGAGAACCAAGACCTGTCATGTAAAGGCACAAGATCCCAGTGATGAATGTAACTGTACTGTCTACCTAAAATGGACCAATAAACTCAATAAGAAAAAACTAAGATATAAAATTTTAAAAAGATATTTGCTGAAATTCGACACCTTTTCATGACTAAAAACTGTAAGAATCAGATGTAGAAAATAACTTCCTTAACCTATTAAAAGTTTCCCTTTTTCCAAAACTCAACAAACAAACAAACAAATAAAAAACCAAAAACACTCGAAGTAAACATCACCCATATGTGGTAAAATATTCCAGGCATTTCATAGAGCCAGTGCACAAATATCTGCTATTATCTCTGCTATTCAACAGTAACGTTATGCAATAGGCCTAGACTAGGCAAAAATACAATAAAAATTAGAAAGACAGAAAAACTATACAGCAGAGTCAAAATTAACACTTTTTCAGAAAGCGGTCATTTGTAATCCTCATGAGAACGTAGAGAATCTTAAACCCTCGGAACTCGTAAGACAGTTAAAAGAGCAGCGGGATGCAAGGCTAGCGCGTAGAATTTAATAACATTCCAAACAGCAGCAATACTCAAATAGATATCCTGGTAGCCAAAAATGTCTGGGACTGAAGTTTCATGAAATATAATGTAACAAGCTTTATAAAAATGCGGGCTACACATGAATACTATTTTTACTATAGTTCCTTACTGGAATGATGGAAGCAATAAACCATCACAATTATAATTGGCTCAAGGATGCTAATTAAATTAATCAATGACACCAATTCTAACCCGCTTCCTAATGGAAATGATGTGGCAAAGTGTTATCTTGTTATGGTCGCTGTTGATGTCAAAAGGCTCCTCCATGTCACTTTTGTAGTGTTTGATCTTCTAGTTCCATGCTACTTTTATGTGTGTCGGAGGAATTATAGAGTTTATTCTTTTCATGCATATGTTGAATAAGAGTTGCGGTCAATTCTGACATGTTCTATCTGGACTTATTCTAGATTCTCATTTAATAGAACCAGGAGATTTTTTACAAGAACATTAAACAATGTTATAATTATGTGCAGAAAACAACTGTGCAGAAAAGCAAAAGTCTGGTGCTTAGTCCTGTCTAAAATATGACTTACAAGAAGTAGAAAAAAGCTCAGATAAAGAATATTAGCAACTACCGCTCCCTCCCCCACCCCATGAATCTGAAGTGAGATTATCCTTATTAGTCGATCTTCAGATACATCTCCTTTAGTGTCAGAAACAAGACATAAATAATTGCTATTACTTTGGGAAAAAACATCAAGGTAAGATTTAAAATGCGCAGCCCCTATCATACTGCAATTGTACCAGAAGGGTGAAATACTTTAAAATATGAGTACTAACTGGTTTGTACAAGGGAAAAACCAATAAATAAATATGTCTACCAATATGTTACATGAGTGCAACTGTTTTGAATGACTGACACACATTTGTATTAGTGCGGGCCCGCGGTACATCACCTGTTCAGAGTTGGCACACGTACACAACACACCTTAATTACTTTAATTACTTTTATCATCCCCTTTCTTCACCTTCCTCTCCCCCCCATCTCTTGATTGTTCTTTTTAAGAAAGACTGATCTCTTAATTTCCTGTTATCTTTTATTTTGCTCTTTATTTATACTTGGACTTTCAACGAATAATTTTTTGGGGGGTGGGTACCGGGGATCTAACCCGGGACCTTGCCCTTGCAAAGCAGGTGGTGGAGCCACTGAGCTAAATTCCCGGCTGTTCAATGCATACTTTTGTATGCATCTTAATAATATAAAAAAGAAGATGAGAAATCAGAAACAATCAAAATGGTCTCTGAGACTTACCTGGAACCTTGTGGTATCATTAAATCTCATTAAGCTTTGGGTTCCTCGGTTGATTAAGTTCAGCAACTCCCACGTATGTGCAACAGAAGCAGCTAAGGCGACACCTCAGTGCTCTAATTATTTCTCTTAAGACTGTGGGTATTATGAGATGAAAGCTAACCAAAGTCCTGTAACACAGAATAGTGTCCTTGTGACTGGATGGGTTCCCAGTAAGGGAGTCAATGAAAGGAGAGCCCCATCCAGTAGAAACTGTAGCAAAAACTTGGCTGCAATAAAGGGAGAGAAGACAGGGGACATCAGATCTTACAGGTAGGCACTTCAACAGGTCCCTAAACAGCAGTTTTCCAAATACACCAAAGGGTAGATGCTGGGGTAAGACATTTAAATTCATAATGACACAGGAAATTTATTTTCTTCCTTATAAAAAAGCAGAATTAGCTTATTCTGATCTGTACAGCTAATGGAAGTGGAGCTAGAAAGAAAAGTTGACTGATAAGGCATGAGATAAAATATTTATAATGGAACATTTTATAAGATACATAGGAAACACAAGAATGAAAGGAAAAAATATGAGAAAAAGAAATAATGGAAACAAAATCTTTGTAAATAGGGAAGGGTGGAGGAGTTAAAGAAAGGGCAGGGGAGTGGGGAAAAAATAAGAACTAAGATACATCATGTTCCCAATGATAAATGTAAATGCACTGTATACCTAAAATGTACCAGTAGAAGACTTCAAGGGGGAAAAAAAGAAATCACGTGACATTTAAACACATTCAAACTTGTGTGTGATTTATTTCACTTAAAATTATGATCTCAATGTACATCCATTTCCCTACAAATGATTTTTCTTTTTTCTGGCAGAGTAGTATTCCAATGGGTATAAACACCAAATTTTCTTTATCCACTCATCTGCTGATGGAGAAGTTGTTTTGAAGATTTAGCTATTATGAATTGTGCTATAAACATAGGTATGCATGTATCACTGTAATATGTCATCTATATCTCTGTCAGGTAGATACCTAGAAGGGGAACGGCGGAGTCAGATGGAATTTCCAGTCTTAGTTTTTGATTTCCACAGTGGTTGTACTACTTCACTTTCCCACCAGCAATGTAGAAGGGTTCCCTTTCCCCTGTAGCTTTGCCAGGATTCTTTAAGTTTGATAAGGGCCATGCTTTCTGGGGTAAGACAGAATCTCAATTTGGTCTTCTATTTACATTTCTCTAATGGCCTGTGATGCTGAACATTTCTTTATGCATTTATTGCCCATTTGCACATCTTATTCTGAAATACGTCTATTCATTTTGAGGCAGAAATTCAAAAAAGAGAAGCCTCTGCTCCAAGAATCTGCCTGACCCTAGGAAGCTCTCCTCCTAACATCCTTCTTCCTCAGGAATGCTACCTCGTGTCCTTCCCAGGTGACAGGAGAGATGGCCAAGCCAGCTTATCTCTGGACAACCCTTTGAGGAGACAGCACCCTGTCCTGTGACTGATTCAGCTCACAGCTAAAGGCTGTGAACTAGTTCTACTACATCCTGACACCCTGAGAACACAGGGCACTGTTTCCTTCAAGGCTAAGAAGGTGACTTGATTGAGAACAACTAAATGCCTTTATTTCTTATTTCTGTACTTGCTTACTGCACACCAAAGATTGTCTAGAAAGACTGTATAGAAAAGGCCCTCTTGCCACTATAGTTCGCCCAGCCATCTTGGACAGAGTATACACCTTATATAAAATCCTCCCGCCTCCCATTTGGTGTCTCCTGTCTCTAGGAGTTCTGCAACAATTTCACTTGCTCATTTTTTCATCAGGTGTTTAACTTTGGAAGGCCTAGTTTTTTGAGTTCTTTATGTATTCAAGATACTAGTCCTCTATCGGAATAGCTGGGCATTTATTTCTCATTCTGTAAATTGTCTCTTCACTCTGATGGTTGTTTCTTCTGCTGTGCAGAAGCTTTTTTAATATGATAAAATCTTATTTCTTGATTTTTGATGCTATTCCCTGTGCAACTAGGGTGTTGTTCAGAAAGTCCTGTTATTCCAAAGTTTTACCTGTTGTATCTTCCAACAGGTTAAGTGTTTCTGTTTTAACATTTAGTTCTTCTCATTTTGAATTTAGTTCAATACACAGTGAGAGACATGGGTCTAGGCTCACTCTTCTGCATGTGGACAGCCAATTCTCACAGCACTACTTATTAAAGAGGTTGTCTTTCTTCCAATGTGTATGGTTAGTCCCGTTATCAACAGCAAATAGTAGAATGTGCTTGGCATCATTTCTGTATGGTGGATTTGTTCCAGTGACTCTCCTGTTTCTGTGTCAGCAACATGCCGTGTTTATCACTGTAGCTTTGTAAAATCAGCAAGCCCAGGATTGTGATGCCTCCCCTATTGCTCTTGTAATCTAGGATTGTTTTTGCTATTCTGGGTCTCTTCTGGTTCAACATGAGTTTCAGAATTGCTTTCTCCAGTTCTGTGAGGAACACTCTTGGTACTTTGATTGGAGCTGCATTAAATCTGTATATCAGTTTTGGAAGTATGGCTGTATTGATAATATTGGTTCTGCCTATCCAAGAACAGAGGACATCTTCCCATTTTCTGATAATCTCTTCAATTCCTTTCTCAGAGTAAAGCAGTTTTTACTGTAGAGGTTTTTCACTTCTTTAGGTTACTTCAACAGAGGAATTTTAATTTTTAATTTTAATTTTTCTTGGCGCTGTTGTGAATGGTACTTTTTCCCCTAATTTCTTTCTCAGTGGGCTGGTAGCATCAAAGGATACTATTTTGTGTGTTGATTTTGTATCCGTGTACATTGATAAATTTGGTCATTAGCTGTAAGAATCCTTTGGTGGATTTTCTGGGTTTTGTATGTAGACCACATCATCTGCAAATAGTGATAATGTGATTTTTTTTTCCTAACCTATACATATGCTTTATTTCTTTTTCTTGCCTAACTGCAAGTTTGGAGTAGTATGTTAAACATGAAAGGGGGGATACTGGACATCTGTGTGTGTGTGTGCGTGTGTGTATGTATGTGTGCGTATTTTCTGATTTTAGAGAGAAAGCTTTTAGTTTTTCCCCATGTAGTATGAGGTTGCCAACAGGTTTGTCATAAACGGCTTTTATCAGGTTGAGATACAGTCCACCCATACCTATTTTCTTCAGGGGTTTTTCATGAAAAAATGCATAGAATGTTTTATTTCATCCTTTTTTAGTCGGTGAGTTCAGTTTTGGGTTATATATCTTTCTTGCACACAGCATACCACTGGATTCTGTGTCTTGATCCATTTCTGCCAGTCTCTGCCTTCTGACTGGGGAACCGAAACCATTCACACGAGAGCTATTACTGGTGGGTACTGACTTGTCCTTGTCATTGCTTTATTTTCCTGATGCTGATTCCATTTCCTTTTACTTAACTGCTTAATTTCCTAAACCACATCATTTAAAAGAGTATTGTTCTTAAATAAACGTGTATGTGTGTGTTTATGTATCAAAAGTATCATAATATTAACTAATCAAAACAAATGATAACAAACAGGAGGAGTGCTGTAAACACTAGCACAGAATCGGGCTGAGGTTTAAATCCTGACTCTGAGTTTAAATCTTTAAGCTTCTACGTCTCTCACTTGAGTTCCACAGAGATTATAACATGTCAGTCACAGAAAATTAATTATTATAATTAAGTCATTTCACTGTATTCTTAAGACAACCTAGAGTTTCAGTTGGGACAGGGGCCACTACAATTACTGTATTTCTCATGTTATGATTTATAGTAGAATAATTATTATTTGATGTTTTAGCAATTGTTTGGGTTCCACTTGTCAACCTTATGTGAGGATATTATCTGACTTTCATTATCACATAGGATAATAATCCATACAAATATAGTCATATTTCACTGCTTTCATGTTGAGGTAGAAAGGTTCAATCTTTCTTTTTGTGCTTTTGTTTACTTCTTCAAAAAATTAATTTACCAGTTATTAACATTTCTTTGATTCATCAATGTGTTGCTCACATCACACAGTTTATTTGTATTCATACTTTCGATTACATCCTTTTTGTCTTATTTTTAGGCTTTACTTGTAAATCGTATCATCACCAGTTCACAGTAAGGTGAACCTCTCAGGACCAATTCGTTCATCATTACCAAATTTTAAAAAGTAAACCACGTGAGTTATTTTTGTCCTGCTTACAACTTGATTAAACGCCAGGATTACTTTCTCATGCTTTTTAAAAAGATAGGAAAAAACAATAAGGAGTCAGAAGGAAAAGGAAAATGGGAGACGAGGAGATGAAATCAGGCATTGAAGGAAAGGACAAGGAAGAGAAAATTGTTCAAAAATGTGATTTTAAATACATTGAACCTCAATGTAGAAAATACCTTCGGAAAACACGGCATTTGTGCATTAGTCAGTTTTATCATTCAAATATTTGGTAGACCTCTCGGATTTTTAAACATTGGGAAAGCATTTATTACATAAACTTTCTAACTTTAAGTTAGATGTTAAATATATTATTGTTTTAAATATAAAAATTATAGGATTAAAATCTGTCATTCTTATTTAACAGTATTAGGCACTAACTTTATATACAACACCATCCAGGCAAACTAAAACTTGATATACTTATTATTTAATTAGACTCATAATAATATTTTCCATTTTCCAATTATTTTTAAGACGTGATAATCATTATTACAAAATTTACAAAATACTTCTTAGCATTTTCATGCTAAAAAAAACCTTAGATATAATCAGAGGAAAAATAAGTGTGTATAAGAAGAGAAAATGAAAGTGAGGAACAGAAACCCACTTAACACCAGCTGCAGAATATAAATGTGCGGTTCCTGTGTATGTGGAAGATGCCAACACAGCGCAGTGCCCCAGCTGCAGAAAGGCCTGGCGGTGCCATGCAGGTAGGGATGAGACAGCCGAAGGCATCAGGGCAGAATCCATGATCCACGGGCACATGGGACAAGAAACACCAGCAGGTTAGAATCCAAATTCGGCTCCAAAGTAGCACCATGGAGAACCATGGGCATATCACATACCACCTCCAAAGTTACTACCGAAAAACCCAGGTGTCAAAACAAGGACCCCAACCAGGAGGCTCAGGGCCTGCCTACTAATGTGCTTCAACAAGACGTCCGGGCTTGGGGTACTTAGGCCTTGCCTGCTGCTTACTCCCTCCCTCACTTCGCTAGGAGCTCTGTGCTGCACAGGTCCTAGGAGCTGAGCAGGGACTGCAGGGGCTGCACTGCTGGTTATGGCTCTCAGCAGCTGTGCTGGCTTTTAGGGCCGGTAAGAAGTGAGAACACCCACCACAGGAGGTCACAGGAGAGGATGTCAGCTGAGTCCAGCGAATTTTTCCAGCACAGAAATAACCCATGCTATTTATTTAGGAGACAAGATCTAAAATGATGCCAATATATCCTAGAAATTATAAGCTTAGCAAAAAGAAAAATTATAGTATTGAATATTTTTCTTTCGTTCCCACTATGTGCCATATATTTAAATTGCAAGTTGGGAGCAGCTGACAAATTTATTCAGAGAACTGGACATACTGTTATTATAGTGTCCTGTGGCAGGCTCAGTAATTGGACATTGAATCTAGCTAGAATTCATACCCAGTTACATTTTGCTGAGGGTAAATTTATCCTGGCAAATGGCATGATTTTCTCTAGCTCAAAAACGAAAAAGGAGGCGGTCGCTCTGCCTGCACGGACAGCTGCTACTTCCCAGATTCTTCACCAGGAGCCACTATTTAATAGAGTTGTGTGGACATTATGTTGTTCTCCTCTGACAAAAATGAAGGTGAGCTGGACCTGAGCTTTTGCCTTCCCTTAGCTCCACAGCTACTGTAATTTATTAGGACACGATATTGGTAGTGTCATTTTATTTGGTTTTATCTGGAGCAATCTTTTGATATTTTATGAATTACTTATCTCATTCTAATAAGCCTCAACATGGAAAATTAACCTTCTATACATTTTTAATTAGTTTTTAATGCATTTTAGCTTGTTAGGAAAAAATCTATTCAACTAACTAGTAGGAATTTAATCTCTATTATGAAGCATACGACAGGCACTCCTAAGCGAGAAGTGTCAGTGTGTGTGTCTGTGTGTGTCTGTGTGTGTGTGTGTGTGTGTGTGTGTGTGTGTGTCTAGTTGTCCGCGAATGTGCAACAGCTATTCTTGGAGATAACTTAAATTCCTAATTTTTCAGTTATCTTCCATGACATAGAAGCTTGCATTGTTTGAAATAAACAAATGACTTTTATTATACAATGCTAAGCACAGTATTACATAAGATTACAATGCTTAAACATATAAAGTTGCTTGATTCTACTTCTACCTTTGCTTTTAACCAAGACATAACAGAAAATAATGAACATAATTAGAATATCATGTAATTATTATTAAGTTAAGGATATATTCACTAGAAAGAAATCAAACTTGTGATATGGTATTGAAACTAAATTCAAAATAAGTAACTTCAAACAATCAGACCTTAACTTCGGTAGTGAAGAAAAGTATTCTAGATTTTTAGGTAAAATTTTATGATATACGATTATGTTAATGAAACAATTTATGCTACTGATAGCCAATTTTTCCAACTACCACTTCCACTGTCACCTCTTAACTAGTTTACTTTTTGTGAAGAGAATTTCCTCTTTACATATTGAGAACATTACTACTAACAGAAAAAATCATCTACATTTAAATTCTATCTAAAAATATTCACAATAAGAAATAATTTTCTGGAAATATCTTGGACATGAAAGAATCAATTAGATATAAAATCGCCATGACCACCGTTGTGCATAAATAGGCCTTATCAGAATGTAAGAACAGTTCTATGATAGGGAAAACAGCTTAAGTTTGCATACACAATGTCTCTATCAAAGACAAAAGAAGTGAGGGTTGAAACTAATAAAATCAACTAAAGCAAAGTACTGGAAAATATATAGTCGGTGGGGAGCACATATCTTATTGGCAATGATATGTGAATTATTTTTCAAGAATTAAGATATTTAAGAAAATGATTTCACAAGATGTTTCAAACAGATAAATAGCGGATTAATTTGAACATTTTAGAATGCATTGGTTATATTTTCATTTACCTCAAACATTTGAAAACTAGATTATTTTACTGGCTGCAAAGAGCTGTGCATGCGAAAACAGTGAAAAAGAAGCCACACCCCCCACTTTTTGGTATCAGAGATCAAACTCGGGTCTTTGCACTTGCGAGGCAGGCAGCGGAGCCACTGAGCTAAGTCCTCAGCCCCAAACCCCATTATTTAAATAACCCAGATCTTCTTTAATTCATTTCCTAATATTTTCTCAGCAGGTAAGGAAATGGTCAAGGCAGACTACTTATTCTGTAATTCTTCATCGTGGGTGAAATCTTCCGATGGGATAACCATTCAAAGCTTTTCAAACCTACAAGAGTTCCCGGCCCAAAACTGACCATTTTGGGCACCTGTATATTTAAGTGCCCTCAAAACTGTGTCTGTATACATGTATACTGGAAACTGTCAACTTCAGAAATCGTCTTTGACGTATCAAGACAGTGTAATTAAAAAATGAAAGAATGTAGTTACTGTAAGGCAGTTTTTAGAGCTGGGAAAAGGGTAGTCAAACATACATATAAACAATTTGTTTTACTACAAAACAGAACAAAGTAAATACCATAATCTTATAAAAAGAGCTGAATGTGAGGCTGGGATATGGCTCAGTGGTAAAGCATTCACTTGGCAAAAGTGACAGTCTGAGTTCCGTCCCTAATACTGAAAAAAAAAAAAAATTCTGAATAAACACAATGGAAGGAACCTGTAATTACTCATTTCCAACTGGGAGTTGAAAAAATTACCTCAACGAGTCAATAATTTAGGTAAGCTATATGTGCAGAAGGCATTTTCCTGCGGAGGCAAGCAAGTCAGATGAAGAAATGTGAAAGTATGTGGTATCCTGTGGCTAAAACGTGGGACATGTACAGGAATTTATTAGAACAGAAGGATTACCGATGATGTAAATGTAAATTAGGGGGAAATGGTTACAAATGGACACTTTTAAAAAGAAAAGTATGCAATGATGCTTTCTCTTCAAACTCCGTATAGTTGTTCTGTTACTGTTAAAGGACGATGAGACAGAACAGGAAGTAACAGTAAAAGTGGACTAGAGAGAACATTAGGACCCAACAAATCAGGCGTTGTTGATGCTATTGTGGGAATGGCGAAGACCCTGGCAACGACAGGGGAAGACGGTGTAAAAAGGGGTGGGGAAAAGACGGCAGAGGGGAATTTGGACAGCAGCACGGGTTTATTAAGCTTCTCATGTACATGGAGAACTTGCAGAGCATTAATACCCATTACTTCTCATCTTAACAGCAAATCTAAGAAGACAATGAATCTCCAACTGAGGAAGGAAATGAGGTCTCCTATGGGCACACAGCAACGGCCCCAGAATAAATGCCTTTCTTATTTTCTTATATTTTGCTTTTATCATGATAGGGAGACTCAATTATCTTCAGGATTTGCAGAAAAGTAGTTGTGAAAGAGTGACAAAGACATTTCAGGGCCTTATGAGGGAATGCAGAGTCAAATACCGTAGAAAGAAAACTGTGTGGGATTAAAAGGAGTGGCAGGTGAGTCAGCCAAAGCAACAGATAGAAACTAAAGGCATTTTCATTTCCAAATTGGCAGCCGCGAAGAGAGCAAGTTCAGTTGAAAATGTGTTGTATCGGTAGAGTAGAGAAAAGGTAACCTCTAAGACAGAGTGACTTCAGAGGTTCTGCTTAGAAACAAAAAATGTGTCCAAAAATGAAATCAATCTATTTTTCAAAGTGCCAGGAGAGAATCCCTGTAATATTGATGGTGGCATGAGGGGTACGCAAACAGTACTGGGGGATTCAGGAGACAGCGCGTGCACATGTAGCTAGCTGGAAATACGACCTTATGTTCGGGACAAGGCAAGGTCCTGGTCAAAACAGGCAAGGATCACAAAGGAACTGGGCCCTTCTGAAAGAGTAGAACAAGAAAGATTACAACAGAAGCTGTAACCAGATTGGAAAGATGAAGTCATTCTCGACAAATAATTTCTAACTTCTCAAAGCAACAGGAGCCGGTAGCAGGGGAAACAGTATGTGAGAAGAGGATAAAGATGGGTAGCAGCCCTTTGGGGAGAGCAAGGATTGCTGGACTCATGAGCAAGGCAATTAATTGGTGACACCACTGCCAACTCGGTGCAATGCTACATGATATCTCACAAATGTGGGACTGAATGTCCATTATCACACTAGGAGGAACACTATAGCCAAACAATTTTAATCACTCCATGAATATGAAAATGTGTTCTGCACAGAAACAGTGTGTCTCCAAGTATTAGAATACCAAAGGTTTTGGAATGAAACTGTCTCTCTTCCTGCAGGCAACTTCCTCCAACCTTAAAGGCCACAGGATAAACAAAACAGCCCCAAGCACCCATCTGGTCTCTGTGTGCTACCGGAAGCCCTGTATCTCCTGAGTGATAGGCTAAGTATCTTTTTTTGTACAGAATATGACCCGTGGTAAGAGGAGCACCTGCAGGACCGGAAAAAATCCATCACATTCTGTCAAACAGATTTTGCAAACAAGGAGCCTGAGCTTTTATCAGCAGCTCTATGTTTGTATTTCGGCAACCACTTTTCTTGCAAAGAGCCAGCTTCCACTGTGCCACTGCACTCCCACATCTCCTCGGATTTGAAGGGCTCTGCCTATGGAAATGGAAGTACTGTATGCACTTGAAATATTATCTTATTAAATTGTCTTAGTTTTCTTAAGTCTCACCCTCATGAGGCAGATGGGAAGGAAGCAGTGTTATTCAATTATAAAGTGACTCTCTCCTTAACCAAATGCTTTAAATTAAACCGCCATTTTTTTTTCCCTGGGTGGCACTTAAATGAGACTTATATACAGCCATCTCCTGGGGCATCACGGTCTGTCCTCTCCCCTTAATTCAACCCGAAGAGATTTCCCAGAGCTGAGTTAGCCTGCAGGTGAAGGAAGCGGAAACCTGCCAACACACCCATTAATCGGACTCTGGGCTTAGAGAAACATATATCAGTGTTTTCTAAAAGCTCTTTCTAACAAGGCCTGCAAAAAAGTCAGAAAAAATTTCAGTGTACTTCAGAATTATGTTCCTTATAGACAATTACTTGTGAAACAAAATATTGTAGTGTAAAGCTAGACTAATGGGCCACGTCTGCATCAGAAAGTTGACACAAAACAGAGCATCATTTATTAGAACACATGAACTCTCACGTGTGGTCTTACAAAGAAATGCCCTGAGTACATTTTTAAGAAAGTGTTTCCTTTGTGTCTGAGACGCTGCAGTTCCTGGCACCCTAAGCACACAGGACTTGCCCTTCCCCATCACAAATACGGTGAATTCCTGCTTGGCTCAACCCCCAGCTCCCACCTCGTATTTCCTTTCCTCCTTCCTTCACATACCAACGTCCAGCTTCCCCACAGAGCCCTGGCTCCCTCCCCGTCCCCCACCTGATTTACCCCATCACCTCCCACAAGGTGGCCGCTCTCAGCTGACCTTTCTTCCAGGTCCCCCTCCACCTCATTCCCAGCAAGGGGCCTGACCTCCTTCCTCATTCTGGGAAGGAGATTCAGACAGAACCCCCAGGCTACTGTGAGCGCTGTCAGTACCCTGCCTCCACCTCAGAGGAGCTCTTCTGATGTCTCTCCTCCTCACACGGAGAAACGGGCCTCCAGTCCTGCTGTCAGCTCCGGCGCCCGGACCCAGGCCACCTCCCTCCCCTGTGCCTGTGCTTTCCTTCACTGTCCTCCTCGGTGGGAGCACGACTGCCGTCTTGGCTGGCTTCTTCGTTGTATCTTAAATTAATAATAATAAATAAAAACGTGGCACACGTACCTGGTCCTACCCAATCAGTCTCGAAGCCGTTCCTGGACACAGCTCTACCACCATGGCAGAGAAACGAATGCCTTGAGAATGGTCCTTCTCTCATTCTGGGTGTCGATGCACTTGGTTAATACTACAAGCATGTACAGTCTCACACACACACACCTGCACATGGGCACACGTGTGCTCCACACCCTCAGCCACTCTCCGTCCACGTGTGACTGTTGTGTTCAAATTGTCTAGTTTTCCTCACTTCTTGCCCATCTGGCCGGCTGTTCGCGCTCACGATGTCTCTCCATGTGGCCCTCATCCCTCCACAACACGACTGTTCAGTACTTCTTCAGCCCTCCCTCTGCCTTCTCAACAATATCAATGTATACATCTTCAGCTCCTCCCCTGTAGCTTGCACACTGGCGACTGACTCCCTTACCTCCATCCAGGGCTTCCTCCCTGCTTAGAGGCATCGCATGGGAACAGTCTAGGACCAGGGATTTGGCTCAGTGGTGTGGCCGCCCGCCTTGCAAGCACTGCAAGGTCCTGGTTGGATCCCCAGTACAAACAAACAAACAAACAAACAAACAAACACAGTCTAAGCACTACATGCGCCCAGGAACCTCTCTGTTTGGTGTGCTTCCCATTGTCCAGTTTTCCCAGAACGACACTGAGACAGGAGACAGGACATGGCGCAGGCTGGCTGCGAAGAGAGGCTGGCAGGATCCGGGATCTACACAGCGCTGCCTCCCAGGGCCCCACGTGAACTTCTCCTGGGTTCTCAGGAGATGTGGAGGACACACTGGGTCAGACTCCAGGAGGAGCTGGCATCCCACACCCAGGCGTACTTCTGCTCCTGTTTTCCTCTTTTCCCCTCTGGTTCGGCCCTGCAGAGCCAGTTTGTCCCTCACCCTCCACTTTTCCCATGAACCCCGTCACCGCTGTTGGCTGGTCTCATTCAGTCCTTGTGAGAGGGAGAAGGACCTGATACATGTAGCTGGCGAGCCATTTCTGAAAGTAGCTACCTGGTAACAACACTGTGTGCAGCAGCAAAAATTTACTGACTTCTATCGGGTTGTTACGATGCTGAGAACAAAATCTTTCAGAGCCGCCCAGCACAGGGACAGCAACGTGAAGGCTGGGCTGAGTATGGAGAGTGGCAGCACAGCCTGTGGTGGCAGAAAGCAGGAGGGACAGGCTTCTCTGCTTCCTTCTCAGTTTTCAGGCACACCTGAAGATCAGCTTTATCCAAACTTCCTCAAAACCAAGGCTCCTCTGCTCCAAGGAGGAATGTTCTGTTCAGAGACTAACAGGAGTCTAATTTTCCTAATCCGACATGGGGATTAAGCTGTCCTACCAAAACTACAACAAATGTGAAGATCAAATATGTATTGCACTTGAAAGCACTTTGTAATTTTGTATCCTTAGTTTTAAGCTTTGACTTCAGAGAATAGTTAATCTTACTTGCTAATGAATGAGGGATCCAAATCACAACATACCACACAGCTCTTTCCCCAGGCATCCGGTCTTTTCAGAACTCAAACTCCGGCTGGATTTATATTCTCTTCATATTTCCTGCCTGCCATTACCTCAAACAAACAATACAGCCCTTCTTGATCCCCAACTCTGTACTGAGAGTGATTTAATTTCTAAAATCCCATTTTAAAATGACCTTCTGCTTTCAAAAGTTGCACCTGCAGATGAATGTCTAGTAAATATTTCTAGCTGTGAACGCTTCCAAAGCCTCAAACCAAGTTGGTAAGGGACACACAGCACCAAGAAACTATTTTTTCCAATGATGTATATATCAACACACAAACACACAGCTTAGGGAAAGTGATTTTTCTTTACTTTCACTTCTCTGGCTCCCAGTAACTGACATTAATTTTCACATTTTCATTCTGTTGTGCTTTGTATTCTATTGCTCTCCTGTCTACTGAAGACCTCACCTGGACTATTACAATTGCACAGTGAATGCTCATCTTGCCTTTAGTTTCTACTTTCTGTCAAACAATGCAAACTTCTTCATGACTCCCCAAAATAACTATTTTCACATCAGTCTTATATTTAAAAGACAAAGTCTGTAAAATAGGGAAGGGTAGAGGGGGTAAAGGGAGGGCAGGGGAATGGGGAAAAAATAAGAACCAAGATACATCATGTAAAGGTACCAGATCCCAATGATGAATGTAACAGTACTGTATGCCTAAAATGAACCAATAAAGAAAAAAGGAAAAAAAGAAAAGCCTTCCATAAGCATCGCTTGCTTACAGGATGAGCTCCAGCTCACGCTGCCTACCAATTTGATGTGCCACTGCTCCGATACATAATTCGACAGTCTTAGGTAATTTTTTCTATTTCATTTTTTTTGTGTGTGTGTGTGTGTAGTATTGGACATCGAACTCCAGCCTTTCACAGAAAAATACATCCTCAGCCCTTTATAAATTCTTGTAATTTGAGACAGTGTCTTGCTAAGTTGTTAAGTTGTGATCCTCCTACAGTCACCTGGTCTCCCAGTGCTGAAAATACACTCATGTGCCATGAGGCCCAGCTTTTTTCTTTTTACTCCTACTTTCCTGAAAGGCCCATCTCAAATCCAATTTTGTCCAAAAGATCTCCTAACCAGTCTCCTACGGTAAGCATATGCCCAAGTTTGACAGCGGCTTGGCAGGTGAAGTCTTGCTTTGCCCCTGATACTTTGTGTCTGACTTCTCCTCATCCTGTAGGTCCTGCACAGTGTGACAAATCAGTTTTCCAAAGGTGTCTCCTCTACTCCCTGCCACAGGTGCTTCGCTCTGCACGTCCTACCTCTAACGCCATCTTTGTTAAACTGAAATTCACTTCCTTCCGTTTCCGTTTCTACCAGCAGCCTCTTAATGATTTTCAAGGCTCTCTCACCTTTGACACAAAATCTGCTTCTTTGAGCTGAATTTGCTTACAATTTCCCCATCACTAATATGCTTCACAGGTGTAACCAGATTTACCAACAAAGCACTGCTTCATCACTTGAACAATTAACAGATCAGATCAGGCACTGCATCTGCCTGCACTCTGTGGCACAAGGTTTACAGCACTGGCTCCTGAGGGTAATCCCAACAGCTCACTTTGATACTGAAGAGCATTCATCAGCAGGGTTCTTTTTCTCTCTGTTCAATCTATGCATTGATTTGAAGAAATCCTACTGCAACTGAAATCCATTACCTTTGGATCATATCAATTTCTGAAATATTAACATGCTCTCTAAGCCTATATCTAAATTTTGAGTTGTAACACAATATGCTAGCTTTGGAATATTTTGTGTATGTTGCTTATAATCACCTCGAATTTCCAAGCACACATTTTTATAAATTAAATTATAGGTTCCTAGACATTAAAATTATAAATTCCTTCTGTTTCCTTATGTGTGGCCTCAGCATACCAAAAACAGCAGATGGAGGACAAAGGCAAGAAAGCATAAGCTTTTTGGAGGAGTGACCTTATTAAGGATATTTCTATTGAAAGAGATTTCTAATGAAACATGGAAGAAATCGAAGTAATCAATGTTTAGTGAGGACCACGGTGAAGGCTTGTTGCAAAGAAGCCAAGAGTAGCTGCACATGGAACTGAGCTGTAGTCTTGCTCCCAGGGTCTGGGATTTTGAATCCACACCATTAAACAATGGAAGTCAGACTCGGCTGTTCTCAGAGAGACACAGCAACCTGGGAGATGCAGCAGCAAAAGTGGAACAGTGGGATTCTGAGCGGGACAACACTGCCCTTGTGGAAGAAGAGAGAACTCCAAGAAGAGGAGAAGCAGATGAATGCAAGAGGTAAGGTTTTCATGAGACTTCCGCACATATAGGGGGAAGAAAGCTAGTGAAGAACTCACTTCCTACACTGTGGTTTCCACGGTACTCGTTCTGGCATGAAAGGCAGGCAGAATGGTGCCTGATGCCCACGTCCTACACATCTTCTACCAACTCATCCTCCATCCTCAGCTAGAGTCCACCCACCTCAGGTCGATGCACAGTTTCTAAAACAGAAGGCCAAGCTCCACCAGAGTGACTGGAGAAGAGTGGAACTGCTGTTCAATGCCAGAAAAATGCTACGTGGACAAACGATGCTGTAAATGAGCAAAGGTAAAGCTAAGCTTCTTTCTGGTTAATATTTTGTTTTAGTACAAATACACCAAATGAGTGCATTTGCTGACATGGAAAAACAAGGGCGAATCTATTTGAATGTACAGATTACGTATACGTTAGAACTGAACAACAGGAAGACAAAAAACACTGCTCTTGTAGCAGTCAATAAAACAGATGCCTCATTTTGATTAATATTTGATCAATTTTTCAGAATCATATAGATTGAAACTTTATGCTCAACCTCGTGTATTCTAAAAACATGCAACAGCAGTTGTAACAACTCACTGATCACAAGAAAATCCAATGTTTGATGAAAGACTTGAAATTCAATACTAACTCAAATATAAAACACCCTAAACCTTGCTTCTTTTTCAAGCAATGTTTCTATTACTACAAGTTATGCAGATACTTATGGTATCAATGATGTTTATGGCTTCAATGTTAATATAGCTGCTGAAATTTTAAGTTTTTAAAAATTTCTCTAGGGTGTTCATGAAATGGAGACACATGGGTCTAATATTTTAGCTAACATAAAGAAGCTGTTTAGGGGCCAACAACTACTTAACATTTAGAATACACTAAAAGCACTAATTCCTCAACTACTTTAAACAATTACTATTTTCTTGTTTCAGGTTGTGCTTTTGGAGTTCTGGCATTTTAGGATCATCAATATTACGACAAGTATCCTTTCTGATGCTTAAAATCACTTCCTAATTTACTAGGTGCAGAAGGTTTGCTCTGATTATTTTGATTTATTCATTTGTAACCACAATCCTTAAGTAGGAAAGTCAGAATCCTTTTCATTCTGTCTTTTTTTTTTTTTCTCTCTCTCTCTCAGTATTGGGGATTGAACCCAGGACTTCTACACTGAGCTGTTTCTCTGATCCTGTTTTGTTTTTTATTTTGATTTTGAGGCAAACTGTCACAAAGTTGCCTGGGCTGGGCTCAAATTTGCAATCTTCCTGCCTCAGCCTCTCAGAGCGCTGGGATTACAAGTGTGGGCTACCATGCCCAGCTCCTAAACAGTCCTTTTTTATGTATCCCACAACAGTGCAATGTTTATTGCTGCAAATGATAGATAATTATCATATTAAGCCCTGGTGACATAAAATTTAGTAACATTTACTTGATAACCAGTGTTATTAGAAAAATTCATACTGGCATAAAATCAAGATATCATTACTTCAAGTCACTTTTATTCAACTTTACAATGCAGGGAGAATTTACATGCCATATCACCAATGAAATACCAGTACTGCTAATGATATTTTTTGCCAAATGGTAACAGGAAGGCTGTGAGCATTTTGTTGCCAAGAAAACTCTCAACTAGATATTTCTGACATTTCTAGATTTCATAATCTCCCATAAACTATTCAACAATTCTTCCATTTCACACTTGTATATCAATCTTCTTCCCTACTTTATGTTCAGAGCCAAATTTGCAAAAGCAATTGGCTAAAATGATTCCACTAAAACTACTTAAATGAATTATGCTAACATATATGGAAATAGGGCATTCAGATTCTGAATGGGTTCCAGAAGGCTCCTTCAGAGCTTGGAAATTGGATTTTGTAGGTGCAAATGGACAAGAAGAGTAGTTAAAAGGCAGCTGACTATGGACTGCGGCAAAGAGTTATTAATTAATTCACCATTAACAAAATCTGCGACATATAGGAATACTAGGGAAGTGTGTGCTGTCGAGTGATTTCGCTGGTGCTGCTCCCCAGAGCATATGTGCAGATGGCGCACGGCTTTCTGAAAAGCACCACAGAAACCAGGAGCACGCGAGAGCGTTTCTGTGTCCACGCAAGCCAGAGCCGCGTTCAGATGTTAGGAGCTTGCAAGAGAAAGTTCCCAGGCCAGTTCTTTTTCTGCATATTGTGTGTGTGTGTGTGTGTGTGTGTGTGTGTGTGTGTGTACATCTCATACACAGACACACAGAGAGAGCTGCATACATTACATGCAGTTCACCAACTGCAACTTTCCGTTTAGTTTGCAAGGTGCAGTTCCCATCACCAACTTCACAGAAGCTGTGGAGACCATGACCCGCCCACAATGCTTCGAAGGGGCAGCTGCAGAGTTTTAGGACCATCCTAGGCCTCCTGCTGTGATTCATGCACGCTGCCCAAAGGCACAATGAACAATAACAGCGTACTTCACAGTCATCGGGGGAGAGGAAGTGGGCGGTGGCACTAAGGGGATGAGATGAACTATGAGAGGCTGTGGAAATCAAATCATCTTCAAAGAGCACTATATAAAACACAAATGTCCCTTAAAGATGATCAGAGAGTCAATAAATTACTACAAGAAAAATGCCTTTGAGAGTCTGGGGAAAATGCTACTGAAGAAAATGTACACATGAAGGAAAACGCCATAAGTAGTCAAATGTCCCGCCAGAAACAGGAAGGGACAAATGAGAGTAATTTTACTGCCAAAGAGAGATGGCCAAAGGGCCACTGAGAGGCGGGCCTGTCACTCATGCCACCGAGGTGGGGGGCGCTGTAGAGACGAAGGGAGCAGGATCCTGATTCCAATGTACTATTGTGTGCTCCCAAGAAACTCCTGCTTGAATACAAATGATAACCATTTAACAGTGAGATGATTTCCAACAAAGCTACAGACAAGGCTCTTGGAAATCAATACATGAAGAATAGTAACCTAACTAAAAAAGGAGAAGCTAACTAGTCAGGCATGTGAACTAAAAAGGGTACAAATCACTTGTGAACACAGGAAGAGTTTCATCTCACAAAACATCAAAGAAAGGTTAATTAAAACAAGGGCAGGATACATTTTAAATTACATCAGCAACAATTTTCAAGTTCTGTGGCTAAATTATTTAAAATGACTCTATCCACAATTGCCAAGGCTGGAGCAGAAAAGCATATTCAAAACCTATGGAGGTTAATTCAACGGTATTTTTTAAGAAGATAGAAAATTTAAATGTTTGTATCTGCGATCTAGAATTTTAGCCATAGAAATGCATTTATAAGAAATTTGTGGGCCAGGATTTAGCTCAGTGGCGCTGCCACCTGCCTCCTAAGTGCAAGGACCCCAGTTTGATCCCAGGTATCAAAAAAAAAAAAAAAAAAAAGAAAGAAATTTGCAGTTGTCCACTGAAGCAGTCTTGAAATTATATGCCTATTAACAGATGACCCAAAACAGGGTACATATACTTACATATAAGCTTTACATGTATTTACATAAAATATTAATGCATACTTATTTTAGATATAGTTTTATATATGTTTCTATACATAGATATAGATACATATATATCTATGTATATATTAAAACATACACAACAATGAACAAAAATACTGTGGAAGGAAAAGTATACATTTTTTAAAAAATTCTAATAAAAACAAATGACACAAAATCATATTAACTATGTTTAAGTGAGTAGTTTCACAGTGCCACATCTATTCACATTTCTATTAATAAGATCTCCATAATTTTTCCATCTTAAGCCATTTTATATCCATTAAAAGATTCCATCTCCCAACCCCTGGCAGCCGTTATTCTAGTTTTCCTTGCTTGAGTTTGGCTACTTTAGATAACCCTCGGAAGTGGAATTATGTAGTTTTCACTGCTCTGTGACCAGCTTAAGGCCCTGAACGGGCACAGCCGGGCCCAGCGATACTGTAGAATCTGGACTGCGGGGCGGCGCTGAGTGCTACGCACTTGTCTGTATGCACCACGCTCTGTTTACCTATTCTTTGGTCAAATGGACATTTTGGTTTCTCTCCTCACTTGGTGAAATAGTGCTGCTGTGGAAGGAGATGTGTGTGTACAAATGCATCTTCCGGGCATTCTTTTACTCTTGTGGATGTTTCTCCACCGGGGAATTGCTGGGTCACACCGGTTTACACACGGGTGGAACCACTCACCCACGGCCACAGAGAACAGCAGGCAAGTGGATCGACCTGTATTTTAACAGACTGAAAATGTCCTATTTTTTGTATTTGAAAGCAATGAATAAGAAAGAAGACTCAGATAAAATGTTTAAAACCTTTGTAAATAGGCAAGGGTGAAGGGGGTGAAGGGTGGGAGGGCATGGGGAAAAAATAAGAACCAAGACATACTGTGTAAAGGTACAAGATCCAAAAGAGAAATGTAACTGTATTGCTTGTTTTAAAAGTACCAATAAACTTAATGGGGAAAAAATGTTCAAAACATGTTTTTTTCTTTGCTTTTTCTCTTAGTTCAGCTCTGCTCATCTCCTCTTGCCTCCACTTTGTCAGATCACACCCAAACTTACACCATTCATCCATGGTAACAATTTACGTTTTTCAGCTTAAGTGGTCATATACAAATACACATTCCTGCATCCACACTGAGTTTTAATTTTAATACACTATAGATTAGTTTCAAGAAAAATTAAGGTTATCACAATCTTCATTTCCATCAGCAGTTTATAAACAAACCCCCTTTTCCTCTTGCAGCCTTCTGGTATAAAGTAAATGCTCCTTTTAATTTATATTTTTCTGGCATGTTCTATCATATACAATTGTGTGCATTTTTAAAAAGTTTTTCAGGCATTTCTATACCCCTCCCCCTTTGGGAATTTATTTTTCTTACTTGTCCAATGTAACTCAACAACCTTACTACAGCTAACTTTAAAAAAGGAAGCAAAGGAAGATTACACTCATACACTTCATTTAATAGGTAAAGAAAGATAACCCTCACAAGATTGAACACAAGTGTGAAGACACCAAACTAATGGAAAAGGAAATACTATGGGCAGAAAAAAAGAAGGAATTTGAAATGCACCATTCCAGTGGACATCTATATATATATATACAAAAATAATCAGAAGATTTAGATTTCACAACTAGGGAAAACAGCAGACAGAATTTAGAGTGAATGTTGTCATTTCCCAAACCTTAATTAATGGTCTGAAAGGTGACCAGGAGAAGGAAAACATGAATGGAAAGACAAGAGAGTTGGTAGACAGATCCACATAGCCTAACATTCAACAGCAACGACAGAAAAACCAGGAATTGGAAGAGACCAAGACATCAGTAAATATTTCACAGCAGCGGGGTTTTTTGTTTTTTGTTTTATTTTGTTTTCTGAGCTAAAGAAATATATATTCTACAGTTACAAAGGGCTGAGACTGGTTCAATCAGAAAATATACCTCTTCAAATGGAGTAAACTGATTGAGCTGTAAAAATAAACATTGAAAGTGCTTATTTCAGTGATGCCGCCGCCTGACTTGCAAGCGCAAGGTCCCAAAGGTCCTAGGTTCGATCCCCTGTACCCAAAAAACTGCTATACAACTCCACAAAGTGGAAAAAAAAGTTGCTTAGTAAAGATAACAATATATAATCGTTATCTTATAAAATTTGGGAAAACAATGAAAGTCTTTAAAAATAAAACAACCTCTGCAATCAGGTGAAATAAATCTTTGAATTCCCACACAGCAAGATAAGTTTATTTTCTTATGTGAAGAAAGACAACAAATAATGAGAAGCTTACATTGGATATGTCTTTACAATGATGCATCTTATGACTTCATTTAATTTGTAGGGTAATTCAGCACTTGTTGAGTATGAAACATCACGGTCAAATGGTGAGATCTCTGTGATTTTAAATTAAACTTCAAGGAATACCTAAGTGACAAGCATTTCTTATCTTGTTTATCAAGAGTGACTTGTGGGCTGGTACAGAGGCAACAAGCAGAAGGATGAAGTGGCAATTTCAAATTTTCCAGCTGTAAATTGACCCTCTATAAACCATACCAATGTCCTTTTCAAAAAATACCTTTTTTTCCCGAGGATGATGGGCTTAGGTAATATTTTATTTCTCTGTCAGAGTAAAGTCACAGAGGAAAGAAAATCTGTCAAATTTCCTTGAAAATGTATATCACCTTCCATTGGACAGGCTTGAATCTTCATTCAGAGATTTATGCTGAGATAAAATATATAAAGAATATGCTTAATTAGAACTTGAAGAATCCACAATGTGTGCTAAATTTGAAACTATTTTATCTCAGGAAGAAGCTACTCATTAGCAACAATTTGTGATAAGACTGGGAAAAAAGAACAAGCAATTTATCTTCTAGGATTTCTTCAAAAGTTTCTTGCAAAGCAACAGTAGCAGTGAACAGCATCATAATTACACAAGCTCTTCAGAGAAAGTAGTTGCTATGTTGTTCATTTTTTATATGAAATTATTCACACAGCAGATATTTGCATATTCAGTCCTTTACATTTCTGAGAGAGGAATCTGGATTCAAAATTACTATGATCTTTCTCATGTTCTCCTTAGTTTAAAAAAATGTAGTCACTAATGATTAATAATGATGAGATTTGGCAGTTGGCTAAAGAATCTAAGAAAAATAATATGAAAATAGAAAGATGAGCATGTTTAGTCAAAGAATGTTTCACCAGCTGGGTGTGGTGGTTCTTATCTGTCAACTAAGCACTCAGGAAACCTGAGGAAGATTGCAGGGAGTTCAAGGTCAGCCTGGGCTACACAGTGAATTCAATGCCAGCCTAAACTATATAGTAAGAGCCTGTTTCAAAAAGAAAAAAATAATACTTCATCAATAAAAGCAAATTTTAGGTGCCAAGGAATTAACCACAAAAATGTAAAATGTCACCTCAATAAGCAAGTTGGACATGAGGTTCCAGTTCTATAGATCTAATGGAAAAGATCATGTACATATGACTAAAGGAGCCAAACAGCCTGGGTTAGAATATCAGCTCTGCTACCTGAGAGCCAAAAGACCTTTGGGAGGATATTTTATCTCCTGTGTTTCAGTTTTAGAAGCTATAGGATATGGAAAAAAAAGAGAATTTACTATAATATTTCCTTGAAGAGTAAATATGTTAATAAGTACAAATGCTAAAAGCAAAGGCTCACACATAGTAAGCCCTATAGAGGTGCTGGACATCGTGATTTTGCTTGTGAAGGTGTGCATGCTTGTGTGTGTGTGTGTGTGTGTGTTTACATGTATACGTGCACAGATTTCTTGTATTCTTCCTGTCAAACCAAGACATTTTTTTCTGAAATTGTGAAGATATGGAAGTGTTTCAAAATAAAGATTGCAGTAAAAATTTCTAATGTCATCCTCTAGACTTCTGCTTCCTTTTCCTTCTTAGAAAAACATTTCATTTTTGTGAAATATAAAAATAAAACTGAGCCGGGGATTTAGCTCAGTGGTTCCACCGCCTGCCTTGCAAGCACAAGGACCCGAGTCTGAAAAAACAATACTAAAATAAAACTTAGCTTCCAGCTCCTCCAGCTAAGCAGTGGCTCATCCTGTGCATTCCAGAGAGAAGAGGAGCTAGGTGGGAGCAACACACAAGGGACTGACGTGACTACACACTCTTTGTTTCGTTTCCTCCAAACTCAATTTGTCTTGGTTAAGGGAATAGAAAAAATGAAAAATAAAGGTTCTGTCCCATTGTGAATTCTGTGAAATATTACTGGTATCTTCCTATAGATACACTGAAGGTAGTTTTGCAAAAACACATAAATAAGTAAATGCTGTCCTACTAATACACAATGTCATGAAAAGATGACTTGGAAACTCTTACATGCATACTTTTAAAATCAAAGAACATGGAAAAATTAACACTGATAATGTGGCCTACACAAAGACAGGCTTTCTACAAAATTTATGATTCGCCTTCACTAGCCAAATGGGGAGCTACTCAAAAGCTACCATTCTGCCCTATTTTCATCCAAGGTCACTAATGCAAGTTGATTTTGAAGTGTTTAAATTATCCATAAGCATCTTCCTGTATGTTTGTTATTAATATTTGTTTCCCATTCATCAGTACAGATTAGTATATCACCAGAGCCCTTTGAGAATCCCAACCAAACACACATTATTAATAGAACAGACCTCCACTCCCTAAAAGAAGCCCTGAGGTTTTTTTTGCAAGGAATTCTTTCTTTCTTAAATATCAGAAATTCGCGGCAGCAGGGAGAATTATGTGGGTTCAATCAAACGTGTAATAACTGAAAAAGCAGAAGTGCCAGAATATTTTGTATAGACCTACTACTTCTGAATGATCGGCACAGGTCAACGAGTTGTATCGGCTGTTGATGAATCTTAGAAATTTAATTGAGCATCTCCATTAACAAGCTGTAACGTCTCACTTCCACTAGTCCAGAAAGTTAAACAAAAGCCTAGAAAGTTAATAAAGCCAAATAGGTAAGATAATGAAACCAAATGACTACCAATAGCTTAAACTCTATGATGAACTACATGGGTGGTTGGATGGCTGTTAATAAGTAATTTACAGTTAGAATATGTAAACATTCTTTGGATTGTTTTTAGTAAAATGGATTTTTTAAAAAAAGACTAAGTCAGTTAAGGAAGGAAAAGTCATTTTCCTAGTCGACTACTGTATTTCCCTTTGTCCCTCCCTGAAAACCCCCAGATTCTCACCCTCAACTCCTAGATCCTCAACATCCAGATCCTCTCTCAGCTACTTTTCTGCACAAAAGAAATGAACAGCCCTCTCCCAGGTCTCCCGGTCCCTCCCCGCCATCTCCCTCTGTCTGAAGCACACAGCTTGGCTTCTCTCATCTTCCTCCAAGCTCTTCTATAAGGAGATCCCTCCTGTGCACCTGAGGTCCTGTCTCCCCTCACCTAGTTAAAAACAAGCTCTTATTCTCTCGATTTCTTACATCATTATTTTTCTCTCCATAGCCTATTCTCAGGAGCCTACTGAGACATTCTAACCCTTAAAACCTGCACCCGACTGTGCATGCCTTGCCAATTTCCAGTTCATCTATTTGCTCCCTAAACAGGTCTGACTTTGCTTAGTGCTTTCAACCCCCGTCTTCCTGCTTACCCTTCAACCCAATCCACTTGGGTCATTCACACTTCTGCCTTTAAAAGAGCACCAAAAGGGAGCATGACAAGGTCCTCCGTGACCCGTTTCTAAGCTGATGGCCAGTGGCCTCTCCTCATTCACCAGGTCACCGTAGTCTGAACTCTCTGTGCACCTTGAATGTCTCCCTCTGTTCACTTGGCCTCCTGGACATCGCACTCTTCCTGACCAGTTCGCAGCAGTCTCTTTCACTGTATGCTCTTCCCCTCCACCACACTGAATTCTGGGAGGGTCCAAGCGGTAGTTCTCACACTCTATGACAGGCGCCCTCTCTGTCCTGGTGAGCGTACACCAGCTCATAATCTGGAATAGCTAATGATAACATCCGAATGTCATCTCCATTTGGATCTCTCTTCTGAGCTTCTAACCAAGATACTAAAAGCTGCTATTCGAGGGTTAACTGTGCACACAGATTTATTAGGACCCAAATCAAAGTGGTAATCTCCCTGCAAAATTGTGGCTGCTCTGTTGTCGCTTATCTTACTGAACAGCAACTTCACTCTTAAAGCGTTTTTCAAGCTAAAAGCCAAAAGCCTCAAGCTCATTCTTGTCGGTAGCTATTTAATTTTCACATTTTACGTTTCATCATTCAGGAGATTCTGCTGGCCCGTCCCTCCGAATGCAGTCAGATGCAGTCATTCCTCGGCCTCCCCACTACCTTCCCCGTCTGCCCAGTCATCGCCTTCATTTATCCCACCATCATTTTCTCTTCCTTGCTCCCACCCTGCTCCCTGCACATTCACTGTTCCTTCTGAGGGGCTCCATTTATCCCTGGTATCAGCCTGGCTCATTTTCTCCTTCTGATATTTGCTCTCAATATACCCTCTCATGAAGCTTTTCCTGGCCTATTAAACTTTGTATTCCACCCTTCCAGCAACACCTCCTTTCCTGTTCCCTTGTATCACTCTATCTCTTATCTCTATCTATATCTATAAATCACCTGTAATGGGAAACTAAGTGCATGCCATTAGGAGTGTCGTGGTCAGTGACACAATGGGTCACTTTCTTCATAAATTTTCTTGAACCTTCATGTCAGCTTTCTTTCCGGTGACATGGGTTGTGTGGGATCTTACTTCTCTGTGCTCTTCAATTGGTAGACACCCTGGCAGAAAGCAGGTCAGACTCCTTTTGGGGGAGTCCTGTCCAGAAGCCTCTTCTATAGACCTCCAACTTTCCCTTAAACGGGTTTAGTCTCCTTATCTGCACCAAACCAGGACTGTCCCTCTTCCTCTACCACATTCAACACCGGGAGCTGGGGCTTACCATTTTTCCACATCATCTGGTAAGGGAACAGTCCATTATTCACTGCTGCCTCTCAGAGAGACACTAACAAGACTGCCTTTCCAATGGACTTGTCCTTGTCACATATCTCTGCTCCTCTATTCACTTTCCTTGCTATCCGACAGTGTTCAGGACACTTCCTAATGTTCTACAAAATCTGTTTTGCTTCCACATCAGCACCACACCGGCTAAAATCTAAATAACTATACAATGAACCTACTATATTCTAAACTGAAAGGTTTTTTCCAGTATGAGGTAAATGCTCCACTGCAATGATATATTTTCAAATGTTAAGTTTCTAGGGACCTTTATTGCCTTTTTTTTTGATATGACATGCCTGAACTTGTTTTTGTTTCTTTTCCTTTGTTTTATTTATTTTGAGATGCCCAGGGTGGTCTTGAACTCTCAAGCTCAAGCAATCCTTCCTCTACAGATATCCAGGGGGCCGGGACTACCAGCACTCACAACCGTGCCTGATACTTGTTTTGACATGTGAAAATCCGCACTGTGCATTAAATCAGATATACATTATAGTTTATGTCATGTCATTAATTTATCATGCATATGTCTTGTTCACAAATCAAATAAAAATGATTTAAATCAAACCTTTCTTGAGAAAACATTAAAACAGTATATAACTGACCTGCAGTTAAAAAATAATATGAAGACTAAGATATCTATAGGAAAACATTTCAAGACAAAAGAATTAGATATAATTGGCTAAATATTAATCAATTAATCTGGCTATCATTTTGTGAAGTCTTTTATCTTTAGCACAGTTGTGGAAAACTGTACATTACATTTCTTTCTTAAAAGATTAAATCTGCTTAAAAACATTTGATTTAATTCTTGTTGGGCTATAGTTCAGAAAATATCATTAGTTTCTTTCTGTTTTACTCCCTAAAGAAGCTTTCCTTTCCTTTCTAAATAATTACACACTTTCCTTCCTTTGTAAATGTAACCCTGAGTACCTGTGTTTATTAAAACTAAAAACAGTATTAGAGAGCGGCACTCTTTGTAATCCAGAGATTACTCGTGCATGAATGAAAGGTAATATAATTTCAAAGTCTCATTTGAACTGTTAGTTTTAATGTCTTTTACCACTAATTCTCTTTACAACTGAGTTGGTGAAATTCTGGAACTGACTCACTTGAGTTTTACCATGTTTAGCTTCCTTCTGTCCGACCCAAACTGTAAGAAATGTGAGCCCAGCAATGGCCAAAAAGAAGTAAAATGGGGAGAATGAAAGAAATATAATCCCATTTTTAATAGGGATCAATTATATGCAAACTTTCTCCATGCGGATCACTTCAATATTGACATGCCCATATTTTCTAATTCGTTCTTCTGGCTCCACATTGCCTGAATAATCATCTATACTGGACATATACTGCCTGTGTGTTGTAATTTCACCAAAGATGCTAATTTCTAAAACAGAGAAGCATTATGGTGTTTCGATTCCATGGTGTTTAGAAATACAGATATTATACACCCATGGAATGATACTTTTCTTAATTAATTTCATTCTTCTGACACTTCACTGAATTCTAATGATGCTTCTATAAGTGTAAGCCTGAAATGACTTATATGGACCAATATGATTCTTTGTGGCTAACAATCTACTCAAAATTTTAATATTAATTTAGTGCACATTTAACCAGATATAAGAATTTATGTGTTCATTTGATTTGGGTTGGGGAGATTTCTATGTATATGCACCAAAAATAGAAAGATGAGTGAGATGCTGGTCTTCTTTTACAACATTTCAGTATTTAACTGTGAGACAGATGAAATAAAATACAGCCTTATTTCCAAACAGCATTCACTTTTTTTTCCCCCAAGCATCCTTTGCAACTAGATTGTAAACCTCTCTATGGCACAGGCGATTTCTTATTCATCTTTACATCCCCAGAGCTGAGCAGAGCACTTCACCAGTTTATAACTTGGCACAATAGATTTCTGGCATCCAGAAGTGGGATCTATACTGTAAGAGTAGAGGAAAAACTGTGTATTTGTAAATGGAGAATCAATAAAGCCAGAAGAAAGCCATTATCTGACTCTGCTTCCCCAGCACGGCACTGATGGTAGCTGTTCTGAAAAGTGCCACCATAATAGCGACTGTAATTGCAATAACCCCACAACAACAACTGAAATCTTGGCCCTGATCCTGTGCATAGTTAGTATGGGAAAGAGATTCTCAGGGATTCAAAGACAACCCCAGACTGGCTCAGTGCCTTTAACTGCATGCTGAGAGCGCAAAAATCCCATACAAAATGCAGAATATGGGTCAACAGAAGTAAGAGGAATCCCAGAGGCTCTGCGGCGTGCTGTCCATTTTGCTTCTCTGAGCACGGGCCTATCTCTGCAGGCCCCAGCCTGCTCCTGCAGGAGGTGCAGGGCTCTACACTTCTGTCCCTCTGAGGAGAGGTCACATGGCACAGTTCCTCCCAGTCACCTGTGTGCTCTTAGGAAGTATGAAGTCCACGGTCACACTTCTCAATGGGAGCTCGTACATTCCTAATCACTTACCCAGGATGCTTCTGTACTGACCTCTGATTTCTAAGTTACCATAAGGAACTACACAGGTGAGCTATTACAGGAGTTCCACCTTCTGGGAGCATGGTCCAGAGCAGGGCAACTGGGCGGAGGGACAGAACCGCTGTGGGATGACTAACGTCACCTTTGTAACTAAGGTTTTTTTTTAATTGTACCTGATAATCACAAAATATTTCTATTTTAAAAATATATTTATTGTTGCATCTTTATATCTCCTAATTCCTTACCTATACCAGAGTGACTTATCTAAGCTTTTCAATAGTGGAAAAGGGGGAGATACGGCATGTTTCCTTGTGGCCAAAAGTCGTATATGCAGAATTCCTGTTTTAAGTAAGAACTACTGCTACACGTACCATCTGATGAGGGACCACACCAGACAGCCCAGTTTATTGAAGAGATTGCAGGACCCTGGATCTGCGCTGTCTTGTTGAACTTTGGCTCTGTCTTTCCTTGCCGACCGCTAGACCTCAGGCAATTATAAAGCCTGTGTTACTCCATTTTTCATTGGTAAAACAAGTCCAATAATTGTCCCTCTACCATAAGGATGCTTTCAGGAAACATAAAATGGACGTATATAGATCTACATTGTATACACCTGTATTTATAGCCATACTATATGAGTGCATATTAGATGTAAGCATGTGTATAATTTAGAAGAATGACTGAAACAGTGCTATGGAAATGTTTATATGTATCCATGCGTGCTTTTTTATAAAATAAAATATTTTTAAAAACAAATGAGACTGCGTGGTCTGGAAGCTTCAGTGTCTGTGGGAAAGATTCCTGCATCGTCTCATCATTTCAGCAAACGCTCTTTTGGCCCCAGTTCTAGGCTGGGAGATGACAGTTTCATGGTATCCACAGACTGCTAAGAACTCACTCTGCGTATATGAAACTAGACACAGGGAGATGTGCTGCAACACTGTAAATCTCATCTGGACCTGCCCTGAAAAGGATGGCTTTGGGGCTACCAAACATTAGTAAATACGTTATCAAGCTGCAAACGAAATCAAGTACAATTTAAAATGTCCCCCTGGTGTGCTCTGTCAATATTTTAGTTTTCAAAGAACATGGCCTATCTTCCAGGAATTATATTAATGTGTTAAATCATCAAAATGTCAATTTGAGAGAAGCTTACAAATAAAATGCCAGTCTCATAGAAGAGCCAGAAAAACCAAATCAAGTAAAAGGGAATTAAAATGCCCAGATAAAATAAGAGAAGAAATTTATATTAGGTTTCAGACAAATAAGTGCTTGATTATGTCATTTTCAGAAACTATTAAAAGTCCAACAGTAATTTTGGTGGAGAAATTCAGTCGGACTCTGGAGAACTGTTTTATGTCATCTGACAGTGATGACAGCCATTTTATCACCCAGAAATGACTTGCTGTCAGCTAGTACACTTCAGTGAATTCACACAAATAATTCTCAACATTCATTTTCTGCTTTTTTTATGTGGCATCTGGATCTGCAAGGAATGCCTATAGGACACAAAGAATCAATGTTCTACATTAATAAAAATCTATGAGCTACTAAAAGTTAAATGAAGAGAATCCCAGTGAAATATAGAGTTGTAGTCATTCCCTAAAATGATAAACTGGTCATTTAACAAGTGACATGTCAAGGAACAAAAGGGTTAAATTATAATGTGCCAGTACAAGTTTTTGTACACATGCTGTGCTTTTAAGAAACTCTGCAGAAAGTAATTTGAAGACAGTGCTTCAAAACAAGCATTCAAGAAAGAACATCCTCTTGGTCAGAGCTTGGTGAGATTCTTCCAATAATCATGGTATATATAATCTCAATTCCATTCAATGGTATGTATCTCCTTATTTAAAGGATTCTTGATTTCTACTCCTAAATTCATTTACCAGAAGTTTCAACTTCTAGATAACAAGTAATAGGCCTTGAAATTACCTCAATATACTTCTGCATCTGTTATTAGTTTTAGAACAATTCCTTTTATACTTCCAACATAGTAAGTCAATATTTTGAAAAAAAAAATGAACCTAAAGAACCACTACCTATGAATCTTTGTATTACAGACCCAGTGGTAAAGCTGAAAGGGAATTAGACATGAGAAATCATGAACCCAGATACTTCTGAAGGCCAGAACATGGATATATAACAAGAAGACTTACACCAATCTAAGAGAAGACTTTCTAATTAAAGACATTAGTATACCAAAACCTGTGTGGGGTAAATGAAAGAAATCTTCAGGGGGCTTCAACAGACTTTGCATTTCACACCTTGACTGAAACCAACAGGAAAGTACAGCCCTGGAGTGCGAAGGGTTCAAAGGCACAGGATAGTACCTTTCAGTTCAAGTTCGAGTTATCTGAATCCCATCCCAGAGTCCTGACTATTTTGTAATTTCTTCCTCTAAAAACAATGTTTAGTGTTGTACTCCCACAGCATGCCAACATGCATAGACGATAGCATGTCTACCAACAGCAACAACAAAAAGCCACAAGTCCAGAATCTTACAAAACAGGATGTCAGTCAGACTTCCTAAACTATATAGCTCTAAGGTCTTAATTTTGTCCTAAGTATTTATCTTCTATTTGCCACATATGGAGATGACCAGATCCTTCAAACAAAAGATTTTACATGCTCTGTCCACATGGTCCATCTAAATGCAATTCAGCAGTCTAAATTCCTGGGAGTCCAGATTGAGCTTCAAGACAGATGGCAACAAACCATGCAGAACATTTCTGCAATGACACAGCTCATTTGTTTTTCTCTGCATAAAAATGACCTCTATCTTCCTGTTCATAGAGTAATGGATAACTTACCAGATCAGGAATCAGGAGACCAATCCCAGATTTGCTTTTGCAACTGTACGTACATATTGGGTAAAACACTTAACATTTTTCATTTGAATCTCCTCCTCTCTAAATTGAATACAAAGATAAGATCCTTTCTAAAGTTTCTTTATATATCCCTCTTTTACTTTTAGGCATATGTAAATATCTTTGGATGAAAACAGAATCACTCAGATGAAAACAAAAGGTGACAGAGGTTAAACTTTCAAGCATATAATATTTGATAGATAATTTTTACCAGAAATAATTTAAAACAAATAGCAACCTCCTTGCACACTTACTCTGACCCCTCACACTGGTGGTGTCAGGAATTTTTAAAATGTATGGCCAACAATAATACTAGCTTCCTAGTTGCCATGGCCAGCGTTGTCTTCAGCAGCCTTTAACTTTCTTAGATGTTCTGCAAAAACTGACATTATAGTTCAGCCCCCAGCCTTCTCCCATTTCAATCCTGACACCCGAAACAGCACACTCTTTGAAGCATTTGGCATTTCTCTCATTAAATTTAATTTCAGCTCCCAGCTTCTTTTCCTAGACCTTCTCCTTAAACTCCTGCCCCCCATTTTCACCTTGACTCCCCTTTTCTCCCAATCAGAACCACCGCCTTTGTTGTAAACAACCCTCAAATTCTGACATTCTACTCTAGCTTCTCTTCTGAGATCAAATCAGTCTTCCAATTTCTCCCTAAATATTGTACAGGTAACTAAAAGCCATCTTTACTCTCAAAACAATTCTGTAGTCAATTCTGCATTCTTTCTGTCACTCAAAGTAAAACCATGGAACCATCCTCAGGCTCTCGTTTGTTTGCTAACTTCTTACAACTAATTGGTCATCAGTCCCTCCAATCTGTACTGACAGTGTTGACTCAATACATCTCGTCTGGATAATAGCACCTTCTGGCTTATTTCAAAATGTTGGCACATGAATATCCTCTTAATTCAATTCTGCTAAGCTAGTTTTCCTTCTACTTAATCTATCATCTTAGTAACTGCCAGAATTATCATTCTAAGAATCTAATGCCATTCTCATTGCCTTAAATTTTAAGGATCTAAATTGTATGAAATAAAACCCTACATTCTCAATATAGCCTCTAAAGTCCTTCTAAATCAAACCAATGCTTTCAACTTCCACAGATGCTCCAACAAAACAGAGAACAAGTTACTAAAGATGTGATATGCATTACTTCTACAAAAGTGCCCTTGACTGACTAACCTTTTCCTAATCCATCAGGTCTGTCAAGTACAAACGTATTTATGGGAACAATAGGTTGGCTTATCAAACATTAAGACAGTTCTAGAAATTCTGGAATGTGTGATGGTCGTGTACTTTTGTTAAAAATCTTACTAACTAGTCTTTTGTCAGATGTACAGGCCATGCCTTGCTCTATATTATGTTCCGAGCATCTGGCAAAGTGAGCATTTTACTCAATGAAGTAAAAACATTCCTGAATTTTTCCTTCAATGACAAAAGTTGGAAAAGAGGAGAATGAGCATGCCTTTCATAAAATCTCATCAAGAAAAATGTGAGTTTTACAAAAATTCACTTTGTTCATGCTTATGAACCAGCGCAGCCAAAATAATAGCATTAAAAAATAGACACACACAAAATAAGTAACAAATTTTCTTACTTCAGCATGTACAACTTTTATGTTTTAATTTTTCCCTTACTTTAGCACAAAGTTTTGTGAGGTTTTTTTTTGTTGTTGTTGTTGTTTTGTACCGGGGATCAAATTTGGATCTTTGCACTTGTGAGGCAGGCAGCAGAACCACTGAGTTAAATCCTTGTAAGGTTTTTAATTGGTCTGGGGTTTTTTCCCCCCATTTTAAAAGAAGTAGTATCCAGGAAGTAGAAAAGTTTGTTCCCATCATCAGTAAGACTTCATTAAATACTCCCTAAGACAATAAACCATTGAGACACATAAAACTGACCTGCGCTTGACCTATGTTCTGACCAGTCCCAAAAGTCAATAAAGGTCCATTGAACTTCTAATCTAATTTCACATTCTCCCTGTTGCAATTAAACTGTTCCCCATTATGAATCTGCAATCAGTGCAGCAATGACTACAAGAAAGCACTGTACAGCCCCTGGTCTACATAACGTGATAACGTGACATGTACATGAGTCGGGAAAGGATTTGCTCAGACTACCATGTGTACTGGACCACTATATCATAAGCATCATACAAAAAAGTATCACCTAGGTAGAAATTATCTTCCCAAGAGGCTGTTCTCTCAGTACTTCTCATGTATTTATTTCTGTTAGCGAGCCTATCATGTCATTCTAAAATGTTTTTTGATTTCCCCTAACATCTGGGTTAATGATTCTCAATCGTGGCAGGCACTATTGAGCTGGGTATTTCTTTGATGTAGAGAACTTCCTGTGCCTTACAAAATGTTTAGTGACTAACATCCCTGAATCACACTAGGTGTTAGAGATGTCAGTGCATGCCCTTAAAACACTCTGAAATTTCCCCAAATATCGTCAAATGTCCCTGCAGTGGGGCAAAATAATCTGCAGTTGAGTATCACTGCTTTTGAGTTAGAGATGTGGCTAATATCTCTTCGCTATTACCACACAGCACAGCATCTCACATTTAGGTACTCAGTACTTCCTGAAAAAAACTAGGCAGAACTACTATTTAGACTATATGTTGTATTCTATCCCACTGATCCTACAAATATATGTCAGCCCAAAGTATGTCCAATTTATAATTACTGATAGAAGACAACCAGTTTTTTTTTCTTGCCTAGAAAACCCTGCAAAACTAACAGTATTTGTCTTGTCAGTATGTAAGACAGGTTTTTCTAATTTCTTATGTTTGTATGGCCATTCTCCTCAAGGATTATAGACTCATCCAAGAGAGAATAAGATTGCCCTCTGTAAACTCAAGTGTCAAATCCTCACTTGGCAGCTAAGACAGAAGCCACAAAAAGTCTCTTAGAGAATGTCACACGTCTTCTAGACTGGCCAATGTAATTTCACTGGACATATTCACGTCTGAAGACAGAAAATATGAGTGAAAGGAGTGCTGTGTGACTTTGGAAACAAAAGACAGGGAAAGGCATCGAGAGAAATGTGAGGTCTGGTAGATCCAAAGACAAGCTCCACAGAGCACGGTGTCCTTTTATAAGTCATACCTTTATATTATCTTTTCTTAAGCAAACTTCATTGGATGCCGAATTATCAGTAGTTTGCCAGCTGAGCAGAAAATCAGAACGAAAGTCAGTTTTAAGATAGAATATTTAATACTGTCAAACATTTCTTTGAGTACAGCCACAAGAAGAAATGTACTGACACAATGCGACCTTATTTTAGAAGACCAGGATGGCATATAATACTGTTAATTTTCTGATGCAATTCTTCCCTGTTTTTTTTTTTTTTTGATTTTTGGTTTGTTGGCTTGTTTTCTTGATCTTTTTTCCAAATGAACATAACTGTTCATAATAATTAGGTATAAACAAAATGAGGTCACTCTCTGAAATATCCCTTAGGAAAAAGAATCCATTTCTATTTGAAAATTTATGTAATATTGCATGTTATATGACAATCTCTAATTTCACTTTGAAAAATGAAACACTTTATGGAGAAGTACAGCAATTTAAATGCCTGGAAGCAATGTTTTGGGATGCGAAGAGTGCTGATAGCTTTGGTTTAAAAATGGAAAACATTTTCAAGAAAACCAAGGCAGTATAACTTTATCTTCTAAATAAACTTATTTTCTGTGACAACTATACGTATATATTAAATAGTATACATATGTACGCATGTGTGTATATTTGTATTATAAATACAATTCAGGATCAAATTTAATACCCTTAATACCTATATTTAAGAACTGCTGTTTCGAAGCCAGATAAAATGAGGATATTATAAAGAAGTACTGTATAACTAAAAAAAGAAAACCTCAGAAGATATAGATATAGCTGTAAAAGATGCAAATGAAAGAATAAAAATAGCTTTGTACAATTAGTGAAAGAAAAATATTATGTAATAATTTATTGTATACTGCTTTATTCAATACCGTGAGTTAAAGAAATACTTAATCTGTATTTCTAAAAATTAACACCCCCTCACCAATTTAAAGATACTCACAATGGAAAAGGAGAATTCACCTAATAAACTGCCCCACAGGTTGCCACATATTTGGGCAAATAAAGTTTTTCTTTTCTTGTCACTGCTATGGCAATTCTGGGAAGTTCAGAATAGCTCATTTTATTTACTTCTTTATGGGCTCTGAGGATTGAACTCAGGCTGCCTACATCCTCAGCCCCTTTTCATTTTTTATTTGGAGACAGGGTTTGGCCCAGTCACTGTTGCTGAGACTGTGGGCTGAGCCCCCCAGCCCTTCCCTCGGCCTCCGGGTGCAGGGGCACAACTTTGCAGCACCATGCCCAGCAAGAGCACCTTCCTGTGAACACACACAGGGCTGGCACACAGAAGGTGCCATGATAATTCACAGGCATGCCTCCCTACTCTGAAGAGTGGGAATGTGAACAAAGCCTTGACATCACACTAAAATGTCCATGGAAAAAGGATCACGGTTATTGTGAGAATCTGGTGTTCTGTTCCTGGCAAAATCCACAAGTAATATAAAAACCAACTTCCCTTCTTCCCTGCATGCGTCACTGTTGATGCCAGCACCAAGCAGCAGGCAACTGCTTCCCTTGGGGTTGGTGGAATTGTCAAGGAAGATACGGGAAAGAGAGGGTGCAGGAATATTTCTTTCCTGTTTTCTATTTTATACTGAAGAGACTGCACTCCATTGTACACACAGAACACTCTTGCCTTTGTAAATGGTAATAGATTGAAGTGTGTAACTCTAGTCCTTTGCGTGGAAATGAGGGGCTATATCACCAGCAACATAAGTGGTTAACCTCACTTGTAACTGATAAGATAGACTTCCCTGCTAGGCAGTAACATTTCTGGTTAAAAATCTTACCAAGTGCCTGCTTCTTCAATATCTTTATGTAACTATAATCAAGTAAAATTAAAACCCCATGGTTAGTCTTACATAAAAATATGCAATCATAAAAAGAGACTCTCAAACTGAGGCGTGGTCTTGGGACAAGGGCCGTGGATTTACTTAGATTTGGTGGTGCATGACAAGTTAGTGCCGAAGAGCTAATTTTTCTACTGTGGTTACAATCTACAGTTTAAAAAATAAAAATGTAAATTCTGTAACTTTTAAACAATTTCAGCACTAGCTGGCTGGTTTTCATTCTTTCTGCCCTAACGTGGGTTTGTAGACTTACAAACACACACACACACACACACACACACACACGCACACGGTTAGCACAAATGAGTGGGCTTGACTGTGGTATTTCCATGCATACATAGAGTATGCATCGATTTCATCCATCCACCCATCCTTGTAAGCCGCCTCCCAGCCTCCCTAGTCACGCCTCTTCACCTTTGCAGTCCACATTATTGTTAGTTCATGAATGTAAGACCCTGTGATGCTTGTCTTTCTAATTTACATTGCAAAACATGTCATCACATTCTACCCATTTTCATGCAAATGACTGTTTTATTCTTTCTTATGGCTAAATAATACATTTATGTATATATATTTACGTTTAATAATAATTTAATAAATATACATTTAAATAAACATTTAATGCATATATGTACGTTTTTAATCCATTTACCTGTTGATAAGCACCAAGGCAGACTCCTTTTTTTAGCTGTTGTGAGTAATGCTGTAATAAGCAAGAGCATGCAGGTAGCTCTCTTCTATGTTGACTTCCTTTCCTCTACCTGTATCCTAAAGAATGAGATCACTGTGATTTATCTTTTTGATCAACCTCCCCACTGTTTTCAACAGTGGCTTGACTAATTTATGTTCCTACCAATGGCATAGAAGGTTCCTTGATCTCCACATCTTTGCCAGCCTTTGTTTTTTGTATGTGTGGTTTGGCTAGCAGCCATTCTACTTAACGTGAAAAAGTATCTCACTATAGTTTTGATTTTCATTTCTCTGGGAGTTAATGATATTGGCCTTTTTTAATTCATGTATTTATTGGTCACTTGTATTTCTTCTTTTAGAAGTATCTATACAGGTCATCTGCCCTTCTTTTCATTGAATTTCTTGGGGTTTTTTGAGTTTTAAAAGTTCTTCATAGAGAACCCTATCATCTAATAGCTGGAAAATATTTTCTTCCACTGTGCTAAGATGTCTCTTCTCTCCATTCACTATTTTCTTTACCATGCAGAGGCTTCTTAGTTTAATTTAATACCAAGTTTCAGTTTTTCTTGTGTTGTCTGTGCTTTTGGAGTCTTATTTTTAGTGGGATTCTAGGGTGCTGAAAACTCCTGATTGTTTTTCTAGGTTCTTGCTGTCCTGAACAAAGAACTGGTCAAGACTAGTGAAAAAGATAGCAAGAGATTACACTTATTAGTTATCAAAGTTAGGAAAAGAAACATGCTCTTCAGAGTGAGTGCCAGTTAATGAAAGGCAGAAAAAGAAGTAGGCATGCTCTAGAGCATGACAGCAGACCATTGCGAAAGAGACAGCACAATGGTCCCAAGGTTAATGGCTGCCATCGTTCGCATCTCCCTCTCCTCAGGCTGAAGTCAAATCCAGGCTGTCCTATCAAAAACCTGCTGGATTTCTGGTGAGCGCTGAAGATAGCGCTTTCTGATTGGTCCCAGGTATAGAGCTTTGTGAACTATTCTATGAATGTCCTAGGCCTCCATGATTGACAGCTCACAGCCACTTGCCTAAGCACTTTGCAACACCCTAATCTCCTGCCTCACTATCCCAAAAATAATTCTCTTACTAATATCATAAGAGTTTCCTCTACATTTTTCTCTAGTAGCTTTAGAGTTCCAGGTCTTAAATTAAGGTCTGTGACCATTCTGAGTTGATTTGGTTGAAAAACAGGGATCAAGTTTCAGTCTTTTGCAAATGGAGATCAAGTTTTCTCATCACCATTGTTAAAGAGGATGTCTTTTCCCCAGTGCATGTTCTAGGCAACCTTTTTGACAATCATTTGGCTGTAGATATATGGATTTATTTCTGGGTTCTCCATTTTGTTCCATTGGTCTATGTGTCTATTTTTATACCAACACAGTGCTGGTTTTGGTACTGGGAGACCCTACTGTCTTAAGATCAGATATTGTGATACCTCGAGCTTTGTTCCTTTCTACTCGATTTATTTGGATATTCAACTTCTTTTATGCTTCCATGTGAATTTTAGTATTATTTTTCTAGCTCTACAAAGAATATCATTGGTACTTTGATGGAAATTACATGGAAACTATATCACTTTAGTTATAAGGATAGTGTAATAATATTAATCATCCCAATCCATAAGTATGTGAGATCTTTCTGCCAAGTAGGAAAGAAGGAAAGTAGGAGATTCAATTATCACCCTCTGGAGAGGAAATGATTCTATACATAGAAAAGCCTCAAGACTTCAATAGGCTATTACAGCTGATAAATCTATTCAGTAAAAACTGCAAGATAAAATAAACATACATCAGTGCTTTTCTATACAAATAATGAATTTGCTAAAAAATGAAAGCAAATTCATCCACAATTGTCACAAAAAATTTATATGCCTAGGAATAAACAATTAAGCAAAAAAGACTTCTACAATGAAATTATAAAACAATGCACAAAGTAACTGAAGAATGCCCTTAAGACCTCCTATAGGTATAAACACATAAACTCACAATGGATTCCTCAAACTTACACTTTCCCACAGCTACAGGGTTCTAATCAAATGTTAATATACACAATGAAGTTTAATGGAAGTTCTGTCAACTCAAGAGGAACAATAACAACTTTACAAATAAATTGTGGAAACATGGTGCCTGTTCTCATTACTGACATTATTATCAGAATGTGCTCACAGCCCTTCACCTCTCTTTTCTTCTTCTCTGTCCCTCACCACCACTCACTGCTGGACCTTGGCAGACACAGGACAACTAGAAAGCTTACGGTGTGAATTCCAGAGTTTCTAATTTCCTTCTCTTACTTTTATCTTGGCATTTTCCTCCACCCATTCTTTTCTCTCTTCTTTCCCAGGGTCTTGCTACGTTGCCCAGGCTGGTCTTCAACTCCTGGGCTCAAGCATCCTCTTCCCATGCCTCCCAAGAAGCTGGGACCACAATTACATGTCACCATGCCTAGCTAGCTTTGTTACCTTTTTTTTTTTTTTTTTTTTTTTGGTACCGGGGATCAAACTCGGATCCTTGGGCTTGTGAGGCAGGCAGCAGAACCTCTGAGCTAAATCCCCAGCCCCCAGCCCTGTTACTCTTTGAATTGATGATAACTCACCCAGAAAAATACTGAAAGATCACAAAAAGGAGGTTTCTGTGATTCCAGTCTCAAGGAACGAAAATACTTGTAAGACATTGTTTCTGTAAGAATTTTCACCTAATTTTTTAATTAGTTTCTAATTTTTTTAGCATCTAAATCTTGAGTCCTTAGCCCAAATACAAATGGGGATAGCCTTTCTAAAGAGTAACTATTAAAAAAAGAATACCTTTCTATTTTATAACAACTCAAATTAATTCTCTGTACCTGTCATTTTTACTGCATCCTGTTCATCTTCAGTGGAATTGTTTATGGATCCTTTTGCCCATGTTTACATTATGCAATATGGTAAGCATTAGCTCCAGTGTTTTAATTAACTTTATATTAATTAAAATAAAGTGTAAATTAAGTTAGTTACACTAGTGACACATCAAGTGCTCCATAGCCACATGGGCCTAGAAGCTACTGAGATAAGATAGATAGATAGATAGATAGATAGATAGATAGATGATAGACAGATGGATAGATGGAATACATTATGCAATATGGTAAGCATTAGCTCCAGTGTTTTAATTAACTTTATATTAATTAAAATAAAGTGTAAATTAAGTTAGTTACACTAGTGACACATCAAGTGCTCCATAGCCACATGGGCCTAGAAGCTACTGAGATAAGATAGATAGATAGATAGATAGATAGATAGATAGATGATAGACAGATGGATAGATGGAATATAATAAGGACTCAAAAACCAACTACAGTGAGAATAAAAAGTGGTTGTATTTCCTTTGTTATGATAAATATGTATTCCCAATAATTCATTCTTTCACTATTTTATATAACTTGCATCCAATTTCTACAAAACATCTGACTGCATATTAATACAGAATTAGAACATAATACATCACGCATTCTAGTGTAGAGGTTAAAAGAACCACGTGGCACATATTTTAGATCTGAGGACCATTCAGCCCTGTCACCACTATTCTGCTGCTATAGCACAAAGGCAACCTTAAAGGATGTGTAACTGCACAGATATGGCTGTGTTTCCATAGGACCTTATTTACCACATTGGCAGTAGGCTACACTTGGCCGGCAGATTGTAATTTGCCAAATTCTGTTGTAGCTGACAGATACGCGTTCACATAGAAGGTGAAGAACACTGTGACAAAGGCTACAAAAAGGTTCAAAGTCCATGGAAACAGTGCTGGGAGACAAATTCTGACTGAGTGAAATGAGATTTCCCAGAACAAATGAAATGGATCTTGACAAATGAATATGGCCTTAGCAGGTAAGTATGGTGAGAAGGGAATTTGAGAAGGAGGGAACAACTTTAGAAAAGACCAAAGGCTCAATAGCTTAGGACTTGTTCCATGAGTCAGTGGCAAAACATTTTAAATGGGGTTGCCAAAGGCACCCAAATATATGCTAGCAGGAAGCAGTCATGCTTCATAAAGGTAGACAGATGAAGGTGTTCTTTCCTAGCACACTGAGTACTCCACGCCACAGCTACATCATCTTGGTATTTGGCGAAATTTAGATTCCAATGAAACCAATCAGTAGAAAACTCCACTCAGTAGATTTGTGGTACAAAATCTCCATTTTCAACAAATACTGCTGTATTCTGAAAAGTATTGACATTTGAGGACCAATGACACATGTGGCTAATGAAAACACCTCTAAATACCTTAATAATTTAAGTTGAACAACTTTAACATATAAAACCGATCAAACATGTAATACAGACTGAACACTCCGAATTATTTTTCAGCCATTTTCAAACTTTTTTTTCAAGTAAAAGGTTCCAAAGACGTAGTCACCTTCAACATGCTTTCAAGGAGTTCCTTCAATCTAAGCTACTGAAGCGTATTGAATGAACATATGTTGAGAATATCATTTTAATGATAAGGATTTATACTTCAGATACTCCCTTTTTCCTGGTCTCAACTTTCTGAAAAAAGTTATGTAACTCCTTTTAATTATTCTCATTCACATCCTTCTCCTCTTATTTTCAAATTGACCAAATAATCTCTCCAGTAAAATTTCTCCATATTTCTTGAGACACATTAATGAAGTTTATATAACCAGCCAGACAGACACTAACGCTTTACAAATTCATGGATTTATTTAAAATCTGGGTTTTTAGCCACCAAATATTGCTAATTATATGCAAGACTGCTTGAATCAATAAAAATACAGGGTTTCTTAAAAGTACTTCTAGCATTTTCAGTGGAGAAGCCTTCTTTGAGGAACTGCCTTCCAAAGTGGAACCCTTCCTCCCTTAATGTGCCTGTTCTCACTAAAGTTCATTTTCATTTTCTCTATTCAGGAACGTTTTCTATAAAGCAACTTTGATTCTCATCATTTGGTTTAACTAAAACATTTGTAGACCAAAATCTGTTCTGATGCAGTGTCCTAAAATATATCATTTCTTTTAAGACAATGGTTTTTATTAACTGTAATTTGAACTGGAGATGTCAGCATCTATAAATGAGGCTCTACATTTGGAATTATAAAATTCTGTGAATTAAGTAAAGATATATTGCTATGAGGGCCTTCATAAAAGCTGTGCATGCTGCATATTTAGAACTGTTGATATGGCAAAAATAATATTTTCCCTTAAATTGTCATGTATTAAAAAGGTGTTCGAGGCAAATTGAAGCAATTCATTTATAAATATGTTATAAATGTAATGGCACTTTTTGAGAAAGAAGGACATTTCACACAAAGCAGTCCTGTATAGAACCTGAAAAGTGGTGAATACACCATGTAGAAAGATAAGCACCTCAGTGACAAGAGGCAGCCTTATCACAAGGTCTCTTCATGAAAATAAAGACAGGAGCAAATTAATAAATCTAATAATAAAGGAAAATGTTTAAATCCTAAATTTACAGGTCAGAGAAACTGAATCATTTCTAAAGTAGGCGCTTATCTGCAGGGAACAGGAGGGTAAATTATTTTGCTTAGATGCAGGTTCTTCATAAATCACACAAATACGTCAGTAAGCCTTCTAGTAGTAAGAGCTAAGAGCAGTGAACTTAAAAACTGTAACAACTGGCTGTCCTGTAGCTGAGGAAGGCAGCAGATGAGCAGATGGGGAAACAAGAAGCTCTCATTTGCCGTGGTATAAACTCTCCTACCCCACTGTGACCATTGGTCGAGCTATGTCAGTGTTACTGAATCAAGAAATGCCTAGCAGATTATAGAAGCAATGCTGCAGGGTGTGTCTGGGAGGGGCACCGAAGTGCGGTCTGGGGTACAAGATATGATCTCCCCCGCTGCTCCCTGATGCTGTTCCCCAGCTATGCCCCAAGGACACCATGCCCTGAGCTAAACTTTGCTCCACCACGCCCTTCCACCACGCCCTTCTACCACACAGCTCCTCACTCACTTCCGGCAAACCGTGAACTACAGTGAGCCTTTCCTCTTGTTGCTGTGAGTGACTGCTACGGTGTGCAGCGACAGGAAAGCTGACTGATATACAAGTGACATCACTGCCGGCAGAGCTGGGAAGAAATGGCAGTTCTGCGACCTTCCACGAGTTGGCTCTTTGCCATCTCTGGAAAAGACACTGAAGCTTAGCTCTGATGTAAAATTTAGCATGTCTAATAAATACGGAAAGTATTTTTGTCTTGTCAAACCAGTTCGACGTTGGTCTATACCTTTAGAAGGTTTTCAATATCGTTGGGTTGTACTCATGAGTGTGGTTCTGCTCAGAAGCTGCAATGAATCAAGTCAAGTAGGATATGCCAATCCTCTCAGACAAGCTGCACTAAATACGTATAGTCCACGCATGTGTGTGTGGAGGGGCCACCAAATGAGCAAGTAAAAAATCTGCCCTGCATTTTCATTGAATCAGATGAATGGATTACCAAGGCATTTACATGGAAGGAGAGGGTGCGGTCTTGAAAAAGCACAGGTTTTAAGGAAAACTTAGAGGTGAATGCCCAGTTTACAAGTTACGATCTATATAACCTTAAAAATTTAACACTGACCTCAACTTACATTTAACCTCGACAATACCAATACCATTAAGGTAATAAAACTAAAGTGCCAGGAGCTTAGTTGTCTCTCAGACTGACTGCGATTTTAAGACCTGCAGAATTGCTCCCGCCCACCACCTTCAGGCAGACACACAGGACAGACCCAGCCCGACACACAGCACAAGCGGGTCCTGCCGGTAATCCACCCTGCCAGTCACTCATTCCCATTTTTATCTGAAGGCACATCCTTATAAAAATGGCTTCTTTTTAAAATTACACCTTTTTAAGTTCATTATTTTCAGTTATTTGTAGCCAATAAGTATCTAATGGATGTAAAGGAATACAACATGATATGGAATTATGGTAAGAACTGAGATATGTAAAGCATGATGCTTAACAGAGGACAATAGTTGTTCACCTATCTACCAAAACGTCTCTTTCCTTCTTTTAAGAAGTTGGGAAAGACAGACAAGCAGTATCCTTTAAAACAGCCTGGAACTCAGTAGGGAAATGGGCTATAGAACGAGAAAAATGTTGGCTCCGGTGTAGGTACACCACTTACTGGTCACACATCAATGGAAAGCCATTACCTCCTTCAATGCTCAATTCATGTATTAAAACAATCTAATTATACTGAGTGAAAAATATTATTATGAGGAGCAAACAAAAAAAATGAAGATGGCTCAGACACGCGGCGCTTGATAAAGTCAATAAACTTACTTCGTCATGAGCTATGATAAGGGGAGAGTCACAGAAGCAAGGTGAAGGAATACAAACAGCATTCATCTGCTAAAGAATCTGTAGAGCTACCAACTGCAGGCTTACAAAAACCACTGCACTCCCCAGTTGCCCATCCACGTCCCTGAGGGAATTTCTAAACACGAAACAGTCGTGGTTATTTATATTAAAGTGCTTTCCAATTATTTTCTTCTCAGACCATAGGTCAGCTCTACTATGTGATCTTTGCCATGAAATAAGAAGCTTCAAAATCTTTTATGTTTTCTCATACAAAACAGCTAATCATTTATTTGGGATAAAGACAACAGCGATGCCTTCATGCACTATTAAAGCGCGCGCGTGCTATGCATTACCTCATCTAATTCTTCTCACTTCTCCAACGTGGCATAAGTCCTTGTGCACGCTGAGAACTTACTTTTTTTAAGGTCTACTAACCTGAAAGTGTCAGGAAGGAGAAACTCCCAGCTCAGATCCAACTCCAACTCCAAAGTCTATATATTTTTAAACATTTATTACATTATAATACAAGACATTTTAAGACAGAGAGGGATTTTACATTACTGTGTCAAAAATAACTACTAGTCCTAAAACCTAAAATATATCAAACTATGAAATTTAACCTCTCACAATTCTGAGATTGTATGAACTCTTCAGTGTTTCTTCCTTTACCCTCATAACATGTACATTTTAAATCGAAAATATCTTCAGAAAAATCTTTAACCTACCAACTGTACTGTGGTAGACAGAATATTCAATCAAGCTGTTTTTCTACTTGTTCAGTAATTTTAATTATTTTCCAGATTGATTTTTAGGTAAAATAAACAGAAGAGCCTGAGAGGGGGTGGGGCGCACCTGCATATCAGCCACCCTACTACTACCGTATGGCCCTGAAACTTTTGGAAATACCGACAGTGCTGCCCACTTTGAGCAGAATAAAAATTGTCATTTGTGTAAAAATCTTCTGAAAAAACATTTGTTTTGCGAAACTGAACATCTCATCACTTTGTGTATATCCTCTCTCACGTGTTCTTATTTTTTGGAATTAAAATGTTGCCTAGGCTGTCAACAGATTGCCCTGATGAATGGAAAATAGATTCTGAAAGTAATGCATGATTAGTGATGTTCTTGCAATTCAAAGACTGTATAAGAAATTAGAGTAGGAAACACAACCTAAAACCCACTTTCTCAAATATAGTACAGAAAGATCCAAGCAATTAAGAGTCTACATTGTATAGACAAGAATTTGGCTACAAAGTCCATATGCTGTAGATTGCCAAAACTGTACTTTTAAAGCATCAGTAATGAATTACTATCCTTCTAGTTAATGAAAATTATTTCATAGTTTCTTCCACATAAAATGTTATACGTATTTAAGTGTCTAAAATACATGTCAATGTATATGATTGTTTTAAGGAACTGCAATCAAATTTGATAATTACTGCATTAATATGTATAAAATTTATTAAGAACTATAAATAAATAATAGACATAGGTAAATTATTTTGGGATATTAATTTTAACTTCAGAGGGGAAAAGTTAAAATTTGATGTGGATTTCAAGATAGAAGAGATTTGTGAATAACCTATAGGAAAGGAGATACCTTTTGTAATCTTTGAATTTAGTCTAAAGTGGAGATGCTGAAAAGGAAATTATAATGTCGGAGCAAGGAAGGGGTAAACCACTGAAAAGGTGGCCAGAGAAGAATCACCATGGTAAATAGTAGTGTAAGTAAAGTTGGCAAGGCAAAGAAAAATGTTAAGACTGAGTCAGGAAATTTCCATTTGACTCAGAAAGCAATGAGGAGTCTGAAAGAAGTGACAGAGGCCTGGTGAACCAAAAGGGCTCCCCAGGTCAGCCCAGGAAAGATTTTGTTATCCCATAAAAGAGAAGAAAGTGGAATCTGCTACAGAATGTGGAGAGCCACAAACCAGAGGCTTTTAGAAACTAGGATGCTTCCCAGTGATCAGTCCAAGTCTCGGGAGCAATTGCAACACACAGAAAGAACTGCAATTGTTATTAACGCTGAGGGACTTTGGGCTATTTTCTTATGAGACTGCACTTCAGCCCTACTACTTGCTCTTTGCTATTCCAAGAATTACAAAGCATGAATTCCAGGAGTCCGGGAGAAAGGGAAGTCGGGATCTCCCAGATGCTAGGGGAAAAGACTAGTAACAGCGAGAACACACAGACCAATAGTAGGGGCTCTGATTATGTGAGCTGAAACTATATTTCTGAATGATTTGCTCAGAAGCTGAAAACTGTGGGAAAGTGCCTAATCCACTCATCTCTCGGCCTTTGTTTCCTTCAAGGTGTCATCCTGATATTGTTGTTCACACCATATGCAATCCCTAATTAGACCATAATCCTGAGCTTGATTTGAAAGGAAAGGCTGAGACGTAAGAAATATCTGCTGATGCAAAGTATAACCTTCAGCTATTTTGGTACAAAGAATCTTTAATAATCTAACAAAATAAAAAACTAAAGTTTCACTGCCAGTATTTGAATGTGAAAGAGGCATTTAAACACATATAATAAATTGGCCAAAATCTATAAGGTTTCCAAATAATTTTATTTCACAAAATACTTCCTTCATTAGCAAAACCACCAGTATTCTCTGAGATTTATTGTAAAAGCATTAAAAATCTGAACCTTGAAAATTAAAACTGGAAAACTGTTCCTGGGGAAGAAATGTTCTTAAGTGTTAAAAGCTGTGAGTACTCCAAATGGCAGTGTTAGAAGTTGGGAATGTTTCTTACTCTGGTCAACAGGAAAAATCAAAATCCATTCAGCTGGCCTACATATCCATCCATAATTCACTGAATTTTTCTCTCCAGCTTCTCCTGATCTTTCTCTAAGGTCTCCCATTTTCTAGTCCTCCTGTGTTTCTACCTCTGTCTTTATTTCTGCCCCCCTTTTCTCAAGGTTCTGTTCTATAACTTCTCACCTCACTTTTGCAATATGTCTCCTCTTGAATTCTGAAAAGTTCAGGGCAGTACTGGAAGACCATAGATTTCTATTGCCTTTGACAAGGCAGGAATAAAACATGTTGGAGGTATGAATTCACATTTGCATTCTAACATCAGAAGCAAAGTGATTAAAATGCAACCCGATGAATTTAACATAAATTTGAAGTAGTAGCTACTGAAAGGCCTGTGGTGCAGATCAAGACCAAAACTGCTAATGTAGTTATGCCCTTCGCCTCCTCATTCAGTCACCACAACCTGCTGCCTCTGTATTTACGAGAGGACTTTTGTCTCTGCTGAACTCAGAGAAGTTGCAGAATGATATTCCACACACAAATTAGGTCTTCGTTCCCCCTATGCCTCATAAAACTTTTAGTGCAGTTTGGAAGTCAACAAATTTATTAAAAATTTTTGCCCTAAGTTATTATTTTTGGAACTTTCTTACTTTTAAAGAATGTTTATCCTGGAGTTATCTGTTGCTTCCACAATGTAATAATTCAAGTTAATAACAGAATCTTGAAGATATACTCATATTAAAGTTATCCCTTCCCAACACAATATGCTCCCCTAAAAGCAATTCCTCACAGCCCTAACTCACTGTGTGAGGTATTTCCAGCCCCAAAGATGAGCTCTCAAAATGCTCGTTAGGTCTAACCTAACAAGAAGCAAGGAGCATGTCCCCTTGTGCTTTATGAGTAACTGTGGATATGTGCTGGATAGTTTTTGAATCCTTGAGAACACATAAACCAGTCAGCATGTCTATGGACAGTGTAAAGAAAAATGGATCGAGCTCCTGCTCGGGAGGAAGTGGGCCAAGGAAGACCTGGCACCCAAGCTGGGTTAACACGGCATTGTCCTCCTTGGGACAGCTGAGACCCCAGCTGAGACCAGGTGCTACCAGGGGGATATCCAGGCAGAAAATCAACACTGGGGCTGTTTTGGAGAATTTTTAAAAGTGTACCTAGCTCCCGTTTGATTTTGATTTAAGACACAGTATATTTTTTAACATTTCCATAGTAATCAATACTGGTTGACTCTGTAAATCCTATTTGCTTTTTTCTGAACTGAAGATAAATAATCACACAAAGTAGAAATTAACTGCAAACCACATTATAAGAGAGGGATTATACTTTACAGTTTACTGTTGTTCTGGAAAGGAATTCATGTAAAAGAAAATATTATAATGAGCTTAAAATAGAGAAGACAAAAACATAAGCAGGTCACACCCTTGATAGGAGAAAAGAAACAAGGTCTTTTGTTCTGAATCTGAGTGTGGAGAGATAAAGATAGCATCAGTTGCCCTCATTCCATGAGGATACAGGTTGCTGGCAGGGAAAGATTTGGTCTGAGTAGAAAAAGACATATAAGTCCCATAACTGAGACCTTATTTTGCAGCAGATTTTGAGGGGTGAAATGGAATAAAGAGAACTTCCTGCCACCAAAGTCTATTGCTTATTTAAAGAAATAGGGGAAAAAGCAGGAAAAAGTGAGGTCCTAAGAAAGACAAGGGGTCCTAAAGGGGATCCTAAAAGACTCAAGCTATCAGGGAAATGTAAAACGGAATGCGCGTCTCCAGAAGTTCAATTTCCACGAAGACCACCCAGCTAAGCCTGAAGTAAGAAATGACAGGAAACACTGGACTATCTACCAGCTATCCCCAGGGAGGAAGCTCTGAAAAGAGGGTAAATAAAGAATAGGGCACCCTAGGGCAGGGGATTTAGCTCAGTGGTTCCGCCACCTGTCTCGCAAGCAGAAAGTCCCGAGTTCAATTCCTGGTACCAAAAAACAAACAAACACAATAGGGTTCCCTGAAATCATAACTGTTTCCGCAAAGGAATCCCCTCAATCGATGGTCAGGTAGATGTGCACCTGCAAGGCAGGGTGATGTCCTGGTACTCTTTCTGCTCCATCCTCCCAAAGGCTATGGAGCGGGAGGGAGAGGCTTTGCCTTAAGCTGGATGGATCACAAAGACAGTGGTGTAGGAAAGAAAAACAGGATCTTCTTTCAACATTCAACAACTCATAGCCAGAGCAAGGAGAGAGACCAGGTCAGCCCAAAGAATGACACGAGTCATCTGGGAATACCAAAGTCAATGTACACAGTTAGAACTAAGACCAGGGAGAGGAGCCAGAGAATCATGCAGAGTAAAACTTACAGCAGAACTTACAGGGAGCACAGCGAACCAGAGGAAGAGGAAAAGTAAACAGAAACTTGGAGCGCTGGCACTGGAGAAGTACTAAAGATTATCCAAAGGGAGTCAGCAGGAGGAAAGGGAAGGAGAGGTCCTGACTTTCTAAGGAGCTCAGGTTAAAGGTTATAGTCAAAACGTTTAAAAAAATACATCTTTGATCATAGCAAGCCTCCATGGCCATCGCCTGCAACCCCTGACCAGAGATGGACTGATGGAGAGCAACAGCTGTGGAGCTGGACTTCCCAGCTGAGTGCCTGACTCCCGCTCACTGAGCTCCAGGGTCTCAGCCAGGTTACTCCTCTCCTCCACTGGCCTATCCATGGCTGACGCTGTCAAAAATGCAGAAGTTAAAATCATCTTACATTTCTTGTGAGAACTGAGTAGTAAATAATAGTAGTTTTTCAAAACATTAGGCATAGAACCCAGCACTCATAAGCACTCAATATGACTGACCCATGTCAAATTTCACTGTTTGCTGTTGTTAGTATTATTATTAATTATAATTAAAGTAAGACTTAGCCAAATGCAATCGTACACAACTGAATTCCAGGGACTCGGGAAGCTACAGCAAGATGAAGGCAACTCTGAGGACAGCCTGGACAATTTAGCAAGACCTCATCTTAAGATAATGCTTAAGGACAAAGGGAAGAAAAGCAATGAGGAGCAAGGGGACAAGGACTAAAAAAGGGCTCGCAAAACACAGTAGCTTTCAGGTTCTCAAAAGCTTAAATGCATAAAGATCTCTGCTGAAAGAGAAATCCATCCACTTGAAGTAGTTTTCCAAGAGAAACAGCCTCCTATCTACAGGTCAACTCTATAAATAGAACTCTGCTTTTGCATATGTAGTTTGACACACAAAAATCCCAGTTTAATATCTAACATATAAGGGGTTATGGCCTTGACAAAATGGCATTTTTTTTTCCTTTAAAAAAAAATCGCACATTTTAGAGAAAACACCGGCTTTCTTTTCTCAGCAAAGCCATGTCCACGTCTGGCCAATAGTGCCACCTCTGTAGCTGATGAACACACACACACACACACACACACACACACACATACATTTAAACTCTGAAAGTTTCCAAAGCTTGAGAAAACTAATAAAAAGCCCTGATTCCACCAGCAAATTCATTAGGGAAGAAACATGTACTTATGATTCAAAGCAATCCCATTGTTATGTAAAATTATTTTCTTCAATCGGATGCATTTTTGTAAAGGTTGAAAGCAACATGTCATGTAATTATAATTTTTGCAAAGTTAAATTAATTTAAAATAGCATGATGGAGCTTAATACACATTTTACCTCTTGTACAACACATTAGAATACCATTAGTATGCAGTACTCCATCTCAACTGGAAAAGAAAGAAATCAGTGTGACCAATGGAAATGTTATTTGCTATTAACTAACTGAAGCAGCTGCAGGTCTAAAGTATCCGCATCACATTTTGGATTTAATTATTGCAATAACATCTCATTTGCTTCAAGGTATTACAATTATCTCCTGTTTTAAATTGAAAGGTATTTTAGAATGAATGTAGTTAATGAAGCAAAAGGTTCAAAATGTCCAGAGCATTGAGCTTTAAAGTAGAACAACCTACATTTTAAACAAATCCTTACTAAAAGAGCACAAGCAAAATGTGCTTCATCAAAATCCCAGTGTGTGTGCCAGTGAATGAGCTATAATGATTTTTTTTTAATTTCAGTACTATTAATTTTTTTTAAAAAACAACATTAGGTACAGACTGAGAACAGGCATTGACATTATTCATGCTCTTAAAAAAAGGCTCACGTTCACGATTTCATAAAATTCCATTTGTTAGTATAAAATCCTCAATTTTCTGTAAGATACATTCATCTTTAAAAATAAAATTAAACGAAACTTGGTACAAACCTGATAGGTACCAAGAAAGATATTACCCTCTTCTTAATTAGCAATCCTTGAAATAACCTGATTTTTAAAAGTATTTAGCAAAGGTGCCAGTTAGGATCTCTTAAATGCTAGACCTCTGGTTAGGTATGCCTCCAACTTGGTTTTCTAAAATTTTACCAATGGGAGATGCTCCATACTTATGCTAACTTTGCATATTTTACAAACGCACAAACTGATCCCCTTAAGACCTCACTGGAGAATTCCATTTCCTTAGGTTGGGCTAATCAGACAACAAGAAACAGAAATGCTCTTGCAGAACGCCAAAGCTGACCTAACTGCGGGCACAACAGACACAAGAGTATGAGATTCATAATGATTGTAGAGGTATATGCCATTTTTATTTCTTATAAAATTCAATGTACAAAAGTAAATTTGATCTGGCAGGCCTGAGCTATGTTTCTCTTTTTCACAACCTAATTGTTTCAAAACATCTTAATTTTTCAAGTGGAGGGAGAGAGACACAATGCCAATATGGTACAAGAAAGGTATGATTCTGACCTGATTCTAGTACAGAAAGTTTTGTAATATCAAACATCTAACAGATCTGAAGTGTAGAAGTTGCCATGGTACCTCAGAATAAAGTGAAATTCTCCAGACATCCATAGTATTCTGTCCTTGTTCGATTTCCAAGGCTGCCTGGGTGCCTGTCTCCTCTCTCCAGGATTGGACTTTCTTGCATCTTTTCTCAGCCACCCTCCTCTGGAACAAGATCTTTGTCCCCGAGGTATTCTGGCCACAGAAGGAAGGCTGAAAAAGACAACTGACAGTGTGTCCTTCCTGGACTGGCCTGGCCTTCGGCTGACCCCTTTGCTACCCGAACAAAAGACTTTTCCGACCAGGGATGGAAGGCTAGAATAACTGCACCCTCTCAGCCCTTACCCTACTGTAGTTCTGCCTCAAAATAAGTCACCTAAATTCATTCTTGTATTTATCACGACTTACCATGGTTGTAGCTGATGAAAGAGTAAGAACAAAGGTTATTTCTCAGTAATTCATAACCATAATTACTCCATTAATCTCAAATATAAATGAAACTATATTTTAATCTTAGCTCATTTGATTCAGTTATGTTAATTTAAGCACTTTAAATGGAAACTACTAATAATGTGTAAAAAACTCATTTTTTAACTGAGTAAGAATTTTACACTACTGTAAACATTTTCTCTTCTAAATATACATACACACAAACACAAACGACTTTACCTCACTATAGTAGTATTTCCCTGCAACAGTTACTTCAGGCATTTAGAGAAATGTAGATGTACTGTTAGAAAGAAATAAACCTACAAAGCACAAAAATACAAGAATGTGTGACATAAACTCAATTTCAGCATTGTTTAAAACAAGGCATTCAAAGTGACTAAAAACAAAATGATGACTTTTAATGTTCCCTGGTTGCTGCGGTCATTCTCAGCAAATCATTTTTTCAAAATAATCTTAATAACAAACTACAGGGAACTGTATAAGGCTGCTTAATGTAAAAGCTATGATATTCTATTTACTATCCTATAGTAAGACTATAAAACTGTGACATATTCCCGTACTCATGCTAACATGCACTGAGTCCCTATTGTGAGCCGCACGTTCTCAGAGCTTAGCGTGTAAAATCTCTCACTACTCCAAAATAGGAAATATTGTTTTAACTTTTGCATAATATGCAGATTTCTGCCCAGTTATTAAGCCAAGTACCCAAGGTCACAAAGCAAGGAAGCTGCTCAGTCACAATACGAACACTGCTGCCGCAGACCCAGTGGGCACTGGCACACTGCACACACACACTGGCCTCCATTATTCATAAGAAAGAAGCTTCTCCTTCCTACATGCTACTGACAATAAAATTTTACATTCACAAAAACAAATTTCTTCTGCTTTAATCAAAATGCTGTATCTTGTATTTCTTTAGCTTTACTCTTGACATTCTCAACATACTGATTAGCTCTCAAATCAAATGCAAGTTCAAAGTTTTGGATCTGGAAAGATTTATATTTTTATCACCATACTCAGATTACCAGGAACAAAGAAGTTATAAGGACAAACACACAAAGTGATTCACATTTTCCCTTTCTTTTAATTCTGTACCTGAGATCGGTTTGACTCTTCACATGTTATTGGTGAGAAAATAAATCTAGGGGATTGAAAATTTGTCTGAAGGCATCTGCCAATAAGAGCTTACACCATTCTTCTCTACTGACACCTCCAGTCCCCGGACATGCACCTTCCCCTGGTGCCCAGTCTATGCATTCCTGGAGCACAATTTTAGCAGTGCTTTTACTGCTCCAAGCTTTAGACCCTATTATGTCCCTTGCTTCTTCAAGTCTAGCAGGTATATCAGCTTCTAGTTTCTGGTGGTAAAAAGATTTTCTCCTGCACTAAAATCTGGCCATAGTCTTCTGCATACTTCAAAACTAGGCCTTGGGGCTGGGGATGTAGTTCAATGGTACAACAGTTCCCTAGCATTCATGAGGCTATGGGTTCCATCTTCAGTACTACCAAGGGGAGAAAAAAAAAAGTCTTATGTATCAACATTTGGACTTTCACCTTGTACTGACAAATTTTAGCAAAACACTTTCAGTATAATAATCACTTTTCTGTTGCTGGGACAAAATAGCCAACACCTGAAACACTTAAATGTAAAGAAGTTTATTTCAGCTCATAGTTTCAGAGGGTTCAGTCCATGATGACTCCAAAGAAGAAAGGGCATAGTGGAAGGGCATGGCAAAAAAAGTCACTCCCATCAAGAAGCAGAGAACAGGACAAGGAGCTAGGTACAAGAATATACCTTTCCAGAGCACACCTAGAGTAACCCACCTCTTCCCATCAGGAACCACCTCTGAGTATATCAATGCATTAATGAACTGATGAGTATGGCGTTCTGATGATCCAAAAAAACTTCCAAACCCTCTCTGCAGAACACAGGAGACTTTTGGGGTACTCTGTAGATATAAACCATAACTGTCCAGTTTTAAGATAGAATCTCTCAATATGGACATCTGACCATCCTGAGAGCTGACCAATTTCCTCACCCCCATCACCATACTGCTATTGGTGTCTAATCCTAAGGACCTGTCTTCTGGCATAATCTTTTCAAATTGTTTCTTCCATATCATCCCCCACTCTCATGGCATTTTCTCTTAGAAATCATCCATCCACTGAATCCCAACCTGCTTCCTAAAAAAAAAATCCCCACTTGTCTATGCTGTATTCAGTATTGAGCCCTGCACCATAATGGAAGTCTCTCTGCCTCCGTCAACACAGTTCTTGAATAAAATCTGTTAGCTATTTTAACTGCAGTCTGGTCAGTTATTTCTTGAACTAAGTCCCTGAGTGTTTCCCTGTCTTATCCTTGCGTGAATCCTTAATAGGGCTTTCTTCAGTTTTTCAAAGCCTCCACACGTCCATCCATCCACTCTCTGGAAAGCCAATGACTGATACAAAGATCTAGAATTTAAAACCATGAGTCTTCAACTCTATCATGAGCTTTCAAACAGACACACATTTACGTGAAAAAGGAAGAGAAGGGATGCTGAAATGATTTTTCTCTCTTTTAAGATCCCTGCCATGTTGAATTGCATTAGAATGCACCTCCTTAGGTTCCAGAGCATAATTATGTATTCAAATGTACTGAGCATTCACTCTGTGTATGGGAAGATAAAACACACACAGACACACACACACACACACACACACAAGCACTGGCTAAATCACAATCCCTGTGCACTTTGAGCATAAATTCTAGTGGAAGAAATATCTAAGTGAGCATTGTACAAAGAGCTACAGGGAGCTAACTCTGAGCAGGTGATGTAGCTAGGCCAGTCTTCAGTTTCAAGCACATGGACCTAGAGGAAATGATTAGTGTGCTAGTATCTGAGAGTGGAAAGAAACTGGAAAAGTATGTATAAGAGAAGAAAATACATTAAAAAATTAAACACTGAAGTATCTGAGATCTGTTTCAGAACCGCTACGTCAAAAAACTAGCATTTTTTTGTTTGGTAAACTGGCAACCTCTTCCTCCTCCACTTTCTCCTCCTTTTTCCTTCCCCTCCTGTATCTCATCCTCCCCCTCCCTCCTCTTCTTCCGTGTGTGTGTGTGTGTGTGTGTGTGTGTGTGACAGAGAGAGAGAGACAGAGGGGGAGAGAGAGAGGGAGAGAGAGGGAGTGTGAGAAAGTGAGAGAGTGAGTCATGGTGCCCAGGCTAGTCTTGAACACGAGTTAAAGTTATGCTCCCACTTCAGTCTCATGAGTACAGATGGGCACAACCATAGTAGACTTAGTAGCTCTTCTTAAATGCACTTTGCCATCTTAAAAATATTTTTCCAGTGTATCTCTCAATATTTAAACATAAAAATGTACACTAATATAACTGTCTTAGAAATATATTTAAAAGGATTTAAGTTTGTGATATAGCTAACCAGAGAGGAATGTTAGTTTTTAAGTGATACTTTTAAATTATATTTGAGACAAGAAACACCCAAACTTATCGGATTTTATTTTTTAATGGAATTTAAAGATTCTATTTTAAAAGGAGCCCTTTGCCATAAAGCTATGTTTTCCTATGGCAAGAAGACAGAGCAACTATTTACTAAATCAAAGCATAATTGTACATACTTGTGGATTCCAATTCAATGGAACAATCTGAAATTTTGCTTGCTTTCTTTTTGGAATAGACCTGCATACCCTATTTCTCTTTTTTAACTGCTCCTGAAACAATGTGATTTTCATAAATTCAATCAGAAGGCAAAATGTCAGATTATGGCAATGCAAGACTGTGAACTGTGACCTCAATAGAATAATATAAAAGTTATTGAGAGAAATATTTTCTAAACAGTGAACAGCTTTAAAGTAGGTGAATTCAAATTTGGTGCTATTAAAAATAGCTGCTTCCTAGAGCATGCTGTTCTCTTCTCAACTTTTAATGAACTCTGGAAAGCTCACTTGAGAATTATAATCAGGTTGGCATTATTCTCCCTGTGCCTCAGATCTAAAAACAGAGCAAAACTTTTAAAACAACAAAGATATAATATGGGGGTCAGCAAGCCTGTATGCATCAATACCAAGCTTCCTCGGTGTTTCAAGGGGGCCTCGTTCTTACATTTTATAATAAACTTGAACAATCTCCGAATAAATGTAGAAAGCAGTTCGTAGCAATTGACATTTCAAATGGCAAAGTGGTAAAATGTGAATAATCAAATCGGCTATCAACATATGTTCAGGATTTTTTTCCATGCTAAAGTTTCCTTTCACTGTAGTACAGCAATGACTACACACCAACTTCAGAGAATGAGGTTCCCTTTATCTAATGTCAGGGATTTTTATAAAAATGTCAAATACTTGAAAAAAGAAAGGTCCCCATTAATTATTTTAGGAAAATTAATTGCCAGTAATAATTACTTTTGTAGTAGAATAATAATTCTTAAATTTTCCTATCAAGGTATGGCTTTTATGAATAGGAAATGGAAGCACCCGACATTTCAAAATTATAGTCCTTTGACCCATGCAATAGTGGTAGTTTATTGTAGAGTGTTTAAAATTAAAGATCTTAATTTTATCAAATTAAAAGGAACAAAAATATTCATATGGCACTCTAAGTTAACTGATGCTGATTCAAGATAAATTGTTTTGGAACACCAAAATGTTGACTTTTTCTCACAATTATGGCTATCTTTCAACATACGACAAACTTGAAGTAATATGACAGTAAATAATCCATCACCTTGATTTTACTATTAACATTTTAGTATATTTATTAATATCAATGTTATTAATCTTTCCAACTATTAATCCACCTTATTTTTAAGGTAGTTTAATGTGAACTAATGATGCTGAATTTCTAAACTCTCAAAGTTAAAATAGCTGCAAAAAATCATATCTAGTTTAGATACTCTGAAATTATGACCAAAAAGGATGCAAATGGCACCTGAAGTTTAATCATATTGAAATGTATCCAGAAAATAAAAGCAAAAAAAGGGGTGGGGATTTAGCTCAGTGATGCTGCCACCTGCCTGGCGAGCACAAAAATAAATAATAAAAGCAAATAATACATATTGTGCATTTCAGACAGGGGCATCAGCCAGTGTCTGATCAGAAAAAGACACTGAATGGTTAGAAGAGATCAAATATTATCCTAAGATGCTTACCAATTCTTTCATTTTGGTTGACTGGAGATTTTTTTCACTTTGAGTGTTTACATTGCATCCAGCTAGACTACTGAATTTGGTTAGTAAACCTAGAAGATTTTTGGTGGAATTTCTGGATCTTTTTATGTCTAGTATCACATCATCCACAAATAATGATGACTTAACTTCTTCCTTTCCTATCTTTATTCCTTTTATTTCTTTCTCTTGTCTGATTGCTCTAGCTAATGTTTCCAGAATTTGATTGAATAGGAGTGGTGATAGTGGACATCTTTGTCTTACTCCCGATTTTAGAGTGAAAGCTTTCAGTTTTTGACCATTTAGCATGATGTTGGCTATTCGTTTCATGTAGATGGTGTTTTTTTGTTTGTTTGTTTGTTTTTGTTTCTTTGGTACCAGGAATCAAACTCAGTACCTTCTACTTGCAAGACAGGCGGCAGCATCACTGAGTTGAATCCCCAGCCCTCATGTAGATGGCTTTTATCAGACTGAGATAAAGGCGATCTATTCCAATTTTTTGTAGAGTTATACTCATGAATGGGTGCTGGACTTTGTCAAACCCTTTTCCTGCAGCTGCTTCGATGGTCACGTGATTTTTGTCTTTGGTTCTATTGATATGGTGCATTACATTTACTTGTGTATGTTGAAGCATCCCTGCATCCCTGGGATGAATCCTACTTGGCCATGGTAGGCTGCATTCTGCTTGCCAGTATCTTACTGAGGATTTTTACATGTATATTCATTAGGGAGACTGATCTGTAGTTCTCTCTCTTGGTTGGGTCTTTCTCTGGTTTTCACAACAGGGTAATACTTGCTTCCAGGAGTGATTTTGACAGTATTGCTTCCCTTTCAATTTTACTAAAGAGTTTAAAGAGTAGTGGCATTAGAACTTCTCTAGTTTTCTCAGAACTCAGCAGTGAAACCATCAGGGCCTGGGCTTTTCTTTGTTGGTAGGTTTCTAATTACATTTTCAATTTCACTGACTGATACTGGGTTATTTAGAATTTGGATATCTTCATTTTTTCTTTGTTTTTTTGAGACAGGGTCTATGTAGTTGAGACTGACCTGGAACTCACTATGCAGCCCAGACTGGTCTCGAACTCACAGCAATCCTCCTTCCTCAGCCTCTCCAGTGCTAGAATTACAGGCACGTGCCACCACGCCTGGGTATAACTTTATTATTAAGCTTTGGTAATACACATATATTTAGAAATCTGTCTGTTTCTTGTGTGTTTTCCATTTTATTAGACAGATTAACTAGACAAAAAAATCAACAAAGAAATATCAGAACTGAATGAAACCTGTGAAAAAATGAACCTAGTGGATGTCTACAGTGTTCAACCCCACAACATCAGAATACATATTTTCCTGAGCTGCGCATGAGGTGTTCTCCAAAACAGATCACAACTAGTCCATAGAACATGCTTAAGTGCAAAGGAAATGAAATTATCTATGATCTAATCATGATAGCACGATGAAAGAGAAAATTAACAGAAAACAAACCACAAATCTTTTCTTACTTCACAATATCTACTATACATTTTAGTCCTCATTTACATTTCCTGTTTCTCACACCAGAGAAGCAATGCAGCATTTACACGAGGGTCCTATTTATTTCACTGAAAAGTATGGCCTCAATGGGCATACATTTAGCTGTGTCTCTTTATCATTTTTTTGGCTGAGTAGTATTCCATTTTATTAAAACACACACACACTCGCATGTTCGTTATCCAGTCACCAGTTAATGGAGCATTTGGGCTGCTTCCAAGATTTAGCTATAACAAACTGTGCTGCTACAAAAAAATGGGTGGGCATATCAGCATGGTATGAGGCTTTTAATTCTTTCAGAAATATGTCTAGATGGAATGAGACTGCTAACTCTAGTTTTTTGAGAAATATCCACATTGATTTTCACAGTGGTTTTACCCATACACATTTCCACCAACAGCGGAGGAGGATTCCTCTTAAAAGGGAAGGGGAACTAGGGAGGTGGGGTGGGGGAAAAAGACAAAGCAAAAAATGAGAAAAGAAAGAAAAATTAGAAACAAAGCTTTTCTAATTAGGGAGGGATGGAGAGGTGGAAGGGAGGGAAGAGGAATGGGAAAAAAGAAGAACCAAGATAGATCACATACAGGTACAAATTCCCCAAGATGAATGTAATCATAATTTGTACCTAAAATGTACTAATGAACTTAATGAGAAAAAATGAATGTAGGAATTTGTTTTACATTCTGTTAAAAAAAAAAACAACTGCATAAACATGTGGAAATTAAATAACACCCTCCTAAGCAACTAATGGGTCACAGATGAAATTAAAGAAGAAATTAAAGAAATGCTAATGCTGATAACAACATACAAAACCTATGGGATGTGATGAAAGCAGTCCTGAGAGAAATTTATAGTGGTAAATTTTCACATCAAGAAAACAGAACGAGGTCAAATAAACAACCTAATGTTGAACCTCAAAACATCTAGAAAAAGAACGAGTCAAACCCAAAGCTTGTAAAAGGGAAGAAATTATAATGATCAGAGGAGAAATTAATGCAACTGAGACTGAGAAAACAATACAAATAATCACTAAATGGAAAAGTTGATTCTTTGAAAGACTAAACTGACAAACCCTTAACCAATCCTATCAAAAAAAGGAAAGATAAGACTCAAATCCATGCAATTAGGAATGAAAAGGGTGAAATCACAACAGATCCTTTAGAAATCTGGAATATCATCAATATCTATTTGAGAACCTATACTCTCTCCCTTTTATGTACATTCTCATTAATGAGGCTGAAATATTGGGGGGCTCTAGCTTTTGCAATGAGCCCCTCCTGATCCATTCTGCAGAGCAGAAGGACTGACCCCATAGGCTGTCCCAGACCCTGAAGTCAACAGTGAGTCCATTTGTTAACTGGAGTAAATGCAGTCAAAATCTATATTTAATTTTAATTTTACAGATTCACAATTTTTCTTTCTCGTCAACCTAGATTACAGCTGTACCTCTGTAATCTTTTGTTTTCCCCTACTTAAAAACAAAAACAAAATTAAAAACATGTTTATAAACAACTTTTCTGTCTTTAAGGACTGATGATACACAAAAACAAAGACTGTCACATGGCTGGTGTCACATGGCTGTAGCATTTAACCTGGAAAAACGTCTCATTTCCTTTATTTATTTTTTTGAGGCAGACAACAATGAGGAACCAATTTAAATGGTTTTCAAAGCACAGGAGTAAAATACTGTCCTACTGTTGTGTAAGTCATCAATCAAACAAAGCCACAAACCAAGATATTATTAAAAAATTATTTTGGGCTGGGAATTTAGCTCAGTGGTTCTGCCTCCGGCCTTGCAAGCGCAAGGTCCTGAGTTCAATTCCCTGTACCAAAAAAAGAAAAAAAAATTATTTTGATATTAAATAGTTTCCAAGAAAATATTGTTAATTTGACAGGAGGTAATGCAGTGATAGTTACAAACACCTTATAAATATATCCCTGTGTTTAAATCATATTTAAGTATATTTAAGTCCTCTGATCAAATTATATATTAAATTATATTAATATATATTTACTTATATTTATATACTAATAGGGAATTAGTGCTTATGTTTCATCTCATGTGCTAGCTCTCATCAACTGTGACTACGGATCCCCATTTGGACCAGGGAAGAAAATGTCAAAGACTGATGTCTATGCTGGGAAGCATGGAGAAGCCTAGGCAGCAGTCCTGTTTACTTGTGAGACCTGGGCCAGGCATTAATCTGAACTTGTAGGTTAGTCATTGGCTATGACATAGCCAGCTAACAAAACTGATCTCTTGGTTTTAATACTGTACCCTTTCCAACACTGTAAGATTAAGTCACAATCCTTCTTCTTGCTGACAAAAATAAACAGCAGCTTCCTAATGACAAGTTTCACTGGTTATTCAAATCATTTTGAAATACTCTTCATAATTTGGAGTTATATTTATCTCACTTCAGCACAGCATCAAAAGAGATCCATTAGGATATTTAGGCCTTTCGTGAGCTCTGCAGAACTCTGGGCTAAATCTTAAAAATGTAACAAAGTATCTTAGTTCCAAAGAAAGGACTCAAACTTTACTTAACTGAATGATGAGCAGTAATTTATAAAAGCATTTCTATTTGTTTTTCAGTGAACATAATTTTATATTTCTTTTAATGATAAAAAGAGTTGAAGCTGCAAACTGAGACAAGGCCTCTCAAGGTTTTCAAATCTCTTTATTGTGATGAGGAGACCCTACACTGATTCCAACTTCCTCAGCAGATTTTCCTTTTGTTAGCCTCTCCTCCTACCCACTCCCTTCCCCTTCCTCTCCCTCTCTTTTCCCCTTCTTTGTCTTTTCTGGCTGAACTTAGGACCTTTGTACCGCAGATCTTTCCATTTAAGAGACAGGGTCTCCCTAAGTTGCTACATTGCCTAAGCTGAGCTTATATTTGTGATCTCACTGCCTCAGCCTCCCAAAGTGCTGGAACTATAGGATCTTGTCTTCTTATATTGACTTCAGTAAGTAAAATTAATTAATGATTGATGAAGATCTACTTGAGGAAAAAATCATAATGTTTTTAAGGAGTATAAATATTAAGTAGTATATTTATGAAGTATCTACTTGAAATTTCCTGTGGGTGCCATATTTTAGACTGGACACTTCTGCCTTGCCATTTCAGTCCTCATTCAGGACTCTCCTATTTCTTCCTCATGACTCCCACACCTTGATGTGCTTTTGCAGTACTATATACTTAACTCTGCAATGAACATACCTTATTGGGTTATTTTTTCTTTGACTGCCTTGTCTACTTGAGCCTGTAGTTTGCTTTTCTCACATTTTCTGGATTCCCTAATGGTTAGTAGACATCCTTGTTGCTCAATTATAAAGGCACAATCTGAGTCATATTTAAGAACGGAAAATGTATTTGCCGTCAGGTTACCACACAAGCCAGTGCTCAAGACTGCCTCCTGCTGGAACCACTACCCCACTGCCTGTCCATGGCCTGCTTTCCAGGCCACCACCACCCGCATGATGCTTAGAGCAGTGCAGGGCAGGAAGCCTCTGGGCCACCGTTATGGTGAGTGTTCCCTGGCAAGGTGGCCTGCTGAGTGAAAATGGCCATCATCTTCTCCTCTCCCTTATTTTTTCATCCTACCTCACTGCTGGAAGAGTTTGAATTCTCTTTATGTTCATGCACCAGGTCTGATTTGCACCTCAAAATGAGAAATTCCCTTGCTTTTTTTTTCCTTTTTTTGGGGGGGGGGCAGGATCTCATTTTGTAGTTTAGGCTGGCCCTGAACCCATTATGTACCTCAACTCCAGGCAATCATCCTGCCTCTGCCTCCTGAGCGCTGGGATTATAGGCAGGATCCACCACACCCAGCTGAGAACTTTCCTTGCAATGTAAATGATTCTACAGGATAATTAAAGGGAGGAACCTAGGAGATGTAAAAGGAAGATAGCAGAATAAAAACCAATGAGATCAGTCTAGCACCTGCAGCTACTACAGATAATATTTTCAGCATCATAATTGTATATCCAGATATTAAAACTAAATTGGCTATTTATGAAAAGTCCTCCTCTTTTGCCAGAATTCAAAATAAATCACTACTTCTCAAAAACTGTATGTTTAGTTTTATAAAGTTTCAATGAAATATTGATCTCTGAAAAATTCTAGGAACAAAGTAATTGGATTTACTTATTAGAATTACCTCATCTGTATGGCTGGTTTTTCTATCAATAGCTGTAATTTACACAAATAGATGTGACAGTCTGGCCAGATTGATTGGTCTGAAGTAACTGCAAAACGTAGAGCACTTGCTCAAAGAATAAATTTCCCTAATCACTGGTACAAAGGATGAGATTATGTCCATGCATATGGTACTAAGAGATGTTTCAGGATTTGAGTTCCAAAATACGGAGAGCATAAAGGAAGGTGTTTAAACAAATAAATGCTTTTGAAAACAAAATTTTAATGTTCCTTTTATTAATACTTCTCTGGGGAAAAATCACCGAAAAGTTAAAGCCTTCTGTGTTGAAGGAAAAAGAGCAAACTCTAGATGGAAATCATAATCATCTCTGAAGCTCTGTACAAATAGCAAAGGAGCCAAGATTGAGCGACTGGATTTGAGTGAACAGGGCTGGGTAGCATTGCTCAGCCTCCCACTCCCCGTAACTATTCACGGTGCCTCTCTGGCTGAGCTTTGCTGAGAAGTAAAAAAGACCTCTCTCTACTCACTCGGGGGACCTCCCTCAAACCAATAGTGTGGATTAACCAACACGCCTACTTCTTTCCCTACAACCGTCTCTCAAGTGTACAAGTGTATGTTCATCTCATTATATTTTCACTGAAGTGCAAAGTTCCCTTTTTTTGTTGTTGTTTTTTGTTTTTTGAGACAGGGTCTCACTATGTAGTTGAGACTGACTTGGAACTCACTATGTAGCCCAGGCTGGTGTAGAACTCACAGAGATCCTCCTGCCTCAGCCTCCCAAGTGCTGGGATTGCAGGTATGCGCTACCATGCCCGGCTAGAGCAAAGTTCTCTTTTTAAATGCTTCTTTGCCCATCACTAACATGCAGCAAGATAGGTAAGCTGAAGCTTTTGTGTCTATTCCATGATATTCAATGTCACTTGAAATAAAATAAATGAAAAGATCAAAGTAAATAATCGCAAATGCATACTATGAACTATTATTTCTAATCATTACTTATGGTTCAGAATGTTTTCAATGAGAAATTTATATTTTTGTTATCTTAAAAATTTAAGCATTTTTACAAGAACTTAAGATGAATTTTTTGTTTGTTTGTTTGTTTGCCTTTTTACAGAATAATGACATACCAAGTTCAGGAGTTTCCTTACCCTAAAACTTTCACTACTTCACCTTTTGTTTTAGATTGATTGATTGATTGACTAATGGATGGTACCGGGGATTGAACCTACAGCCTGAGACATCCCAGGTAAGTGTTGAACACTGAGCTATCTCCCCAGCCCTGACTTATTTTTAAATGGGGCTGTGTGAAATCTCAGAATTTTTAGTTTTTTTAAAAAAATAAGTAACAAATGTCAATTTTCAAAAGTTTGGGAAATTAAAATATTTTAAAACAGGAAACAACAAAAATTTTAAATGTAAACCTCATAAATGGCACTAACTTTATGTGACTTTTATATTTTTTAATGCAAGAAAGCAAAGATAAAAATCTATATTCAACTTTCAGTTTCCAACATAGCCATTTGATTTAAAAAAAAACAAAACAATTATTCTATATGAACATAGTTTTTTTCAAAGCTGGGTTTTGCTTAGAGAGAAACTGAAAAATTTCCAAAAATTCCCTTTAAATATTAATACTTAATTTTGGCAAACTCAGATCATAAAAGCTTAGTGAAAACCAGTGATGGTAGTAATTAAGAGAAATCCTAATGAAGAAGAAAGAAGGATGGAAAACCTCCAGAGGACAGGAAGAGGAAACTCAGATGAACAGAACCCAAAAAGAGACAATCCTTTTGGGCCTCAGCCAAATAAAATAAAAGAGTCACAAGTAAGGTAGAGTTGTCTACGGGGTGTTCCAATAGCGGTGTATGGTGGAGCCAGCACTTTGATCTCATCAGAACAGTCAGCTTAGAAAATAACAGTCAGCTTAGAGAGTCATAACAACAGACCAGGAGTGTCCTGCTGAGGAATAAACAGCAGTGGATAACTGGATACCAGAGCTGTGCTGCCCTTGTCCTAAAGAGCACCCAAAGTGTCCAGGAATGGCCCTTCCATCACCAGAAGACATATTCACAGACTTCCGTTACCTTCTGATGCTATCATGGGCCCAGAAGGAAAGCCCCTCATGAGACCGAGAACTTTATACCAAAGAATCCTTCCGCTGAAACATTAGATATGTTCCCCCCATGCCTCTCCCTGCTGCCCTCCTTTGCTCACTAGTGATAGAAAAGTAAAAGAAGAAATCCCATTATGCAGGAAGGTCCTTTTTTTTTTTTTTTAAAGGCAATCTGAATTACAGAGGTAAAATTCACTCTTGACATCCTGTATAAAAGTTCCCAGAAATTTTGTGCAATTACAGCCATTTAGGAAAAAAACACCTTTGTATTTCTCCTTTCTTATTTCTCAACATTCAAGCAGCTGTTTGTGGCAATACGGCAGCCTCTTGCCACATGTGGCAACTTAACTTTAATTAAAAATGAATAAAGACCTGCCTCTTAGTCACAGTAGTCACATTCCAAGTGTACAATAACTAGATGTGGCGAGTAGCTACCATAATGGACATCTCAGATATTATTTTCATCACTACAAATGTTACTGGATAGAACTGACAATAGACCACAGTATGACTACTAAAACGTAACAGGAGATATAAAATAGCCCAATACACAAAATAAAATGAATATTCCTGATTTTGGTTTATAAAAGCCTAAACTCACAGGATCATAAAAAGAAATCCAAGTATAAATTCACCATTTGGGAAAATGGTATTTAAAAAAACTGAAGCTTTCTCCAAGGACAGGACGTCAATAGCTTGAGGAGCAAGGAGACAAATTTAAGGGATAGAATCTAGAGATGGGGGAGAGAAGCAAGTATTAGGATTTTGAAAAGCTCAAAGTACGCATCTCCTTTCCCTAATTAGCTGGAAAGTAACAAAATGGCTACCAACCTACAAAAGCAAGAGCACATCAGACTTTACGGGGTCAGGCTGAGAGGGATCACAGCACGTTTCTGAGGTAGCCTATAGGAAAAATAATTGAAGGCCATATGGGATGATGGAAATCTCAGCAGACATCTGTGCGTGTAGGCAGTGGACTTAAAAGCAGGATGGATTAGCTTTCCCACACACATTTTGCCCTACCCCATTTCCATGCCATTGCCTTCATAAGAGCACCCCGGGAAGTCAGATAAATCTCAGGGAAGCAAGGGGTCAGGGTAGTGCAAGAAATTCACCAAACTTAGGTTTTTGCCTTCGCTAGGAAAGGTGATTCTAGACAGATCTGTGTGTCTTGATACCCAAGCTGCGAAAGGAAATGATATACTCTTTGTGGTTTCTGGTAAATAGGGTTCAACATGTCAATTCACTAGGCTCCTGGCATTATGCCTCCTGAAAAGAAAAACTGCCCATTTTGTCAACAGTCCCAAATTCGCAAATGACGCTTTTGAGTGCTTTCCAAATTTGGGGCTAGATGCCATGTGTTCCTGGTGATTAATGTGCATCTAATTTGTCGATTAGTATAGAACATCCAGTTCTGCTGATATCATAAGTTTGGATGAAAAAACTGTTTTGGTAACTCACAGACATAAATATGTATGAAAATCAAAGACCAATATACATCACAGAAAAAAATGAAGACTTAGATTTAAGCCACTCCAAAACTCTTCAAAGGAATGATATGAAAAGGAAAGTTATATGCCATATTCCATTTAAGTGACATATTATACCACATGGAAACTTCTAGAAATACCTATTCAAAAACTTAAAGTTTTGAAAAATATCAGACTGTCTCCAAAAAATACTGCAATGCAATGTTCTCTTCTCTAGTTTTCTGTTACACACAGATATATTTCAATAGATGATCATGCTCTAGGTCATTTCACCCACATTCTTTGTATAATTAATTTTCATAAACCTAAAATCAACAGTGGAAATGTTATTGACACATGGGGGAAAAAATCATCCACCAAAGGCACAGAAAGCAGACATTCTTATTTAAAAAAAATTTGACTTCCACCATTTTCCCACTATTACTTCCTTTCTTAAACCCGCAGTTACCACTAAAACTGAACATACTGTTTGCAGCTTTTAAGTTTCCTTAAATTGATTCTAGAGCTGAGTAAAGTCATAGAAATCCCAACAACAGCTCTTGTGTTTTCTTTTTGTGTTTAAGTATGTGATTTTTAAGAGCCCTTCTGAAAACATTTCATTGCTGACATTTTAAAGACAGGCAACTCTCTCTACACTAGTAGCTGCTTTCATTTCTCTTTATAACCTCCATGCTATGGGAAAAAAATATTTTCCCATCTCTCTAAGAAGTGGGAGTCAAAAGTAAACTTTTTAAAGCAATGATAGTTTCAGAATTCTACTGATTTCTAAATTAGCCCAACCTAACACAGCAATGAAACGTTCAATCACCTTCAGTAGATGATATTAGTCCCAAACAACCACTTCAAACTCTCTCTAAAGCTTTCCTTGCTGCTTTGATTTAGCATTAGTTAAGCACTACTGCTGGTGAATGTGTATTATATAGCCATTTGGGTACCTACAGTTTACATTTTAGTAATTCCTGGTATATATACATTTTTTCAAACCAAGGTGTAGAAATGGGGTAACATATGGAATATTTAAGTCTATTGTCCCAATTCTTAACATTGAAAGGAAAAAATTAAAATGGCAAAGAGTTGAAGACCAAAGAGAAAACATACTTTTACTAGAATGGCTTATATTTGTTTAGTATAGTAGCTTGCCAAAGAGCTGTTCTTTACTTTTTTCTCTATATATAATTTTAAATGTGGAAGAAAGCAGACTTCGTGACTTTTTTTTTTTTGTACCAGAGATTGAACTCAGGTCCTTGCACTTGCAAAGCAGGTGGTGGAACCACTGAGCCAAATCCCCAAACCAGATTTCATTGCTTTAAACACAAAATTAACTTGTTAGGGGGTAATCAGAGTTGTTAATCCATATGTAAACAACATTTTAAAGGACATCAAAGTTAATGGCCTCTAAAAACCGATTTCAAGAGATTTGCCACAGCTACCCCGGATTTCAAGAGTTAGAAAGTGTTTATCCTATTTTAACTTTTCTAGAAACCATATTTGAAATTGTTGTAGGAATAAATATTTAATCCCTTCATAATTATAACAGTATAAATACAAGTAATCCATCAGTTTCTGTATACATATATATGTAAATTTCAATGTATACAGTAATATAAATTGTACACATATAGTCATTCTTTTGTCATTTTTCCATACTCTAACAATTTCTTTGAGAATTCAGCACCCCGCAAAGGGAGGTGACAAGGACCTGTAGGCTCAGCTACTAAGAAGGCTGAGGCAAGAGGACTGCTTAAATCAAGCGCTTCAAGTCCAGCCCAGGCAACCCAAGAACACTGTAGATTTTTAAATGATTTCATTTCTTCTACTGGATTTACAGGTATTTATTTAGGAAAAGACAATATATTTGAAATTTATAAGCAATCCAGACACTGGCTGTTTAAATGGAGATTGAATTTACACACACACACACACACACACACACACACACACACACACATATATATGGAAAAAAGTCAACAGATTAATATTCTTTTCATTAAGTCATAGAATTGTATTCAGTCTCAGGCAGAGTAGAAATAGAAATCGACACTTTAGAAATGTTTCCTATTATCACTTACTTGTTTATATTAATACTACTGTAGCTAACAATGTATACTGAACTAATCTGTGACCTGGTGTCCATAACTAAATTTAGTTTACTGATATAAAATGTGAATAATATATCATTTTTCCTATGACTGTTTTCATATCAAAAGCTGGGAGGCAGAAGAATGGTAACTAAAGAATCAATACATTTAGGTAGCTGCATAATGAATCAGACATTTGAATACACACTTCAATCTGAGGAGTCAACTTACTAGATCCTTGGAAATAAAGAAGCTTTAAGCATCGGGTATACAGTACTGCTAGCTACAGCCACATCAATTTCAAAATTTCCCTGAAAAGGATAAAACTCCGACACTCCACATTCAACCATCAATCAACCAAGAGCTGGTCCTGAGTGCTCACGCAGCTGTGACTTAAGACTCTTACAGTCAACAGGTATTTGTGGAGAGAAGACAAAAAATATGATGAAAAACCCACCAGAATGCCTACCAGGATTCAGGCAGTTAATTAAGAAAACAAGCCCATGTACTCTATAAAGCACACTGGCATTGTTGTGATCCATTTAAATATTCAACCAGTACCCCTAGAACTAAAATGGATAAATGATCATAGTCCTGTAGATGCCTTAACTTACTTCCTCCTAAAGTCTACAGCAATAACAAAATCAGGAAAATGCACTTTGGGCAAACATTTATCAAATCTTTAATATGTGTAAAGTAATGTGGCGCTGTCTTCTGGAAAAAATATTTTCACAATTTAATTAAACTACTAGTATTTAAAAAATACTTTTACATAGTTTCTTCCCTCCTCTAAGTAAATTTCAACCCACAGTTGGTTTTCTGTGAATTACACAGGAAAATAAACATAAAATAATATAGCATGGGGAAGAACTAAGCCAAGAAGTCTAAAGTAATTTCTAGAATTTCCTGAAGTCCAGTGTTCAGGGTAAGGATCAGGAATGACAAAAGAACAGGAAGAGAAGGTCACCGTGGGGTCAGTATGCTTGGGAATATTAGGGCCAAGGAACCTGCTCTGAATTTATATTTGAAAATATATCATGCAGGGCTGGGGATTTAGCTGAGTGGTTCCACCACCTGCTTCACAAGTGCAAGGTCTCGGGTTCGATCCCCGGTACAAAACAAAAAAGTCTGTCTGAAAATATATCATGCCTACATGTGCAATGCACACACCCTTGACAATATATAAACTTCACAGAAATGTTTGGTAATAGATTCCTAAGTACTGCATAACTATATAAATTTACAGCATCTTACGGGCTTTTTAAATATTTTTCTTTCTTTTTGCCCTACCATGCAGAAAAACAAAAGGAACAAGAAAACAAACCAACCAATTAAAACTTAAGAGAATTTTTGCTTTCTTTTTTTTATGGAACGTTAACTAGTGCTTCAGAGATATTTTCTAATCTTAGAAATTCACAGAGACATACACCCAGCTCTTCAAATAGTGATTTACCTCGTGCTAGGTCTTATTCGAAAGGCACCTGAGTGGGGCCGGGGATTTAGCTCAGTGGTTCCACCTGCGCAAGTGCCCGAGCTTGATTCCCTGTATCCGAAAAAAAAAAAAGCGGGAGTGGGGGGAACCTGTGGTCAGCCCTGGTTAATCTTGCCAGCCCTGCTCTGCTCCACTGTGCGCCCAGGAGCTGCAGCATCTTTAGGCCTCCGGCTCCTCTCTGCAGCTGCAGCCACGGGGCCCACTTGGGTCTTTCGGCCTCCATGCTCTGATTCCAGTCACAGCAACTCTGATCCCTCTCCCACCCCGAGGAGGCTCCACACTCTCCTAGCTCAGAAGCTAGGGTTCCTCTCCGTGCGCCTTCATGCTGGGAGAGGCGAGGCTGCCTACTGACGCTTGTCCCAGTCACCACATCCAAACTTCGAAACTGACCCCTCTCCTTGAACGGCCCTTCCTCAGACTTCCCTCGGACATCCCTTAGAGGTTTCATTTGTATCCTGCCGGGACCCTGACACAAGCTCTTTCAGAAAAAGAGAAAAATACACATATGCACAGTAACAGAAGGAACAAGTTAGACAATAAGAAATCACTGAAGAATTAAGGCCATTAAATCATGAAGGTTACTGCGTCAGTCAGTGCTTACTAGAGAAACAGATATAAGATATACAAATATGTAAGAATTTACAAAATTGGCTTACACTGGCCGCCCACAGAGTCGAGCGAGGAAGGGTGCAAAAAGTCTGCAGGAGTTTGAAGGAGTCAGCTGAAGGTCTGGAGCTCCTGGGCGAGTCAGGAGATTTAAGGGCCTTGCACCGGAAGCCGGAAGGCCTGTACCGGAAGGGC
>NW_022900939.1:42438557-42460488 GCF_012274545.1 Fukomys damarensis
TGCACCAGAAGGCGGGGTGGGGGGTGGGGGGTCTGCACCGGAGCCGGAGGGTCTGTACCAGAAGGGTAAAGGTCTGCACCAGAAGGCCAAAGGGTCATGGTTGGAAGCGGAAGAGTCTGTGCTGGAAGCCGGATGATGACGTCTGACATGACGGCGAAAACTGGAGCTCCTCTGTCGAAAACAGAAGCAAGTCTTCCTTCTTCGTTTCCCCTTTATGTCATTCTGGAGATAATCCTCCCTAGGGTGGATGTTCCACACCCAGAACTATGCTGAGTCAATTTAGTTAGGAGTTACTTACTCAAATTGACACAATCAACAATCACTGTTACAATTCACAACAGTGGTTCCACCGCCTGCCTCACAAGAGCAAGGGATTGAGTTCGATCCCCGGTACCAAAAAAAAAAAAAAAAAAAAAAAAAAAAATTGAGTTACAGAAATATCTTTCAATCATGTCCTTTGGTCTGTTGATAAAGGTGAATTCCAAATTTGACTTGAAGCTCTCGGAGACCAGAGGCATTTTTCCAGTAAAGTCAATTAAACTTAAGCTTTGCGGTCCTTCACTCAGGGACCTTCCAAAGTCCTAGAGGGGGACCTACCAATAGGTTACCAAGAAATTTAGTTTTTGGAAACTGCATGTACCCAAGTTATTCAACTACCACTAGTCTTTCTCCGTTCTACTGTAGAGGGTGATAATACAATGGCCATAGGTAACATGAGATCCAGCTACAGAGAGATGGATCTATTTAATCCTGTAACCCGCCGAGTGTACAAAAATCTCATTTATAAATGTTTTCTTGAAATATTTCCCATGGTCAGAGTGGGTTTTTAGAGTTCTCCAACTGGTCATTCTGCAGGCATAGTGACATGGGATGTTATTACAACAAGAACATCTCTCACCATGCTCAACAATGGAAGTGAGTAACAGTGGAAAAGTAAAAATGATTTAAAAATGTACAAATCAAATTGCTATAAATGATTCTGTGGTAAATTATTACAATCATAAAAAGTTTAGGATGAGAATTTAGTTCTCAACAATAACTATTCAGAGCTGACATTCTCTCATATCAGGACTATACCTGATACACAGTTCATATTTTTTCCACTAACTCTTATGAATAAGAATTGTATGAAACACAATTTATCTGAACTGTAGGACTCTTGGAGCACAAATATGCAGAGGTCCTCAAAATAGCAAAATTGGGCGCAAAGCTGCAAATACCTCGAGATCACAATGTTAAATAAAATAAATGAGGCACATAAGCTTAAATATTACATGGTTCCACTTATATAAGAAACACAAGGTATAAACACAGAGCAAAATAAAAGATAAAAAATAGGAAATAGGGAGGTAGAGCTTTCTCAAAGAGAAAGGGATAAAAAGGAAGAGAGGAAAAGTGAATTTGAATGTTGTGTTCATGCACCAATTGCACCTGAGGAATGTAACCATTTTGTATTGCAAACATGTACAATAAAAACGTAGGGAATCCAAAGATGGCTGGAGGACAGAGGGAGGGAAGAGAAGGGAATAAAGAGGGATCTAAAATGTATGATGCACACAAATCAATTCCCCACAAGGAATGTAAACATTATGTGCTACAAATATGTACTAAGAAAGTGAATTTTAAAAAGTTACATTTTATTCATCTCAGCCATCAATCATAAAATACATGTTAAAAGGAAAACAGAATTCTATTTTTTAAAAAACTACAAAATCAATTTCTTAGGAAGAAGTGATTTAATAATAAGCGGTGAAAAAGGTAAAATGTTTTTGAGACCTAAGTCAGTTAACAATTGAAATTACTGGGGCTGGGGATTTAGCTCAGTCGTTCTGCCACCTGCCTCGCAAGCCCTAGGACCCGAGTTCGATCCCCAGTACAAAAAAAAATTGAAATTATTAAAGTATGAGGCTGGCATGTTGGGAAGAATAAACTGGACCAGATGTGGTTAGGTCGCTCCCAATCTTTTTCTTAACAGAAATTCCAGCAGGAATAAAATAACAAAATCATAAATCAGTCTACATATTGGAGGAATTTTACCTTGTCTTTGATATTTGAGTGAATACCAAATAGTCAACTCAATTAAGTATAGGTAGGTGAAAAGAAGATATAATCCTCTACACTCTAGAATATTTCATTTCAAAGAGAAAATAAAATCTTCAAAAGTTAGACTCAGTCCAAAGTAAAATTTATTTTACTTATTGATTATGTGCTGTGTCATAAAGTGAAGATAATGGAGATTTAGAATCTGGTCACCTACAGGCAAGCTCAGGTGTAGCACCTCTGTGGCAGTGGGACTGTCCCTCGTCTTAAATTCTGTGGTCTGCATAGTGCTGGGCTTGCTACTGTAGGTCTCAGCTTCTTTATCTTAAGTCAACTCTGACAACTTGGTCTTATGAACAGGGCCTAAATGTAAAGGGCTCCAGCATTCCTGACTTAATTTTTTTTGACAAGTTACTCCATCTCTCCCTCACTCAATTTCCTCCAGGGCCAAATAGAGATAATAGCATATTTCTCTCTTTCTGAATGCAGTTGACAGGAATGGTGAAAAATTATGTTGCTCTCATACGACAAACTAGTTCAGCTCAGTAACTAATGTACCTCAGGAAAGTCACTTTGTAAGTGTTAGTATTGGAACGAAAGTAAGCTTGGGAATTCTCAGGTGTTATGTACATGAAGACTGAAATGTATCAAAGTACATATTCACCTTCACAGCACTTTTTCCTCACAAAACTTACCAAAATTGCATTGTCTACTTATTTCTGTGAGTTGTGAGATTTACCTCTCCTCCTCTGAGAGGTAAGATTCACGCTAAGTGCCATGTAATAATATGCAGTAAGTGTGTTGATCATTCGTGAATGAATGAAGGGAGAGCTGGTTATTTAGGCACCAAATCCAAAAAGGACGAAGAAACAAAAATGCCCATATGATTTTCTTCTCTGACAGAAATTCATCCAACTCTTGTCCAGTCTTTAGGCAGAGCTTTTTAGCAAACATAGTTGGTACAAAATTTATCTTATATTCAAAGGCATACAGAAAGAGATGTCTACAATAGTCCCTAAAAATCAATTCTACCACAGAACTTTTTTAAAAATTGTGTTCTCTTTGTAATTTGGGACTCAAATGTTTCTATCTTTTTCATTACGACACACAATGTAAATATATGAATAACAACTATAAATTTATCCTCATAAATCCCTTATGCAATCTCTAATTACATCGGGATTCTTTATTTTCTAAGTATCCAGTAAGCATGTACGTAGTACACACTGTTTATTTGTTCATTTCCAACTTTCAAAAATAAAAAGGTTCTATTCTCAAGGACATATAACCTAACAACTTAAAAGCTGTCTCTATTAACTGAAAAGTGACTTCAAAACATGTTTTGTGAAACATGAAGTTCTTTAGTGACTTTAAGTAGTAGGAGTAGATATGTTGCTGGATAATCTATCTATCTTTGCATTTATTCTATTAGAAAAATACCTATGTACATGTGGCAAAATCTCAACTAAAATATGAACGTACATAAAATTCCTAAATATCAGCTTTGAGTTTGAACAAAAATGAGACTCTCTTAATATTAGTGACATGGATAAAGGTATTTAAATTTCACAACACATAATATTTTTCTTTTGTTTTATATATGTATACATATATACATATATATGTACTATATGCATAAATATGCTACATGAAAGCTATTACTATTCTCGATTTTGATTGCTGAGTTCGTCTTATATTAAAAAGTTTAACAATACTGTAAAGACTATAAAATGAGCTCTGTTTAAACATTCCAGAGCTGTTTTCTGAAGCTGAATCTGCAGTCAGACTTTCCAGAGCACACACTCCATAAAATGTAGCCAAATCTAAAACCTACTATGATGTGACATGTCTAATAGGCACTGTGGATGTATGGATTAATAACATAAAGCCTCTAATCTCTAGTGGCTCGCAGTTCAGTAGGGTTATATAGACACATAAAAGGACCATGAAGCTATTTAATGGAACTCCATAATGAATTATAAATTAAATACATGAAAATACATAGTAAGAGATACAGGGGATTTATTAATTCACTTCTGGATTGGAGTCAGAAATAAATCACACTTGAGCTGGATTTTAAATTTCAAACTGAGCTTCTCCACATTTTTAAGCCTTTGAAAATATCAGAGGCACTCTTGTTGTTCAGTCATACCACCTAGGATTTTTCTTTTGTGTTTGGACAGCCGCTAGGACATCTGTGGCACAGATTACCCTGAGAGCTTTTACCACTGGTCTAGGACATCCCTTCACCTGTGTTTGACTTTTTTATTTCTGGATCTTATGCCCCTTGCTCTGGGATCATAGCTATTATGTTGTGTATCACCTAGAAGCTTTCTGAGAAAGAATACTGGGAGGCACATGGCTTTGTGAGTGTGTATGTGAGTGTGTGTGTGTGTGTGTGTGTGTGTGTTAAAATGTTTATAGTCAACCTTTATCCTGGAATAATTATTTAGCTGGCTTAGAATGCTGGTTAGAAAATCATTTTACCAGAAAATTTAAGAAAACTGTGTTAGATTCTAATTTACAATGCTGCCGTGGAGGAGCCTTCTTTTTAATTTATTATTTTATTTTTCGTACCAGGGATCGAGCTTCAGTGTTTGTGAGGCAGGCAGTGGAACCACCCCCATGGAGAAGCATTCTAACTCCATGGCTCCTACTGCTTTTTTGTTTTTGTTTTGTATTTCAGTTTGCTGGAAACTTTCAGTATCATGTCTTATTCTCAAATTTTTTAGCTTAATGATTATATACCTGCAACAAACAACCCTTCCCCATTGGGGAAATGAACTCAAATCTAGGCACTTAAGTCCTTTGGGTTTTTTTTTTTAAATGATCTCTTCCTCTAACTATTAATTTTTGGCATGCCTTTTCCTCAGGCATTGGGTCTTATAGGTTTGGCTTTGCTTCCCCAAAATCTTCATTTCCTCTGAGCTCCTTTTTATCTCTTATGCAGACTCTACATAAGAAAGCAAGAGGTTTCTCTTAACTTATTCAGGAGTATAGTTTATCCTCTGCTCACGTATGATGTGGCTAATCAATGAACTTTCAAAACACAAATACAGCTCTTGTTTGGAAATTTTCAGCACTCACAGGCATCAGGATCTTTGTCTGGGTTTCATTTCTAGTCAGTCTTCCCTGAAAGTCAGTGGCACTTGAGGTCACAGATAAGAGAAGGAAGCATGGTCCTCGTCCTCCTTTACTTCAGTATTTTCATTCTCTGAGTTCTGTCTGGCCCGTCTCCCCCAGTTCTTGTTACTCTGGAGCCCCAAGTTTAAATGCTGTTTGGTCCCGTGCTTTTGGTGATTTTAATGACTAGTAAGAATTATAAAAATAAATTATGGTTGCTTGTAGTTTATGGCTCTAGTTCTAATCCCAAAAAATAATCAATATGTAACTAGTATATCATAGACACATCCTCAAAATTTCTCTGAAAAATTCCATCTTAACATTAGAAACTCTCATAATTGCACTTTATATCATATTGCTCTCATTTCTCTCCCAGTGGAAATCAAGTTTTTCCTTATAAAGAATATATTAAAGGAGAGAGCCTAATTAAAAGTAGGCCAGACATCTCAATTCAGATGCCCATGACCTCATTATAAAATATAAGATTAGATTTCAAGAAGTGGCCATATTCTGAATTTCTTAAGTGTCAAGGGTCTAAAAATTACACCCTTTGAATCTCTTTTGCCTCTGTTTGATGAGATTATTGTGAAGGGCTCCAATTGTGATTTTTTGAATTTTTTAAACTAATATCGTCATAAACTGTAACAAACAATACAGTGGAATGCAAACTAAGTAGTGCTGGCCAGGAAGAGGTATTGTGAGACTGTGGAAAAAAGCAGATCAATCAATAAGAAAGACAAGTTAGATAAAAACCAGTCAGACGAAATCCAGAATGACACAGAAATCTGAAGAACATGTCTGTGAGATATCAGGATTACAGGAACATTACAAATTATTCCAGGACGCTGTGGATGTGAACAAGACAAAGATTGCAAACAAACCCTATAAAAGGAAAAGTATTCCATGTCTATTGCCACATCTCAAAATTTAAAATTCATATAAAAAGGTGGATTTCAAGCTTTCTTGATAACATGTCAGATCAAATAATACCTGCCCTCATTTCCAGAGGACAGCAGCTGGGTAGCAGATGTCGCCCCTCCAGGCCATTCACTGGTGTCCCCCACTCATGCAGTGTCGCTGTTCCCAAGCACTGGGCACCTTTTTACTACTTACATGCATTCCTGGTCCCAAGGCCACTGCATTTGCTGCACCTGTGTGGGGCTTTTGCACCGACAGGGAAGCTCTGCCATAGAGGTTTAATCCAAGCAACTCCTGCAGGTTTGAGAAACATAATTCTCTGCCCACAACCTTACCTTTGGCCACATCTCATTTCCTCAGCAAAAGGAAAGCAGCAGCCTCTGTGTTGACACAACCTCAGCCATCAGGCCACAAAATGCACCCGATCCCAATGTACCAGCAAACAGTAATGTAAGCATGCCCTTAGTACAGAGCAATGCATGCTTACTATAGAAATTTGAAAATTAGCCTGGATTTTAGCTCAGTGGTTCCTCCACCTGCCTCACAAGCACAAGGACAAGTTCGATCCCTGGTATTAAAAAATAAAATTGAAATTTATAAAACATGTAAGGGGAAAAACTACCCATTCATAAATCCATAGTTTAAGATAACTGCTATGCACTATTTTTTTAACACATAGGTCTTTTTGTGAATTTACTTTTTAAAATGTAATGGTAATAATAACATAAATCTTCCATGTCAATAAAAATGCTGTATACATCTATTTTATGATTATATTGTATTTCTTTATAATACGTCAAAATTTATCACCACATGTTTAGATATTGGGTTTCTAGAATAGTGCATAAGAAATGCTAGCATCATATAAATCTGTACTAACATCTCAGACTATTCTTAAGACTGATACTAGGAAATAGATTTAGGAGCCAACATATTTTAAAATGTACTGGTAAATCAACTTATATGCTTTTAATGGTGTATATCTTATCTTAATCTAACTATTAGTGGCTATTTGTATTTGAAAAATATTTAATTTTTTTAAATGATTCAACTAGCTATGTGTCTTTGGTCATGTGTTCCATTTATGATATTTGGTATATAAAATGTTTAACTTAGTTGGCTCAAGTAAAACCTATTTCACTATGGTTTCTTTATTTGCTTTTATGGTTAAAAAGTCCACTTCTGTTAGGACTGAATAGTTCATAAATTTATGTAATTATTCTTGTTATTTTTCAGAAAAGTTCACTTATATTTCTGAAAATTAATTCAGTATGTATTGGAACATGAGTTTCTACACTAACATTATTATTTCCTGACAAGTAACTTGTGCCATGCATTACATGACTGAAACAAAATAACATTATCAAATCGAACATAAATATTAAAAGCATGTATTGTTCTAAATTTATTTTCTATTGATTTCAACCATCAGGGCACACTGACTGTTGTCTTGCTTCATATAATACCAATTGTTTACAAACAGGATTTAGTCTCTTTGGGGTTAAAACAAAATGACTGCAAATAAAAACAGACTGTGTCAGTTACACACTTGAAATACATCTTTGTCATCAGATACATGAAATACCAGTCTTGACTGATTCTCGTAGTAGATAAAAACTAGTGAGCCACAGAGGATTTCTGTGTCATTGTTAACGTTTAAAGGCATTTATCTGCAGCCCAATGCCCAGATAAAACACCCAGTGATTTCTTTCTTGGGCCCTTTGTTTCATCGTCAGCTTTGCCAATAGAACTTCTATGGCCTGCCTGACTCAATTTCCAAATAACTTTCTGTATTTCACCTGCCTCCCTTGTCCTTTCTTTTTTTTCTTTTTTTTTTTTTTTAAACGAAGGATCGAACCCAGCACCTTGCATTTGCAAGGCAGGCATCAGAACCATTGAGCTAAATCCCTGGTCCTCCCTTGTCGTTTCTTAATAGCATCAATGTTTATTTCAGAAGCACTTAGAACCAATACTTTTAATCCAGCCGTCACATCTGATAAGGTAAAGGCATCTGTTCCTATAGCCAGTTTAAAAGTATGATACTTATCAATCAAGTTTAAACTGTGCACACCAGTAAGATATTTCCTACGTACTATCCCTATTTTTCTCATCCAATAATGAATGTAATTGTCATGGAATCATTCCACTAAAACTATGGTGTCATAGGAAGCTGACTGTTCCTAGGATATAGCGCCCAGGTTTCAAACAGAAGAATCCCTTAATGCTGGCAATGCGGGCTGCTGGGGATAGACAGCAAGCTGTTCATCAACATTTATGCTCCTCCTTTCATGTAATTAGGTTCTCCTTGTAAAGAAGCTGAACAGCCAGAGACTGTATATCCCAGCAGTTCTTGTGTATAGTGTTAGCTCTGTGGCTATAATTTTTGCCTATGAAAACATGAGCAAAAGTAGCACCGCAGTAAGAAGCAAGCATACCTTCTCTACAAGCTTTCCACTTCTGCTCGCATACGTATTTCACATCCCTAAGGGATACAGATCCACAGGCAAGACCCCGAGTCACTGTATCATCCATGAAGGAAAGCCACCACTGAACCAGGATCCCCCTCACCGAACCGGTCACCTGAGCAAGAAATAAAGTTCCACTGTGTTCAGCCATGAAAACTACGGAGTTTGTTTAAGCAGTAAACACCATCCAAATCCATATATGATGGATCTTAATTGTTTTTCTAAATCTAAACTGACATATTTTCCTAGTAATTAAGAAGTATGTGGTTTTATGCAATTTAGTAATTCTTCTCAGGATAAATATTTTAAAGAGAAATGACAGAAAATGCAAAACAATCCACTGAAGTGGATCAAGAAAACAAAGTTAAGAAAAGCATCACTCGTATTTATGGGTGTAACATCAAAACATCTGTCAGGTAAGCCATTAGACCACATGAAATAATATACTTTTGAACCGTTTTATTATTATAATAGTCCTTTGATGTATTATTACTACTTTAGTTTGCAAATTCTAGATTTTAGCTGACTCCTAGAACTAATGGAGTGTTACAGTCTTTAAAATAACAATACTAATACCTTGGTATATCAAAAAATCATCAAATTAATAAATCTGAGCAATTCATGAAAAAATAATCACAAAACTGGCTATTACTCTCAATTGATGGGAATCCTGAAAATGGTCCTGAACATGGATATGGTCCTCAATTTCCTTTTAGTTCACCCAAACTTTCTTTGACTACATCCAGACTCCGAATGAATTCAACTATTTTCCCTAGATTTTTATTCCATGCATCTCTTACACGCTCTAACGCAAGACTCACAGACTCAAAACTTAAAGAGGTGGGAGCCAGGCAGATGGGTTACACATAGGAGTTGTGACAAAATACCAGAGGGGACTCCTCCTCACGGTGACTCCTGTTCCCTTCTTTCTCTATGAAAATAGGCTCGCTCCACAGTGGTCAGAGCCGACTGAGCTTTCCAGGAACAGATTCACAAACTCTGACTCAACTGCAGATGCCAGCAGGCCACAGGCAGTTGTTGCTTGGTGGAAATGCTGGCCTCATGCTTTTGAATCCTCTCATTTTCTTTTTTTTTTAATCCTAAGTTGCCCATGAAATGTCTTAAATTTGGAAACACTGGGAGGCAACCAAAATACACTATGAACACAGCTACAGACCCTACCTGTATATCAACAACTGAGAGGACACTTGATGGAGAAAATAAATATAAAAAATCATTTGAGAATGAATATATTTTGTTTCTTTTTTTTTTTTTTTTCAGTCCTAGGGATCAAACTCAGGACCTTGCACTTGTGAGGCAGGTGGCAGAACCACTGAGCTAAACCCTCAGCCCTTGTCATATCTTTTTTTTTTTTTTTTTTTAAAAAAAGTAGCCCAGCGGTCTCAAACTCACAGTGATCCTCCTGCCTCAGCCTCCCGAGTGCTGGGATTACAGGCGTGCGCCACCACACCCAGCATCCCTTGTCATATCTTTTAATTTAGTATGACCTAAAGAAATAAAGAAAAACATTTTCTTGGATGTTTTATTAATAGGTAATCAATAAGGCTTTATTTCTGGGGTTATATCTCATCACAATATAAAAAAAATTCCTGACTAAAGGCAAGAAAAGGAAATTCTGATGCATCTTTTTATCTAATTCCCCTGAATTATTACTTATCCCTTGTCATATCTTTTAATTTAGTATGACCTAAAGAAATAAAGAAAAACATTTTCTTGGATGTTTTATTAATAGGTAATCAATAAGGCTTTATTTCTGGGGTTATATCTCATCACAATATAAAAAAAATTCCTGACTAAAGGCAAGAAAAGGAAATTCTGATGCATCTTTTTATCTAATTCCCCTGAATTATTACTTGAAAATTCTTTTAAAAACCCACATAATCCCATTTATATCAATAAATTCTGAATGTTTCCTTCAAACATTCAGTTTAGGAAAATGCATGAAAGGGCAAAGTAATGACATTTCAAGAAAAGATTCTGAGCTAGTTTGTAGTGACAGAAAGGGAAAAAAAAAACCCTAAAAATAACACTTAAGAAAACTGAGAGTTACAAGAGGTCTGCATTACACCAGACAGGTGCAGAGAGCAGTAAATCCTTTACTATGCAAGAAACCTCTATGTGACACCAAGAATGGACTTCAGTTTTACATAATTCACACACTGTTTTGGATTGTTGAGAGGATATCTTAATAAAATAAACAACCAAATCTTCCCAATATAGTAAGCATCTCGCCATCAACTAACATATGAAGCACTTACTCCTATGTATGTGCTCTGCCAACAAGAAAAGATGTGCACTACATAGAATATATTTAAGAGTTCCATAATCAAATAGCAAAAGTACAGTTGGATAAACAAGATTCTGAAATGGTTGGCTCTTGAGCAGCTATATTTGTTTTTTCAAAATTGAATTAGGAATGATCAGCATTTAGAAAATGCTCATCATTCAAGTATAGTATAGGTTAACTCGAAAACCTTGGTTCCTTAGAGATGCCACATAATTCAACTTACGTGCACATAAGAACACAGACTGAACACAGATTCATTAAAAAAGCACTTTTTACAAAGCACTGTACCAAGGGCTATGGAGGTCGTAAAAGTGGTCTAATGCTGCCCCTGTCCTGGGAGATTTTACAGTCTAGCTCAAAATGCAAGACTTTAGAAATATTAGAAAGCAAAAGCAAGTGCATAAAAATGTTGTTTGAAAGAGATTCACAGTATAGGTAGGTGCTTAAGCAGCAGTTCTGTGGCTATGAGTTAGCGTTATTACAGTTCCATTATTGCATTAGCATTCTAGACAGATAATACCATCCATTAAAGTGCATGCTTTCACTTAGGAAACAAACAACAACATATTGGAAGGTAACTTTATTCTCTCGCTAAAGGAGAGCACTATTTAAGTCAAAACAATGTGAATGGATAGATACGAAAGATTTTTTTTCATGCTACAATGAGACAAAAGCAAGCACAATTTGATAAGGGGGGAACAAAATGGCTACAGGTTATGAAGTATCTGATTAAAAAGTGGCAATGAAATCATCAAACAGCAACATTTGCGCTCATAATAGCACTTGACTCTTCAACACTCTGGTAAGGGTGATTGGGAGAAGACCCAAACGACAGAATAAATGAAGACCTTGTGAAAAGCTTCCCTCTTTGGGCAAGGCCCGGTACACCAGGCAGTGAGTTTTCTACTCCATAGCACAAGGGGCCAGCAGATCCATCTGCATGAGAAGACACTCTGCCCCACAAAAGAAACACTTCCAGGGGGTCTTGGAAGAAATTTTCTGTATTTCTGTGCGCTCTGCTACTTCTTCCTATTCCTAATCTCATTCCTGCCACGCCTGTAGCTTTTCCTAGCTGTCTTACTCTTTCTACGTACACGTACACTTTAGCCTCTTCCGTTATTACAGTTTTGGGTTAACATTTATTTCACTCAAAATTATTTGTTATCTCTAAATACTAGTTTTGGGTTTGAAGCCCAGTTATAACGATTTTCTATCCTTTTTCTTTTGATCTATATCTAACACACCTTAAATATTATGTTTTTTTTTCAGTATATTTTATTTTGGAAACTAATCTTTAAGATTAAATTTACATTTTGTACAGGAAATTGGTCATTCTACTATTTATTTCCTTTGTTATCTCTCCTTTGTAATGATTGCAAACAGGAAGAGGAAATGCCAATACATCAGACTGAGAAGGATGGAAGCTATCTTACTTCCTGCTACCCCTGTCCTTTCTCACCTTGGGTTCAGAAGGAAACGTTAATTTTCCCTGAAAATACCAATTACATGCAACTAAACTCCATCAAAGTTGGGACTGCTGCATAAACGTCAATATATTCAAGCAAGTTAAAAAGAACCTAACCTGCACCAATCAGGCACTGTAAATACAATAGTTTCATCGACTGGAACCAAATCCAAAACTTGACAACAACTTTCCCATCTTGTCTCGTGATCTCATCAAAACTCTAACTTCCAGGCAGACTCTACCTTACCTGTGAACCCAGAGAATGTTCCTTTGCTCTCCCAGCACATTTTTGGAGACGCATATGATTTAGAGATAGAAACACTTGACTTCTCATTTTGCCATTTGACTTTAGGGCACATGTTGTTCTGAACAAACCAATCCTCTGAGCCACTCCTGCCAGGTGAGATGAAACACAGGCAGCTTCCTTCTCCTCCCACGCACTCACCCAGCCTGGCTTCCCTTTGAGAGATAAACCAAGATGGCGCCATGCTCAGAGCTCCTTCAGCTCTCCCTCTTGTAACATCCTCTTCGCATGCGCATTGTCACCCCTACTGCATGGCAAATGTCTCAAGAGTAGAAAAGTCGGACTTTTATTTGAATGTGCCCTGTGACACAAAGTATATTTATTTATACGTTTTTGTGCAAAAGTAGTTATATTTTAAATTTACCTGTATATGATTTTATTTATATGTATTCAAGGTAAAAGGAACTCCTTTTCCACAAAGTCTTGCAATGCCTTGGCAGACATTGTAATATCTTTAAAAATTCTTTAAGCTTGTTTAAACAATCATGTTATAATGCAACCAAATCGTATTTGCATCTAAAATATTTTGACAGAATTCCAAACAAAAATCAAAGAAAGCCATAATAGCAGAAAAACCTTCTTAATCCTATCTAAATAAGACTCCAGCCAATCATGTTTACCTACAGGAAATCATTGCTACAAACTTGCCAATAGTTCTAAAGCTAGGTTTCATTTGCTTTCCAGAGAACTTCTAAATCTAGAGATATTTAGAAATAATTTTGGCTTTGAGTGTGTCTTAGTTACTTTTCTCTCACTGCTGAGACAAAATACGTAAGTCCCAAAGTTAAAGAGGAGAGGGTTATTTGGCTCACAGTTTGCAGAGGTTTCTGCCCTGGTTGGCTGGCTCCGAGGTGGCTCCAAGGTAGAGGGACATCGCAGAGGGGAAGAGCTCATGGCACCCATGTGGTAGCAAATGCAGCAAGGGACCTTAATAGCATCTTTCTGCCCCTTGTGTACTCTATCTCTGCCACAGGGATTAGGGCAATGCCAAAGCAATCTGTGGACTGATTTCACCATTATACTCCTTAATCTCCTCATCACACACTCTAGCTCCAGCCGCCTCTGAAACAGCCCCATCTAAGACTGCATGAGGCTTTGGGAGGACATCTAGTCACAAACCACATGGCGTGTCCCTTGTTTCATTGTAGGAAGACTACGATTGTTGATTCATATCCAAAATGCCTCTCAGAAGTCTCAGGATCTAGGCGGGGCCTAGTTGGAAGGGTCACTCATTGGTGACATGACTTGGGGGTTTTCTGCTCCCTAGCTCCTCCCTGCTCTGCTTCCTGGCCCCCAGCTTGCTTCAGCCATTTTACCACGCAATCTCTACCTCAGACCATCTGACGTGGACTGAATCCGCTGCAAGCCAAATAAACTTCTCGTCCTTTCAGTTGTCGGTGTCGGATATCTTTGTCCCAGCCAGGGGGAAGTAACCAAATGACAGTAATAATTAAACTCACTCTTCACGGTTACTTTGGGAATGAAAATAACTAGTGAGATTTGTGCTCTTCGTACGTTGGTTCTCTCACTTCCCTCTCAGTAATATTCAAGGTTCATCTGAAAAGTAGAATTAATAGATCCACAGTGGGTTAGCAGGGGAAAGAAAGAGAAAGAATGAAAGAGAGAGAGAAGAGGTTGGGTTAATTTTAAGGAGATGGGGCTGTCCTGTGGACTAGAGACCCAGGAGGGCTGTCTGGTGACAAAATCTCCTCTTGGGAGAATGCGATCTTTTCTCATGAGGTCTGCCAGCTGACTGACTCACATTGTGGAGAGTTAGCTTCTTTACTGAAAGTACATTTCAGTATTAATCACCTAAAAATATCTCCGCAACATTCTCTAGAATGCTGTTTGATCAAAAGTTAGGTAGCAGGCCAATCTAAGCCAAAACATATTAACCATCACATTCCAACACCGAGGGATGAGACCACATTTCACGGAAAACTCGGTCCAGGTCTCCCATATTCTTGTATGCCAGGAAGCAGGTGGCTTTGCCCAAATGTAGGGAGGAAAATTCAAAGTCCTAGAAAAATTAAAGAGGCTTATTTATTAACTTAGCTAAATTTTATGAAATGTTTTCTCAGTGTTATCGCCTTTGGTAGACAGTCCTTCCTAAAGTTAATGGAGCTGTGACTTTTTAACCAGACCATAAAAGGAAATAAACATTGACACAGGAAACTTCAACAGGGAGATCTGAAAAAAATTTGGGAAGTCAGGGAAAGTCTCCCACAGAAAGTGATATTTAGGACAGCAAGTAATTTACTTATATTTTGGAGATGAGGAGAAGAAAAAGTAGAGGTCCTAGTAAAAGGAACAGATGAATATAGCACCTCAAGCACTAACAAAACTCAGCAATAGTGAGCTAGGAGGCAACAGGAGTAAAGAATGAACTCAGAAAACTCTCCCACCAGTCCAAGGGTAAGAAAATTATAGTACATTTTCATCTTAAAAGAATGGCCACTTTGGGCTGGGGATTTAGCTCAGTGGTTCCAGCGCCTACCTCGCAGGCACAAGGGCCTGAGTTAATCAGCTATGAATTTGAAAGGTTAATCTATCATCCCTGTATTTAAGATGATGGATATCTAATAGGACTATGTTTCTTGGTGGTCATTCTCTAAGATCAAAATTTCTCAACAAGGGGAAAGAAAAAATATGATAAAATGTAAAAGTGGAACTAAAGAGTTTGTAGGACAGGGACAAGGGGAAAAAATGAGAACCGAGAACTGTCATGTGAAGGTACAGGATGCCATTAATGAATGCAACTGTACTGTAGACCTAGATTGTACCAATAAACTCAATAAAAAAAATTTCTCAGTAGGACACAGAAAAGCTTGCAACTAGGGCTGGCCTCTGGAAAATAAAAGATACACTTCTGGTCTCTGAGCTTCCTGAAATTAGTCCTCTGAGCCCCTGTTAGGTTCCTCACTTCTCTTGGTCTGATTGAGACACAGGTGACTCCTGACCCAGACTGGCACTGCCACTCTTTAGCCTCATTCACCTGCCTTTATGTTGCATTGTGACCCCAGGAGCTCTGGCCGCCATGCCTGTTCTGACACAGGCCCTGTAAATCCAGTAACGCCCCCTCCTGACGTGAAGGTGGACTCTCACGTTTGACTGGAAGAAGCCTCAACAGCCACTGGGCCCAATCACTACCCAAATTCTATGAAAACAAAAGAGAAATCAACCCCAGCCCTTGTGGTAGTTGCCATCTCAGGGACCTGCTGCCCTCGCTTTTTGCAGTGTACTTCCACTTTGCTACAGTAAACTGTTTTATACTTGCTTTTCTATAAGCCTACCAAGCTCAGGCTTGTTCTACATGAAAGAGCTGTTTAAAACCTCCTACTTTCTGATTCTGAGTCCTTGCTATGGACTTCTAAAAAATCTCAGGTGGATCCAAGAATTAGGACCATGGCACCACGAAGACTGGCACCCTGCTCTGTTGCTCTAACTTTTATACTATACTGTCCTTGTCAATTACACGGGACATGGCAAAACCAGGGGCAGTTTGAGTTCCTAGGCATAAAATCTCCTTACAGTTTCTACAATTACTCTTTCTGATTCCCGAGACCTGAGACCACAGTCTATAAAGCAAGTTAGTTGTGAAATTCTGCTAACTATTGTCAGACTTTCTACAATACTGAGTCCATTTCAACGTTTGTGAGAAATTCATCAACGCCAAGCAGTGGTTGCCTCTCAAGTCTACGGATGTAAATTCATTGCTGATGGGGTTTCTGAAGTTTGTTTCACATGTGACTTCTTGGCTTTACTAGCGGATCAGCAACCTTCTCACGAGTATCCAGTTTGGGTGAAAGTGAAATCAGTTTGGATGTGTTGTTCTTAAATTTACCATACTAAGTTTCTAGTCCTATTGCACTATCAGCATCACTCTAAAACCTTATCAAAGCCGCCTTTTGTGAGTAAAATATTTTGTTATTTTATAATTATTATAAATTGAACTCAGCTAATGATATCAAATTTGATCCTCATATTTTAATTTCATTCTTTTTCCCTCACAAGTTAAAAATGTCCCTAATTCTATAGAGAAAACTGTTGCTACATATAAGGCAGTTTGACTATTCAAATATGCATTAGGGCTAGTGAATGACAAGTCAAATTTTCAAAATAGTATTACTGAAACTAACTTCATATTTGTAATATACCAAAATAATCCTATTATCTTGGATGTAATGCTTTTTTAAAGAGTGGATACCACATCCCTTTCAATTCCCTCAGTATTAGGATCATTAGACCATCAAATTTCATTGGCCACTACTTTTTGGGGGTAGTCATCTATATCTGTAATGTCCAAAATAAGTTCTAATTTTCACAGTCGGTCCTAAGCTTTCAAAAATTAATCTAAGCAAGTATGAAATTAGCAATGATAAAATTAAGAATATAAACTAGAATTTCAATTTGTTTTCCCAATCATAGTGAATTAAGAATACTCATTTTTCTCTTGAATTATCCTTATAGGAGGCAAAATAAGGGGTGTTTATAAATACCATATTATTCTCTGAGACCCAAACTCAACTTGTGTGACAACAAAACAGAAAAATCCATTTTTCCCAAGAGGAATATGACAATTACTAAAAAAAGCAATAGATACACAGGTGGATACACATTAAAAATTCAATTGTTTGACTCCCTTATAAACAATGACAGCCACATGAACAATACAACTTTAAAATGATAAGTAACCTCAGAGATGTAGGTCTGGGAAACAAAACCTCAGAACCCTTCAGCAGTCACATACTTAAGGTAAATATATGAAGCAGGTACACACAGAGTGATTCTAAATGGTGAACCTTGTTACAACTGATTGAAGGCATTTAAATTTAAAAATGTTTTAAATACTAAGGCCAGACCACAAAACATTTCTCCAGGCAGACTCATGTCTTCTAGGTAGAGTTCTAGAACTCATATGTGCAATATTTTAATAATGAAGATCATATCATTAAAAGAAAGGGTGCTTCTTGTCTAAAGCCAGGGACAAATAAATCCCATGAATATATTCTAGCTGGAATGTGTACACAAATAATAAAATGAAACTACCGTTAACCTAATAATATATTTGTCATTTGATGTTACAGATAATTTTAAAATGTTATATTGCATCGTTAAACTTGCAAATACAGAAGTTACACGGAGCATTACATGATAGGAATTTATATCACTACAGATTTCATCTTGCACTAATGTAATAGCTCATTACATGGATAGAAAAGCACCCAGCTCTACTCCAAAGGTTCAACCTAAGTTAGTACAATTACTTGATTTCACTCATTATTTTCAGCAGAAAGCAATTAGTTATTAACTTGAATTAATTCAGAACTTGAAGTAAAATACAAAAATAAGCTACTAATAAGATGACCACGCTGATGACAGCTGACCATTGAGTAATTAGGGAGCACGGGGATGCAGCCAACACCCTCGAATGTGCTTGTCAGCTACGTTAAACCTCAACAAAGCTCTGTTCCATAAATACTGTTGTGGGGCTCCCCCCTGTAGAGATGTGTAAGTTATGCTAAGATGTTTAGGGTCCAACAACTTTAATTTATAAAAAAAATCTTTTAATTTATGAAGCATATAAAATTCAATGCAGTTAAAGACTTCAAAGAACCAGCATCTTGTTACCCTTTCTTCCGAACCATGAAAATAATGGCCGCAACAAAAGAACTATAAAGGGAAACACAACTTCTCCATCATCAGCAAAAGAAGGAAAGCATCACACGAACCCCAACACACAAACTACCAACACCCTCCCGATGCCATGAAATGAGACTGGTTGCGCAGAGAGCGACTTCGCTCCTCGTCAGCTAGGTATCTGGCCCGAGATCCGCAGGCGGGGCCTGGGGGCGCGTGGGGAGAGACCCTGTGATTTAGAGGCTCTCCTCTGAGGTACACACAGGGCGTACGAACATCCAGTACCGCGAGGTGTGCTTCTCGCCAAGTACCGGGAGAGAAGACATGAGTGAGAATGTGAGAACCGCCGCGTCTTGGGAAGGCAGCTGCTCCAGCTCGCTCATCTGTGAGCGCACGTGCCCCGCATTCCTCCACCCCCACAATACTTTCTCCTTTTCCCTCCTTCCTTTCATTTCTCAGCAACTCTTTGGAGGCAGTGATGTGAGGCGCTCAGGGGCTGGGCTGTCCAGGCTCACGCCGACGCTCGGCCTCTGTGCGTCCCTGGGCACACTTAGTCCTCCCTTCAACTCGCTATTTGGGCCGGAAAAGCATAAAACACTAGGATGACAGAAGATAGGTGTCTGTGTCAGATCAGGCTGCTGAAACCAAGTGCCGCAGGCCGGACGGCTCCTAAATAAAAGAAATGCACTTCCTCTCGGAACTGTGAGAAGTGAGACCCGAAGGACCAGCCTGGCCAGGTTCCGGGGAGGACCTGCTTTCAGACTGGACACTCCTGGCTTCTGGTTGGATTCTCCCATGGTGGAAGGAGCTTGCTAGAGAGCTCACGGGCCTCTTAGAAGAGCACTGAGCCAATTCGGGAAGGTCCCATTTTTAGGACTTAATTCAAGGCCCCACCAACAATTACTACAGTGGGATGAGCAAGTTAACAAGTGATGGCACTGTAAAGGTTATGCTTAAAAATTACTTGTTATGTTCTACATTTACTATTAGAAATAAAAGCAGGACAAATGAGAATGTTTATCCATAAAAAATGGACAAATAACATTTATCATTTCTGTTCCATTTTAAAATAATCCTTTTATCTCACGAATGGAATTTTCATGCTCGAATATTGCTGACATTGTAGTTTCCCCATTGACTCTCACGCTTTTAGGGAAAATTAAATTGCACCGAAAACACTGCAGATGTTTCAGGCAGATCTTTATAAACTGCAAGCAGCCTGTCTCCAGCCATCCCGAAGGGCACACTCTGTAGGCCGTGCACTAACACACTCGAACTGCTTTGGGTATTCACATTTTTAACAATGAAGTTTGCAGACAAAGAAGAAACAGTGGAATACAGAATTTCTAATTCTATGAATTTTACTCATGTTGAAATCAAGGCAACTTGCCCACTGACAGCTGTAGAATTTCTGCTCTTTTTAAAAGATTCCTATTCAAAGCTATTAATGTCTCCTAAAGAATGAAGGCAAAAATGTCTCGCAGGCAGTTCTGAATACTGTCTTTAAAGGCAAATGTCTACTGGATAATCACTGAATTTCTATGATACACTACTACTCCGTACTACGGGCGGAACACACAGGGATGTAGTGGTAGATGTTAGCAAACATGCGCAATTTTAAAAGGTACAAAACTGACCTCATGGGCTTAATGAGTCTTTCTTTGCTTTGATTTGCTGCAGTCTGAAAACCGGTTCATTGCAGTTGTATACACACCAGTCCTGAAGGTGTACTTTCATTTTATCAATCTCAGGTTTAACATTCCCGAAATAATTTTTAAAATGTAGGTTTTTTTTCATGTAATAAGACATCTCATATTATGCATAATGTGCAATTTTATAAAGCATACAGTTTTCAAAAAACTGAGAAGGAAAAGAAAATTGATTCAAAAATCAGGAACCCTTTCTAACAGGTCTGAAAAATAGAACCAACAGGGCTTATAGCAATAACAGTTATATAATACATGCACGTGTAGCTTGTTTACAAAATACAATCAAAACTCCCTACAGCAAATTAGACAATACTTTTTTTGTACAATCAAAACTGCCACCACCAGTTAACAGATTTACTTCTTCCCTTGTTGGCAAACATTTTTAAAAATGTAAAGCACTGTAATTGACAGCATGCAATAGTTTGTGGCAATAATAAAATTAGGGCCTTAAAAATCTCTCAAAGTCTAGTCTTCATAATTATGAAACTTTAGAAAAACCACATGGAACAACCTAGGTAAATTAAAGACAACAGACATTATTTAAACTTCATTGATTTCAGATTTGTAATTTTCCATAGCATAACTGAAGGTGATGACATGGATTGATTCACTGGAAATGAGTTGTACATTTGACAATGAGTTCATATCACTTCTGAAAAAGAATTTACAATATTTTTTCATCATATAAAAATCATTACTTCTAGAAACTTTGAGTTACATTTTTCCTCTTTCTATTATCTCCTGTCACTCAATAGTTCTTGAGTGGTGATTTTGTCCCTGATTTGTGGAACTGAGTCAATAAGGACACCAAGCATTTTCATAACTCCCTTATGACAATGTTAATGTATATGCATATAAGAATATTTTATATATCATAAATCCTGATCTGACTTTCTATGAGTTTAATATGTAATTTGCCATTTCTTGTACGAACAGTAGAATAAAACCTTTAAGTCAATGCCTTAAAAAAAATGTTGAACGAATATTAAAAGAACAAATATCTCTATTTTGACCACTCCTGGCTCTCTTTTACCTTACATAGTACTAAATTTTATTTTGAACATTAGGTTTTATAATACTCTGAGGAAATAGAACACACCTTCTAAGGGCATGCCACCCTGACTGCAGCTTTTAATTCCTCACCACCCAGTCTTTCCCAAAGGCTGATGCCCCTTCTCTCACTGCAGAATCCTGCTAAGTACACCCGAAGGTGTATCCTACCCCATGCCCATCAGCTCTGATCTCTTATCATCTTAGACTGCTGTCATTTTGGATAATTCAAAATAAATGAGTCCTCTGAATATTAATTTAGACTATGGTATTTTCTCCAATTGCTTTATATTTTCCCCAAAAATATTAAGCTTCCAGTACATGAAAGGGACTGCTTACAGCCTAGACTTATTTAATTGATTATGTGGTAAATGTATAGCTTTTAAGTAATAGACCCATAATAGGAAGGTGAGTTTGCTTTTACACAAGTCATTGCCAATTTAATTATGTGCCAAACCTCAGACTCACCAAGTCTGCAACGTCCTTGACTCAACTTGAACCAGCTCCTCTTTGTGACTTCCAACTTGTGCCAAAACCAGAGTCATCAAAACTCAGAGGTATTCTCTTCTCTCCACTCTTTCATTTGAAAACGTCTCACCTCTTGGCATTTTAAAAGTCTCAAATTGACCACAGGGATTTTTTTCATCATTGCTTTCCAATTACTACTGTTTTAGTCTCATTAATTTGGGGTTTCTACAGAAATCCTATCACTGTTTCTCTGTGGCCCTTCCCAGATAGTTTAATTTGATTCACTTTAACCTGAGTTAGTCTTTTCATAATGACTTGTCACTTTCTGAAGCAGTTCTGGAAGTCTTCTTCTGCGAGGGTCTTTACAGGGCACAGTCCAAAATAAAGTAAACACTGCTGCCCAGTGCCACACAACAGAGGGCAGATCGTATTTTTTTTTTT
>NW_022900939.1:42460547-42483629 GCF_012274545.1 Fukomys damarensis
CAGAGGGCAGCGTATTTTTTTTTTTTTGTAAAATAATAGAAAGTAAACACCACGAACCTTGATTTCCTTTCAACCATTTATCTGTTGTATCATATGAGTTATATTTTTATATATATATGTGATCTACAACTATCGTAACACAGCACGAGGCAAATTAACTTTCTGCCGAAGAGAAGAAACTCATGGCAGAACTCAATGCTGTTCCTGATAAGCCATTTAAAAATCAGAATTAGTGTAAAAGAGCAAGCATAAGACAATATCTCTTCTATGTCGCTGAAGTATTTGGCTAGATGTCGGACATTTTCAAAGACGTCCATCATGGTTTCCTTCACAAAAGTTTCAAGCTTATCTTTAAATATCACTCCATTAATTACGCCCTACAATATGCATAGAAATTTAGATATATGAGAGCAAAGTTTTAAAATAGTGGGATATTAATTTGACTGGGTAATTTGTAACTTGAAAGAACAATTCACATTATCAACTTGTGGCATTTTCTATGTAGGGTAATTGAGCTTATTGTGTTTACTTACTTTTAAATTAACTTAGGAAATTAACTATTTTTTGTTGGGAACTAAACATACAAGATCATTTACCATTTTCAATTGAAAGCATCCCAAAGTTATGAACAGAATAAATGAAAATGGTAGACTCAATGTATAAAATGTAACTTACAGTACTGTGTACTATCAATATTTTATGTATTGCACATTATAAAGTTTATAACCTATCAAATATTTTAAAGATCTTCAAAGTGTTAGCTTTTAACACTAAGATCCTTCCCAAGATGCTAATGCCTATTACTGTAACATTGTTTATGGCCTAAGTGATTATATTAGTTATAAAGAGATTTTCTCATATTTATGTCTCAATCTTTCTTTTAGAATTTATATTAATTAAGCTGAAATCTGGTATTAATCAATTTATTCATATTTTGCCTATAAATTTCAGGAGATATTCTACAGTTAAGAATTCTCAAATATTTTTTTTTTTACAAGCAAATCCCTATGGCAAAAGAAAGCAAGAATTAATAGTAGTTAATCCTTCCTAGTGCTTGTGTGCAGGGGGAGCAGAGTGAAAGACGACTACTGCTGTGCTAATTTCCATTACTCCAGCTGTTAACCAGATGTTCAAAACAAGTAACTGCCATGGAATGGTTTTCTAAATTATTTTCTTAATCTGTTAAATTATGCAAATTTTAGAATATTTTTAGTCTTACACCCAAAGTCCATGTACATACTAAGCATGATAGAAGGATTTTGGAGTTATTCAAATATAATCACTTTTTGCAATGACAAAGTATAAAAATAATTGGTATTGTGGCTGACAGAATTTGAGTGTGTTTGCATGTGTTGTATATAATGTCATGTTTATAGGGGACCATATATTAAAATCAATAAAAATTTACTAATAGGAGAACACATATGCTAGGCTAGCATATATTAGTAAAGAAAACAATAAATAAAGAAGAAATGAAACAAAACCATCAAATTTCTCATGGGGTCCTCAGATAATAGTTTTAAAGTTTTATCATTTGGGGGCAGGGGGCTGACTGCTACTGATCTAAATAAAGTAGAATTATTTCTTCTTGAAATAAATGAAGGGGTTCTTTGTAAGAAGAAAAATTATGGCCTTGATTACATCTTCTCAGGAAACACCACAAAGTACTGGATCGTTACCACTAAAAAATTTGGTTTGAGGGCCGGGGATTTAGCTCAGCGGTTCAGTGGCCTGCCTTGCAAGCGCAAGGACCCAAGTTCAATGCCCAGTACCAAAAAAAAAAAAGAATTTGGTTTGCATCTGCTCAATTCTCAATAATTGTTGCTACAACTAAGGAAATTCCACAAACAATTATTTTAGTAAGAAGAGATCAGGATTTTGGTTTTTATCCTATTATAAAATTACTTTCAGTGGACAGGCAAATAGAAATTGAGCATTAAAAAAAAGATAAATTATTTTAAAGACAAAAATTAAATATTCCTTGAACTAAGGATTGAACTTTTCACCTCTCATATGTATATATATGGCCTATGTTCTGGTATTAAAGATGTTTAATCTAACTATACCCTATATTTGTCTAATATAAATGACACCTTCCCAACTTAAAATCATTAACTTACACAAGAAAAGATAATTATAATTCTAGCTTTATTTTGATCTTCTATAATCATAATTACAGAAAAGATTAAGCACCTAGTTGCATTAATGCGGTGCTAAGTGAAGTTCAAAGCAATTAAACTACAAAGCATTTAACATCTATGCCCCTATAACCTAAGGTGTTCAGAATTTTCCATAACAATACGTTAAAAATAGACTACATTTATAGCTAAATGCATATTTACATTAATGGAAAATGTGACAATTCAAAAATTTTATATTAATAAGGTATTTCAAAAGCTTGCATGTCTTACAGCAGGTTAAAAATCAATAAGCCAATTTTAATCACTTGGAGATTTCTGAGAGAAATGAAATTGAAGACTGAACAATGGACTTGGGTAAAGCGGAAAGCACCAATATTATTGAGAATGCAGGCAGCCTACAAGTTGGAAAACACTAAAAATTGGAAGAAGCATTAACAGAGACTGTAATAAAACTTCACTGTATTTTAAAACATTCCACAGTTACAAAGGATTACACTAGTTGAGTGCCTTCGAATTATTGAAAAATACTAGATTTCATCTATGTTTACAGAGTGGTGGCACAGGGTAAGGGTAACGAGCACAAGCTTGAACTCCAGTGTCCCCTTCTCAACATAACTCTGGGCAAGGCATTTAACCTCCCTGTGTCTCAGGTATTTCATCTGGAAGAGGAAAGTTTTAATAGGCATCTCATGAGGCTCTTCAGGAAGACTTAAAGAGGTAGCAACTAAAATTGTGGGGACATAAAGGAAAAGATTCACTGGTATTGTCAAAATACAATGCAAAGAAAAATAAATAAAAATTATAGGTTATCTGGTTTTTATTCCCACTTGGAGTCTCTCTAAAAGATCTAGCATACATGGCGAATGTCCGTTACTAGATTACTAAAGTAGACATTCCTCACTGATGACAGTTTAACACAGAAGTTTATTACAAAGGCGTTAAACTGTGCAAGCCAGCTGTAGTAAGTTATAGTTAGTCAATATAAATATAGTGATATGCCTCAATTAAGCAACATGTTTTTAAAATCTAAATAAAGTTCTATCTATTAATATTCCTTCACATTTCAAAAGCTCAAAACTGAGTGATTGTTTTTTTGAAAAATGCCTCCAAGTAGTCATATTTACCAACATTTCAAAAGCTGAGTATCTTACTTGTAAAGTCAGGGTAGTTGTATTCTCATTACATTGCACCGAATTTGCTGAGCGATCTAACTAGAACAGCACAGCTGGCTCTAAAATACTCAACCCATGACCTGAAGAGGAGGACATATTCCTGTTTGTTGCCTTTCCAGGAACGATACAAAACACTCCATGAAATGAAGAAACCCAATCTACATGTTTCCATATTTCAGTATGTTTGTAATTTACCAAAGTTGTATTACTTTATGATTGACATTTAATTTGTAATGCATTGATATAACAAAAAGATGTTTATTTATAGGTAGTCTTTTCTTCCTAAGGAATATAAAAGGTTCTGTAAAATTACTATCTCTCCCAGTCTCTTTTAACACTTAGGACAAATCCTCCAGGAGTTTATCTATATTCATTCTCCTCTAATACTAACACTTGACTCCAGGAACCAAAAGAAAAGAAGGGATGTGCTTATTTTTAAGATGCTTTTCTGATTGATGTAAGAAGTTTACTATGATGTCATTCATTAAGTTTCCAATCTTCATCTACAGATGGTGAAAGCTGAAAGTGAATAAAATGGAGGTCATTAGACTGCATTCGCTTTGGGCAGCCCGAAACTGTAGGTTTGAATTACTTTTTTAAAAAACTTAAGAGAACTGCCCAATTCGTATTATTCATACATTACTTTTAAATATTTTTGTGTCTAATTTTTTTAAAGAAATTGAACAGGTGATCTCTACAAATGAAGAAAATGTGATTCACAATTATCACAAATCCCAAAGTTGGTGGAAGGGGTATAAATGAAACTTTGAAACGTTTCATCATTAAGCACAAATTCTTATTATTTTCATTAATACAGAAAACAAAAACAAAAGAAATGTTCTTCAACAATAAAAGATGAGAATCTTAATAACGTCAAGCCCAGCAAACCATTCAAAATTTTGTATTTATTATCAGAGGCCAGGGCCATTATTTTCCATATATGTACATGCCAATGAACCACGCTAACCTGCCATCAACTTTATAACTTATGTTGGCAACAATAATAAATAATTCAGACAACATTCTTGATACTACTTTACATTTTCTACATAGTTTTCATACATATTATCACTTTACTTTCCATACAATCCAGTGAGTTATAGAGAGTCATTTTTGTCTTTAGAACTGCAAGTGAGAGAAAATAATTTCTAAGACAAGTGACTTGTCCAAAGTTGCTCAAGCAGTAATGGTAAAATCTCACCCAGAAGGCAGCTGTTTAGTTTTCTAATTCAAGAACTCTTATAAATGCAAAAGACTTTCAAGAGTTAAAAAAAAAAAAACTAACATCCTCTAAGTCTCTTGTTTGTAATATCCAAAAGTAAAAGTTTCATGAAATTGAAATTAAAAAAGAACAAACTTTCAGAAATGGAATATGGTTTTATGTTGTATTGCCATTTTCCTACATAAAGCCTAAAAACAAATGTTAAAAAGGAGGCAGTAGGTAGGAGATTTTTCAAGGGAAACTGAATCTGCTTAAAAGGAAAAAGAAATTTTTGGTACACCAAACATAAATGCTTCAGGTTAACATGTATACTAATCCTTGGAAAAAAATCAGAATGCAGATTTTCAACATGATATAAGCAATACAATGTAAATCCATTTAAAAACTAACATCATCAAGAAAGGTCTAGAGCCAGGGACAATACCCTTTTAAAGAGGAAGGCCCGATCTGTACCCCCAAACCCACATACTGGCAGAGTTCTTTTTTTTGGTACCGGGGATCGAACTCAGGTCCTTGTGCTTGTGAGTCAGGCAGTGGAACCACTGAGCAAAATCCCCAGCCTCAAACCCACTTATTTATCACCAAGTAAGCCTGAACAATGAGATTTTAGTTGAGAAAAAAAAAAAAAAAGAAAAAAGAAACTCATATGTTATGAACACCCTTGGTTTTAAAAGAAAACGTGTACCTTCAGTTTACCACCACCGCGGTAAACCAAACAGACATACACACTGTCGGGAATATACCCAGAAAACGGAGTGGCCTAAGTGGCCAAGTATCAACAAGTATCTCCGACAAGTTCATTTTGAAAGGAAAAAGTGTTGTGAAAATTATACATTCTTTAAATGAGTAGTGAATACACACACACACACACACACACACACACATCAACTTAACTCGTACTGTTATTCTCAGGAATGAAATTATTTGGATTGAGGTAGGGAATGTTTAAAAAATGAGTTTCTGTAGCTCAAAGAATCCAGGGGATATTTTAATTTCTTAGAGGTCCATTAAATACTTTTTATTGTGGGGCCAGGGATTTGCCTCAGTTCCGCCGCCTGCCTCGCAAGTGCAAAGGCCCTAGCTCAATCCCTGGTACAAAAAACAAAAGCAAAAAAAAATTTTATTGTGGAGAAAAAACTTTATTTGTTGTACTAAAAATATCTAATTCAGTGAAGTATTCTAAATTACCCAGTTAATGAGATTTAACATTCACTGAGATCATTCTACACAGCCCCAGGCACTGATGGACCCTGTGTATGAGTGTCCTAGTGTCTTACATGCATTACCTCATTCAATCTCCAAATTTCCTCACTAAAACCATCACCTCTTTGCAGCGAGGGCTAATCGCTGAATTAGTGAGGAGTTCGTAACATTCTAAAGGACACAGAGCTAAACATGGTGAACTGGGATTTGAACCTAGGAATTCTGATTTTTACCAATGATGGCATGTGTCCTACAGCAATGTTTTTCTTACATTAAATTAACTTCCAGAAGGAAATATCTAAGACCTAAAACTGAATTTCTAGCTGTTGTGTGTGTGTAGAATCTGGTACATAATAAAGTTCCTAAGTAACAGTCAATGATTAAAGAATTTGGGACTGACTTGTTATAACATTACATATGTAATTTCTTTCAAAATGAAAAAGTGAATTGATCTTTTTTCAAATTGATACTTGTTGCCCACTTCTACAAATTTACTTGATAAATAAGTTATTCTTAAATTATCAGCAAATCTTGAATTTCCAAGGAGATACACAGACTATTACTCTGGATACATTTATTAAAGACTTTGAATGAATTTTCAAATAAGAAGACTTAAAGTTTAAGGCTTCCACACCAAAAAGTAGATTTATTTTTGCATTCCAACAGTCTTCTCCTAAGTCCACCCTGCTTAATGTATATTTAGTAGTTAGCATATGCAGTCTAATAGGTAATATTCTCAGACTATTGAAAAATGTTTGCCTTTTCATATTTCCTACATATGTAACACATTTAATGCGAAATAGTCGTGAACACATGTCCCCGCGTGTGTCACATGTGCATGTTACTTTTCATAGGTATTTGTGGGAATGAAACAAAATGTTCCCTTCATGCTTGAATTTTTTTCAGAATATGTAAGGGAAAAAACCCAAAGTATCTGTTTTCTCTTTTAAATTCTCATTTGCTCAACGGCTTCTGTACACTTCCTTGACTCCTGGAGCGTGTCTCTTATAATTAATGAGCATATCACCACCTCAACTTCTGGAGAATAGGAAAAGCAAGAAAATTAATGGAAGGCGCAGCCCCCCAGAACAAAGCCTGTCAGCACGCCACCGACACTGGGAAGAATTTCCTCCCCAGTCAAAGTGTGCAGCAGCCTGCTTTTTCCCGCCTGCCTCTCAGGAGAGGTAAGAATACTTCTCTGACAAAAGCCCACCTACTCCAGAGGAGGTTAATTATTGCTGCATAATTAACCTCACAAGAAAATTGTTAGGATTAGCGAAGCAGCGCTTACTAAGCGATTACAAGCTTCCCATGAACTACTACAGAGGTACCTGTTTACAGAAGAAGAGATGCGTGTTGGTAACAGCTTCTGTGGAAATTATTTCAAGGTCTAATCTACAGATCAATGCTTATAAATCCTAGTCTGTGTGTACAAAAGCAAAAGCATCAAGGAGAATACTGGAGGAGAAAGGGAACCGAGAAGGAAAAAGGTAGAAATGAAAAAGGATGGTGGGCAGAAAGAGAGGACAGACGACCAAGCTGGCCTTTCAGCAAGAGCTGCCTTGCTGAGATGCAAGTCTTCCACTTCCGGGACAAGCGCGACTCATCGAAGGACCAGCACACCTACTCGCTAATTTCAGCTTTAAAATATTGACAACCTCAAGGGACTTTTAGAACAGACGTTGAAAGAATGCTCCATTACAAATACAAGACTCGTGGCAATTTTGTGATGAATTTTACCGAGACTAACACAAGAACATGGAGGTGGCCGCAGAGTGCTGCTCACAGGAAGTTCAAACAGCCGCGTCTGAAGGGCAGTGCTGCAGTCCACGCGTGAGCCCCGGCCTCACCAACACGGGGTCATCGCCACGGCCCGCCCACGTCCCAGGGCCCCCGCGGAGAAGCCGTCAACACCGCCAAGCACCTCTGGCTGGGGTCCCATCCTCACCCTCCCGTCTCACCTGCCCTGGATGTAACCAGAGAGCTGAAGCTAAGGGTGCGAACAAAGCCCAGAATGACTTAAAACAGGAGAGCTACTCCCTGCTCACACTCAGCGACTACCGCAGACCGACAGAGGGTCTTTCTCAATAGGGCCACCCAACAGCAGCGGCTGGCCGAGGACCCCCGTATCTCGGATGCAGGTGTCAGTGCCGGGAATGGAGAACCCGTCCGGGTGTCACTGCAGCGATGACACGACCATGTCAGCCATGTCCCTGCTGCTCACCGGCGGACGTCACTCGCAGACACAACAGAACCCGCAGTGGGCCAGGGACACGATTCCCGCAAGCGCTACGCAGAACAACACGAGCCTTGAACCTTTTTGGAGAAGAGCAGAAAGGACACAGCCGTTATCCGCTTGCATCGACAGGATGTCAGCCGGAACACGCTCTCTGCTGTTTTGGGGAGACGTCTTCGGTCAGTATCCACCGTAGGTACTTTAATTCCAGGAGAATTAAAACTAACTTTCATTGGCTAATAGCTTTTTATTTCTAAGAAGCTTGGCATCTGCAAATGAACTACTGAGCATTATCAAAACAATAAATAAAAGAGACAGGATGAATGCAGCCCACATGTCATACATTTATAAAGATATTTAAAAATAGAGCCTCTGACGAGCAATGAAAGAGTTAAGATGATTTTAAGTGAGTACTCGTATTAATGTAGGAAAATCAGTACACAGGCAAGAGAGCGGGGGCCGTTCCTCGTGTCCCCTCGGAGCCGCAGGACCAGCCAGCTCGGGTGAGCGCTGGATAACACCGATGCCGGCCGAGGTGGACAAGGAGCGGGGAGCTCCCCGGGAAGGGGAAGGGCTGCGCCAAGGGCCAGGTCCAGGCCAAGCCCAGCGCCCTGGACGTGAAGCGGGACAGACGATGAAGGAAAACGCATCGAGCGCAGATGACTGGGCCGCAGGGTCCAGACCAACCATGGATTTTGTTCTGAGCAACGCACAGTAAAAACAACAGTTCTTACATGTTCTTGGTGATCATAACACTGGAAACGCATAGTTTCTCGAAGAAGGACTGTAACAGTAGTTTTACATAGCGTCATATAGTGATTTATAGTTCTACGGTCATTTTTTAAGCAGTTGCCTCTTGGACCAACACAAGAAAAACTAATTAGGTTGGGTTCTAGGCATCCTAAGGGCTTCAAGCAAAGCAGTTCTTCTTAAATTTAATTTAAATTTTTATAAACTCTTGCATATTGACTTTTCCGGACAGAGAGGAAAACAAGGGTTTTCCACAGCACAGAGGGAACCAACTGTATTATTTCATGCCCTCCTATTTATTCATTTCCTTTGCCTAACTCTGTTCTTAACTGTGTGATGGATCAATTTCTACTTTGCCCCTGAACTCCCATTGCTCTATTTTTGTGGTTTCTGTGGTCTCAGAGTGCAGAGCCCAGAGACAAGACACGTATAATATTTATTGTGCCTGCAATTCATTCATACCCTTTGTAGCCAATTAAACACCAAAATACAATCATCAGAAAATTCCAAGGAAACCACTAAAAGGAAAGAAGCCAATATCGTAAGAGCAGATGTTTAAATATTCTACAAGCTAAGTTATTAAAAGGCTCTTATTTGGTGCAAATCAAAGGCCGCTTCTCCGCAGCTGTTGGCATCAACCTGTTTGAAAGTAAAACTTAATGAAAAATGAAAAAGGCCCGGCAATTGTTAATTTCTTAGTCATCGCTTAAAGTATACATTGCTTGTCTTTTAAGTTATAAAAACGTAGGTCAGCCGAAGAGAGCTGATTGCAGGCTGGCATATCTATAAAGCAAGCTGAGCTCTCCAGGGGCCCAAATAAACTAGAATTTCTGGGTCTACTGGGCAGACGCAGATCTCTGAAAGGTTGCCAGACTTGTGTCAGAAATGCGATATAAAGTAAACAGGTTTTTGTCTTCCAAGGTGCCCTCTTTTCTACAGCACAATTATAGCAAAGAGGAAATATAAGAAGTAATATTTTCAAAATGCCCAGTATACACTCAACATTTGTTATATGTTGCCAATTCAAAACCATCATAATGCTGTGTTTCAAAATAAGTTCAGAAAAGGTCAGTCTTCTTTTATTTTTCCTGGCAGTTCTTTTCCTCACAAGCTCAGTTCTTGATATGAAAGGCGACAAATGGATAAAAAAAAAAAAGAAAAGGTTTTAAAAATGTAATTTTTTTCATGAAACTATAAGGGCAACTTAGCTACCTTGATCCTTTCTCAAAATGAAACAGAGTGAAAGTTCTGTTCGTGTGTGTGTGTGTGTGTGTGTGTGTGTGTGTTATTGTTTTTATTTTGCTTTCCAAGGTATAAAACTTAAGTCAGCAAGTGCAATTCTATTTCCATTTTAATAATGATATAAAATTAGAACAAAATCGTCATCTGTCTGGAGTTTTTATGTTTTATTTGGGAGCCCGGAAGTTACTTGCTTTTTCTTGCCAACCACACAAATATTCCTTTGAATCTCCAGGGAAGTGATAACTCATGTTAACATTCTAAAAATTATATATGATGTATCTGAAGTTAGACAATCAACCCTCCAACAGATAAATATAGAAAAAATTTGTGGAGAGTTAACACTCAGAATCTAAATACTAAGTTGTGACTAAAAATACATTTCATTTGAGCTAAAAAGGTGATCAATTGATTTTAATTTTCACTAATTCTTTAAAGTGTTATTACATAATTATTAATTTTTCTGCTCAATTGGACTGGTCCTTGTGCCAATCTCTAAAACGGTTCATTGTCCTATTAGAATTTTAGCACATTAAATAAGAAGATGAAAGTTTGGAACACTGGTTCCAGATCAACCTCACCGGTAATCAGAAACCGCCTCGTTACTATACCTATATACCTCTTTCACACAAAGTTTCAGGAAGAAGCAGATGGTAGTCAATTTCACTGTGTCAGTGTGAGCAGAAAGTAGGCACCCGTCATGCTATTTCAGCACCAAGGCTAGAAACCGTGGGCAGCCAGCCCTCTGCAGGGGCCAAAGGATGAAGGAGCAAGCCAGGGGAGCCTGAAGGGGCAAGGCACACATGGCGGGGGCAGCAGGGAGACAGAGGGACAGACAGCCTGGCCTGGCTTTGTCCCACCCTCAATGGCCATTTTACAGGGTATCAAGAAAACCGTGAAATGTAAGACTTATTTCTCCAAACACCGATTTCCCTTCACTAATCTAGTATAAATCCAAGATATATGATCAATGTAGGCTAACTGAAACTGAACGGAGTACTCTAAATAAAATGAGCTTAGATTTTAAAAAGTAGTCTGTTGAGGCCTGCATCTCATTTATGAAAATAATTTATACCACAAAGAACAATAACCTAGTGAATGAACGCTAATTTGTAGGCTACTCTGCACTAGTAGCATAACAAAGTATTCTTGGAGTATTATCCTGGCTGCACACTTGATAATGAAAACAAGAAGACGAGACCTACCAAAGAAGTCTATCAAACGTCTGTGCCTCTTGCATTAATGAATTATCTTTGAATGTGAATTCCAAAAACACTTGTGTTCAGATGAAACAAAGCTCAGATAGATATGTGAAGACTGATGATCTATAAATCAGTTAAAATTGGAACTAGATAATGTTGAAAGATCCTTACAAATCTGTGAATTTATGATTCAAATTCAAGTGCTCTAAAAACAAAAAGAGAAAATCCTATGGCTATCATATCTCCAGTTTTCATTTGAAAGGAATATACTTTTTTTTTTTTTTAAAAAAGGAACACCATGGCCTTAAGGGCATTCTGTTTGACAGACGCATTTTAGGGGGATGAATGAAATGTACCTCATACAGTTGTAGCCCACACAGAACAATATGTACTCTAGAGCTTTGCAAACTGCAAGGCATTTCCCACATGTTAGGTATTATTGTAGATTTTTAATTTATGAAATAAACGCTCTGCTTCCTTATTTTCTGAAGGGTGACATGAAGATAAAGATTCTCTTTAAAATGTGTTTTGTTGGGGAACACATTACTACTTTTTAGATATGCAACAGTAAAAATTAATTTTTTAAAGTTTATCAATTTTTTGAAAATCACCTTAAAAGAGCAGAACACTAGAACAAATGCCCTGGGTTTGAATTACCCAGAACAGCCCACTTCTCTGTGACAACACTCTCACCTAAAATACCTCCTGTTGGAAAATAATTTCACTGAGTCCTCTCAACTCCACCATGTCCTTCACAACTTGGACAACGTCTAAGCACACGTAAGTTGCATACTAAAAATTGTAATCCGGTTCTCATACCATTCCCATGCCCAGATATGTTCTACAGCCTCAAACAACTCTCAGTCCCCAAAGAAACTTGCCCTTTTGGAGAAATAATTAGAGAATATTAGATGCAGAATTAGGGTCGCAGGTAAATTGCATCATTTAATATGGTAAGGTCCAAACCATAGCCATTTTATCTTCATATTTGTACAGTGTGCTCCAGGTATAATGGATCTGCCAATAGGGAGCTGGCTTTGGGGAAATGCCCACCAACAAGCATTTGTGACTTCAGGAAAGAATCTATCCACTCAGTCAATTGAGAGATAAGCCGCTGCATACCAATGAGTTTCCTGTGTCTCTGTTACCTGCTGTACTCTCTGTGCAAACTAGAAATACCTTAGTGACTCTAACTGACAGGTAACTAGGTCAGACTCTGCAAGTATGTAAAACTCCTGGGTCATGGCTGAAAAGACAACTGAACACAGAGCAAGTAGTATTTTATGGGGTCTTATGTACAGCATTTGTAATTGTGCTTTAATAACATATCTAAGAACATTTATCTTTAAACGGGTAGTGACAAACTCTTTGGTCTTCTTTTAATATCTGAACATATAAGCCTTGGGAGGACCTTGGGTCTTGTTAATCAGTCATCATTGATCACAGTACAGGGAGAGAAATCCCAGCAAAGTCAATTTTTTTTTCCAAAATGATGTGCTATAGACTAGCATTTAAAGATAATTCTTTTCAAAATAATCTCAAAACATAGTATTCATTTTGTACGATGCAGTAAAGACTAAAATACTTGGAAACAATTTAGCTTAAACAGTTTCACTGCCCATCAATAATGATACCCAAAGCATAGCTTTCCAGGCCTGGAATGACTCTCACACCCCACTACTTGGATCTATTTGATGTATTAGTCATGGTTCCATCAACATGAAGTCCTAGAAATGCTGCTTTTTAAAAATCTAATACAAAACATAGACACAATCATGGGGCTTGATCACCTTGGCTAACTGTCCCAATTTACAGGCTACTTCAAATAATTAAATGACAATCCATATCACTGATTATCAACAGTCTATATATAGTTTATAGCCAATGAAGAAGAACAAAAACAATGTTTCAAAAACTACATTGATTTGAAGAGAATCTGTTACATTAATATACAAAAATAAAATCTAAAAGATTGTGTAAAATCAACCAGACACCCTAAATACCAAACGATTATTGGAAATGTAAAGCATAGATTTAAACAAATGAAGGCTTCATACAGAAATATTATTAGCAGTATTTTTTGTTTGTTTGTTTGTTTGAGACAGGGTCTCGCTGTATAGTTGAGACTGACCTGGAACTCACTATGTAGCCCAGGCTGGTCTTGAATTCACAGCGATCCTCCTGCCTCAGCCTCCCGAGGGCTGGGATTACAGGCATGGGCCACCACGCCCGGCCAATTGGCAGTATTTTTTGTTTGGTTTTTAAAAAATATTTTTATTGGTACATTTTAGATATACAGTACAGTTACATTCATCATTAGGATCTTTTACCTTTACATGACAGGTCTTGGCTTATTTTTCCCCATTTCCCTAGCCTCCCTCCTCCCCTCCACTCTTCCCTATTTACAAAGACTTTGTTTTCATTTTTTTCCTTTTCACTTATTTTTTATCTTCCCTTCAGCAGTTTAAAAGTTCATGGAAATGTGAAGATTTAGTTCACCCACAAGGCATATGTTGGAAGAGAGCTGCACTCTGAATTGCGGACCTCCTATTTATCGTATTGGAGATCTGCTACACCCTGTACCCCAAAGTAGTTCACTATGAGCAGCATCCCCAAGTTTAAATGTGGTTGTATTATTCAGATTCTCAACTATATTCACATAAAAAGAATGGAAATAGTAATGAGGGAAAACGTTCTTAAAATTTCCAACACAAATTCCCTTTGCTGCTTCTCAAGTTTACACTCATCCAGGAAGAATTTCATGTACCACACATCAAGGCCAAGTTCTCAACAGATTTCCAATCCCTAAAGAAATGATTGTATAACAATGAAGATACCAAAGAAGAATGGAGTTAACTCTTCTACACACGCGTAGCCCCTCACCCAGACACACGCGCACACACACTGAAATCAGGGTCACAAAAGCTTCTCAGCACTTCGTAGCCCAACCCTCAGGCAGCACCGCACAGTGGCCAGGGTCTCTTCTCTTCGCTGCTGGGCTTCCTCCTCCAAACGCAGAAAACTGAAAGTAAAATGGAGCCCGGCCTCGAAGGCGGAAGATTAGTTAAATGGTTAAAACAACAACGACGACATCCGCAACACCGGAAACACACGAAGCTCTGTGCGAACTCAGCTTAACAGTTTTATGTCAATTTTGCCACCCTACACATACGCCATCTTGTCTGGACTATTTTATGATGTACAAATTACAAAGTGAAACACATCATAAGAAAGTGCTAAGAATGCAAAATAGCCGAAACTAACCGGAGCTTTTAAGCAGGGTTATTTGGGTCTATCAAAAGGCGGAGGAGGAGGTTTGAGAGAAAACAGATACCACCCACTCCCTGACCCCCGGAACCCTGCGCCACCCGGACCTGGTTCACACAGCGCTCCACTGGGCAGGGCCCAGCCCGGATCTCCACGCCCAGCTCTGGCACCTGTCAAAGAGGCGTCCAGGGGCGGAGTCATCCTAGGCATTCTTTTCTCGGTGAGTTCAATATGGAACACACCTAGAAAATTTTAACCCTTCTCTGATTTCTTATTAGTTAACTGAATGGAGAAGAAATTTCCGGTCACTGATAGGAATTGAAATATCCCAAACCATTAATTCTAGTTATTTTCTTTTCTTCCTCGATGTCATTTCCTCCTTTGCTTTATATTATTAAGCATTACAAATCTGAGAAGAAACCAGTTATACAGAGTAACAAAGTAGTATTTGAAAGACCAGAGAAAATACAGCTCTGATCTGTAAATCCAGCACATTTTCTTTTTTTGAAAAGCAAGAAAATCTTACTTTTTTAATGAATGCTAATTTCTCACCCAACTGTTGGGTGAGTTTTATAGTAATATACACTAGATTGATTCTAAAGAAAAGAGAATTTGATAAAATTACCTACCACAAAGCATCAATGTATTTGCTACTATTAGGAAATGAGATAAATAAAATCATACCTGAAATAAATGAAATGAAATGAAACCCCTATCCCCACGTTGGAGGAAAGCCAATCTGCACTACAGCTGTGATAAAAACCAGCAGAAACACATGCTGACACAGATGTGCATCCGTGTGCCACACAAAGACGTCTCACTTAAATTTTCATGTGCCAATTAAGACCTATCTATTGTCGATGAAAATATGTTGCCCCTTACCATGCTTTTATTTTATTGAATACTGCAAATATGAGCTATTTCCTAAGATGGCTGGCAAAATTCCAAGATGGTGAAGTGAAAAAATATGGCATTTTACTTGACCAGGTCTACAATTTTAGATATGGAATATTCCTACATACTAACTTATAATTCAAAATCAAGAATAAACAACAGAAGCACTGAAGTGGACGTGTAAATACTCTTCCCCCTTTCCTGGAAAGATACTGTGTATGCTGATCTTCAAATGAGAGAGGAAAGGACTTGGGAAATATTATTACTACACAAGTAATGCAAGGATCAGGAGAGAGAGAAATGAAGACAGAAACTGACCAGATTTGTATCAGTCTTCCTAAATGGCCATCTATGGTAAGTTGCATTTATCAGTAATATTTTAATTAATTATATATTCAGAGTATTTCTCAACGATTTTATTTTTGTTATTTTAAAAACGTTACTAAAGAGAACTTTGACACCAGGCACTGGCATCAATAATACGTTAATGACGGTAGCAATGGAATGAAGGGGAAGTGAAAGGCGCATACTTTTCCAAAGTTATACATTTGTATTTGGCTACAATTTGCTACCGTTCCTGTTGAGATTTGTGTTTGTTCACTTATCATTCATTCCAACCAATATTTACCAAAGCCCTGTTTAGAATGCTGTAGGCTTGCGAAATCCCCACCTTTTGACTCTAACAAGTTGAAGTCTGGTGGAGAGAGATGCGAACAGAGATGGAAACTCACACTGCAAAGTGATAAGTGCTTGGACAGAGTGCGCTGTGTGCAAAGGGCTGCGAAGCCAGAAAGAAGCAGGGCAAACTCTCAGGCTCTGCTTCCTCGATGAGAAACAGATGGGGTGGACGCTCACTCTCTATCGAATAAGGAGTGAGGGATCATGGCAGTCATTTAGCAAGGAAGTCAAATCAAAGGAGCATCAAGAGGAGGCAGAAAAGCAGACCAAAAAGGAAAATGAGGGCAAACAGGGCAAAAGTAGAAGGAATGAGAACAATGAAAGTGATAGTGATGAAAATTCTCCAAGATTATAAATACATGTCCCAAAACGCAAACACACACACACACACACACACACTCACGAGCTCCAGTTTTCCCAGGCACATACTGAGGCTTCCCTTGGGTGGTGGAATATCCAGGACCAGCAGAAGAACAGCAGCGAGACAAATGCGTGTGTTGAGCTGTGCTGGAATCTACACGGGGACCCAACTTCCTTCCCCATAAGCAAAGCCATTGATGCTAGCAGGAAACAAAGATCCCATTAAGACCCATCACATGATTCAGATATCCTGGTGCGGAATTTTTCTGTTCAAGCAATTGTTATTATTTTACTTGCAATGAAATGATAAGGAGTAAGATCTTCTGCCACACTTCCTATCTTAGCTCTGTAGTCAGTCCAAAGGCATCCTTGGGAGAAAAAGGCCCCATCTGTGTATAAACCCTTCAGGCAAACTGCAGGAGATCTGGTGCACAAATGCCCATCTGGGCCCATGCTTGCATCGGAAAACCAGGTAAATACAAATGTTGCTTTAATTTTCTTTAAAAAGTTATTGTATCCATTTTATGTAGATAGGGTTACAAAAACTGCTTCAACTATGACATCATTATTTTAAAAAATTCTTCACGTTTTTCAAACACTTGGCTTTCACAATTTCACATAAAAACTGGCAGGATGATAACTAAGTTTCTATAAACAGGTATCACCCTCAATTATGTCAAATGCGATCCTAGGAATGCCTTTAAATGTACTAAACTTGAGTATTTTAGGAAGCGCCTCCTGCATTTTGTAAGTGTTGGTCTCATTAAAGATAAGCCTTTTCTTCTTGCTACTATGTGGCTGTGAAACTCTTCAGTACATGGATGTACTGTCAAAGAACACTGCAGTAGAAATCCTCCTTCGAAGTGGACGTTCCACTGTTGAGAGTCCCCTGTCTTCGGGTCTCACTGAATGTGGCTGTGTGACTCTGACAGACGCATTCACATAGCCACCATTTCCGCCCCCTCGGCATCTCACAAAACAACACAGCGCTGTGTCTGCTATGTGGGAAGCTCCTCCCTGCAAATCTGGGCCACTTTTCTGTGTCCTGCTGGTGGGAATGCCTTCTACTCAAGACTTCTCCGTCAGTCCTTACCACATGCGTTGAATGGAAGTCAAGACTGCAATTGTTCCCTTGATGATGGACAGGATAGTTGGACCATTTTTCCAGGGGAAATATCAACCCTCACGTAATATACAATACAGGTGAAAATTTTAAAACTTCAATTTAGGAGCCAGATTTCATGTCATCATAGAAAAGATGAAGCTATGCATTAAATTATACATAAGCAGCACAATTAGACATCATCATATACCTCAAGCCCTAGGAAAGTCGTTATATGGTAGTTTATTTGAGATGATATCAAGTAATTCGTTCATAATATTTTATTGATCATTTATGTCAAATATTGAAGATTTACTATACTTTGTATAAATTTGCCTAAATAAGGCTTTTGATTTCCCACATTCCTTTCCTAAAGTGTACCACAGCCAAAGAGGTATTCTTTGCGTGAGGTAAGGAATGCTGTAAATAATAAGATTATCTGTAAGTGCAATACCTACTACCACATCACCGGGCACTACTTCTCAGCTGTGCAACTCACATTAGCTAAACAATTAAACAGCACAAAATCAGAATTCAGAAAATACAGGCTGTGTGATTGCCCTGGTACCTCATCAATTCCTTACTAGGTGAATTCTCTTGTTCAGCTCTACCACACTATATAATTTCAGTGTGATCGCATTGTTGGTTATGAAGATATTTCCCTCACACGCGACAGCAAGCAACACAACTTCTCCCACATGGTTCATACACCTAATGTCCAAACAAACCCCCTCAGTCCCCTCAGAAGGCCGTCCAGCAAAGCTTCCAGAAACCCCACGGCAACTTAACCCTCCTCTGACGGCTACACAGCAAATTCCCTGAAAGTCTCGCCCAGTGCGCACACAATTTTGATTCTGCCTCTTGCTATCTTTCATAAGGAAGGGAATTAAAACTGGATTTGCTTCCACCTTCGTGTGCAGTCCAGCTGATAAGAGAATCTGAGCTGAGAAGAAACATGTGACTAAGTTTTATTAAAACAATAAAACAAACAAACAAACAAAAACTTAGCTTTTGATGTCCATTGCTTTATTAGCCCGCTTGGATCATCCCGTTTTCTGTGTGTACTGTAGCTTCTTATTCTAGGGGACACTAATGAGTTGTAAATGGTGTTAAATACCATCCCTGCAGTCGCAAGTGCTTCTCTGGGAGTTTTACTAGAGAAAAGAACTCCTGTAATTCACAACTACTTTGTTTTTCCTCAGTCACAGCTGTTAGGGAAACCCTGAACTGCAGAAATCGGAGGTTTCCACATTTCTTCCTCTGCCGTTTGCATCCTAACAGGTCTTACCCCCTTCTCCAAGGCTTCCATAACTCCCATCCCCCAAATCTCAGCAGCAGAGACTGCACGGAGCCAGTTAGGCCCCTGCTCCCCTCCCAGGCCCCCCTTACAAAGCCTTGGCTCCCTTTAAAGAAAATCCTCCAACAACGTGTCAATTTTATATTGGCCACAAAGGCAACTTCTGTTGGGGGAAGGGAAGGAAAGGGACAGGAGCTTGGCTGTCCCTTTCCACAGACTGGGATCTTTGTGGCAAGCAGAAAACATTTCCTGCATAAGAAATCAACACACTTGCTGGCTGCAGGGCTGGGCAGCAAGAGCGAATACGCATCAGCTCTTTCCACAAGTGAATGGAGCACAGCCATTAACCTTGCGAGCAGGAAAGTCATTTTCTCAAAATATGTCACCCCTTCTTGCATTATCAACACGATCCACAATCTCAAACCTTCTGATCGCTCCCCCACCACCCGAGGGTTGGGTGAAGGCTACAAATCACCCCAGGACTTTATTTTTCCTCAGCATTTCTGTTGCAGTGTTATGCCTCCCCCCCAGCTAGCGCACCTCTGAGATGTTCCCCCTCCCTCTGTGCCTATCCACGGGGACCAAGAAGATAGCAAACAGACAGACAGACAGACAGACAGACATCCACTTGCCAGGGGCAGACAAGTCTTAAAGGGCCAGTCTGTGTTTTCATTCCGCACCTCACCCCACCACCCCAGTGTGCTGCTCACGTCCCACCCAACAGCCAAAGTCCAGCCTATAACAGGGGGCTCCTATCTTCAGGGGTCAAGAAGTCATCTGGTCCAAACAGGCTTGCTGGTCCTTAGCTTTTGGCCAAGCAGCCTCACCTCCAGGAGGGGACAGGTTAGGGGGCAGGGGGAGGAGACGAAGGGGCTGGGCCCTGCCTGAAGATTAAGGAGGGAGAAATCCACTTCACAGGTGGGGCGTGCAAGGCTACCAAGAGGCTGCAGCCTGAATGAAGGGACCCTCTCCCCTCTCCCCAGCCTCCAGAGCAAACTGGCTTCTTCTCTCTGCAGCTCTTTTTGCTGAATATTTTCCCGCACTTCTGTGGCACCGAGGGCCCAACCCTTGCTCACCTCCCTCACCCAACACCTCCCAACCCTGAACTAGCTTCACACAGCTCTGTCGGTGCGATCACAAACCCGGTGAATCCGAGATGCCAGGCTAGGGGAGCAACCTGAGGCCTAGGGAAAGGAGCAGCAGCCCCCTCTCACCCCTCCTCCCCCGCACAGCCACCAACCACCCCACCCGGCCTCCTCCCGCTCCACGGCCCCTTACCTTCTTTGGGTGGGCGTCTGGCCTCCCTGGTAAGGTTGCAGACTTGTGTGGTTTGCAGCTCCTGGGTCAGGCAGCCCTCAGTTTGCTCATTCAGGGGCAACACCACATTATTTAGCAGAACCAGCGACTGGTCGTCGACGCCCCACTCTCCCAAGTGCTGAGGGCAGGTGCACTTTGTGTACATGATCCCACACGACTCTGTTCTCCCATTTTCTGATTTCAAGCAGCTCTCCAGCCAAGTGCATAGGACATGGCAACCAAACTGGCTTGGGCTCACCTTGTTCAACACCAAAAACTCAAAAAAAGATTTCTGATCTTCCTCCCCTTTTTTCTGTAATCCTGGGAAATCAGTTGGAAATATCCGACGTATCTGAATAAAATTTTTATCATACTGTAGAAAAACAAAAGCATTCTTGGAATTGCAGAGTTGCATTATAGAATGATTCTTTCTTAAAAGATCCTTTATTTTTTCATGGGAAAAATGGTCAAACTGATAAGCCAGCAGGGAAAAGTTAGAGCAGCTAAGGTCCTTTTTGGAAAATTTCAGGTAAATGCTGTATTTGGTTGGATCTGGATTTTCCAGCGTCCAAGTGCAGTTTGTAAAGTTTTTGGGAAACATTTCACTCACAGAATACGATCCATAAATGACTCCCTTCACCAAAGTTGAACACCAGAAGTCTTGGGCAGCATTAAATCCAAACATAACCAGGAGATAGGTGGAAAATATATAAATCAGCAGGTTACGAACAGCCTTCATCCTATGTCATTTGGCCTGTAAAAATGGTAATAAAAGTAAAATACAAGCCAGAGTCTACGCGCATTGAAGAAATAAACTGCCTCCAATATTATAGCCAGCCGTTTTCAAGATTTCAGTAAAAAACCCTTTTTAAAAGAAGGGCAGGTAATTTTTCATTTTATAATGCTGGGAAATTGTCTGTGGCCGTGTGAACAGCGCCCTCACGTGGTCAAATTCTCAACATTCAATTTAAAAAATCATTTAATAGATTAATAGGAATGCCCTAAATTATCCACCAGGACCTCCTCACTTCCGTTATCAATCTATCGAATGAAAAGGGAAGAAAACACGGGGTTTTTAAAACATTATATCCCGAAGGTTAATTGACGCAACGTTTTTAATCAGTTCACGCGAGCATCTCTCCCTCTGTCCTCTGCCTGCAGTCGACAGCATCACACAAAATCTAATCTGATAATCTGGAACAGCTGTCATATTATTTGTTTTCTCTTCAATATGAAAAGTAATTATGATAAATCATAGCCAGAATTCTAAAAGCACAAACGATAATTCGTTCCAGATGGAGCAACCCTCTCCCGAACTCCCCTACTTGCCTTTGCAGGGGCCACCGTGGGAACCGAAGAGAAATTCCTTTGCAAAAACAAGGGCGTTCGTGGGGATTGACAGGATTTTAAAACCGAGCTCTGAGAAAGGACGCAGTGGGGAGACAGACAGGGAAGACCCCTCCTGGAGAGCAGCACCCCGCCGAAACCCGGCGAGGCCCTCCTTCCAATGAGCCGGCCCCTCCGTGTCAGGATCTGTACCCAAAGGCGATGTGAGTGAAAAATCCCAGAGCTGCAGTAACGGATCTGACTGTAGTCTCTTCATTTTTATTTTGGAAATCGGGGTCATTTTATCTCGTTTTTTGCGGTAATTTAAGATTTACATCGGGCACATGACAGATAGCATTTTCTCCCCTAGTGGATTTCAATTATTGAATTGTTCCCTCACAAAAACAGTTCCCAAGCTCTTCTCTTCTCCCCATTTCAATGTATTTGTACTCTGGCCTTGCATAGTAAAGTAGCCCCTGATTATATTTACCTCTGTAAGTTGCTCTCCAAAAATAACTTGAGTATTTTTCAGCTTTACCCTTTAAGAAGTTATCTGTTAGAATAAATGACACTGCTTTTTTTGTTTAGCCTTTGAGCCGATGATGAAAGTGATGCTGAGTAAAATTTAAAATTAACTTCAGGAAAAAAAAATTAACTTCAGCCTGCTGTCTCTTTCAGTCCTCTGCAGACAGACAGAAAGTCAGACAACAGCTCTCCTGGCTTCTCTGCCTGATCCTTTAGGAAGTGTTGGATAAAACCCTCTTCCTACCATTGCATAACACACAGCAACGCATGCACCCCAAACCCAGTGGCTGAAGTCCCTGCACATAAATCTGCATTATACAGATTATAACTCAAATTCCCTGTCACAGCATAGGCAAAAACAGCTCCGGTCCTAAATCTCTATACAGCAGTAGTTTAAAATAACCCTAGAACTCCTAGGACCGTCAAAAACAGTTGTCACAAGCACATAACTTCCCGAGTAAGGTCTTTTCTTGCTGCGAAAACAAAGTCAATGGGCACTGGAAGGTTTAAAAGATGGGGAAAGTTGTAGGAAATGCCGGCAATAATTTCCTTATTTTTCTTTTCTGTTTTTTCTTTTTCTTGTCTTTCTTTGATTTTCCCCCTTTTCCCTGCTGGAGCACTCTGTGGGCAGTGCAGGTCTGCGCAGCGTTCCCCGGGATGAAGTGTAGGCGTCGAGGGCCAGTGTGACAATAAGGGTCTAAATTAGGAATTCCATCCATGAGAGGGGGCTTCGTGTCGTAATCGGGAACTCAAACGAGGTCGTGTTTCTTTTCCTTAGGAAATCGGTACTTTCGCTTCCGTGCATTTGACGGCGCCTGCCTGCAATGCCGTGCTCTTTAGGAGGGCTGAGGAAGCAGCTCCGGTTTCCGCGCACGCCTGCTCCAGAGAGCAGCCCACAGAGTGCGCTTTATTTCCAGTCGCCCTCGGTGCACAGCCCTGCTCGTTCCGAATAACGACAGAGGAGGACCCCACCCCGGGATGCGGGCCCGTTTAAACTCTGCGAGGACGGGGCGGGTGGAGGGCTGGCCGCCCCGCTCCCCCGGATGGCGCCCGCTTCTCTTTACCTGTCTCTCGGGAAGCGGACCGGCGTCGGGCTCGGCTATCCTCGGAGCTCATTTTCCGGGTGACTTCCGTGGAGCCCAGACGGCGCCATCGCCCCGCGGACCCCGAGC
>NW_022900939.1:42484967-42494964 GCF_012274545.1 Fukomys damarensis
AGAGGGACGCTCCCCGAGGCGCTCTCCAGGCGGCGCGATCGCCCACCCCGGCGGCTCCCCGGGCTCCGCTTTGGTTTGTTAGAACATTGGTTTTCATTTCAGGGAATATATAAGGTTTACATGTCGGGGCAAATCCAAAAGTGTGTATAAAGCAGACGCATTTTCTTAAGAATGACAACAACAACAAAAAATCAGCAATACAACTGAGAAATGCATTGCATTTATTTCAACTTCCAGAGAATTTTCCAAGACGTTCTGGGGGTTTCTGTATTTTATCCAAAGTCAGAAAGAAGATTAGTGCTAGATACGCAATAAAAATGGAGAGAGAGAAAGAAAATCTTTGGCATGATTTACACATAGAAAAGAAAGAAGGCAAGTAGTTAAGGTTTACGTAGACTTCTGTCCTGCCTTTAGTGATTTCTCACACTATCTTTCAAGTGTGGTTTTCCCGTTTCTTAGAAATTCTTAAAGTCGTGGTGCAGTGGCATAAGAATAACAGGCAGGCGAATGGGGACAGTTAGACAATTAGAAAGACCGGGTGCTAAATGGAAGGGAGCACATTCCCAGGATCATCTGCATTCCAGTCGAATGCAGGCGTGGGTCCAAATGGAGAGCCCCCCCCCCATAAAGCACGGGACCCTTCACACTGCTTCCCACAACCTGCATAAACTGCGGGCGCCTGAGCCGGCGTCATGACGATGTCGCTGAGGTGTGTTTATAGCGGATGAATCCGAGGTGATGAATATGCTAAGCGGGGCACGGTCTCCAGTAACCCCGGATCCCCTGACTTCCTCAGAGGGTCCTAATCGAGAGTCACAGCAGCCGTCCATGGATGATCGAGTCTCTGGGTCCACAGCAGCAGACTCCAAAGGCGAGGAGGATCTACTTCGTGATGTTCCGCGTGGAAGCGTCGCTGACACGGTAACTCAGTGGCAGCAGTGGACAGCAGTGTCCCCTCTCCAGCCTCCTCCCTACCGACACGGGTCCATTTTATGCTCTGACTTATTTTTAAACCACCAGGACAGATTGGAATTGTCAGTCTTGGCCGATCCCTGTACATGCCTGCCTACATGTGTTTGTGTACAAAAACTGTATTCAAGCGAATACATGTGCACATCATTTTCCAGTATACTTACACGGGCAGTGTACATGCATCACGAACATGTATGTATTTTGGTCAGTATACACGTTCGTTTGGGATATTTCACGACCTTGCTTTTATATCTGTCTGATAACGTATTTTACGCCCAAAGTCGCCAAATTAATTGGATAAACAAATTTTTATGATTCCTTGCTGACTTTCAAAAGGTTGAGAAACATGAATGAATACGTCAAGATATCTGCTGTTATTGCGCTTTAAAATGTCCCAAGTATTTAAGGTCACCGTGTTCCAAATTTATCTCTCCTATTATTTATTCATTTTAATTATGATCACTTCAAGAAAATGAAGTTTCTAAGTGTAATTTATTCCATGTATTACTTTTGATTGCTAGGTTTACTACTTCTATAATTGAGAACAACCTCACTCTCTAGAATTATTGCTTAAAATTTATTATAAAATTCTCCTACTCAAATATTTGTCTGGAAGATGTTTAGTGAATTTTAGGAAGTGTTTTCTCTTCCCTGGGCTTTCTTTCACGGCTCTTCGGTATTATCATATTACAACAAGGACCACATTCTCAACTTGTCATTTTCAATGAAGCTTTAAGAAGCACAGATAGATTTGTAGCTTATTCTATGTTCAATTTTTCAATGCTTCATCTGCACAGAAAGGGCTTCTAAAAATATTAATTTTAAGGGCCGGGGATTTAGCTCAGTGGTTCGGAGGGCTGCCTTACAAGCGCAAGCACCCGAGTTCAATCCCCGGTACAAAAACAAAACAAAACAAAACAAAAATTAATTTCAGAAAGAGAATTCCTATAACATCTTCAAGAGATATGAAACTTCATAGTTTATTTACCATAATCAACGCTTTGATCATACACTCTGTTAATAAAAATGATTAAGATTTTGTAAGACTGCCTTGTTGTGAGTATTTCCCTTATGGGCAAACATAGCGTATTCACTGTAACCTGAAGCAAAACCCTTCTCCTCCTTGACTGCGCTCTTTGTTATTGCTGTCATCATTGATGGAGTATCCCAAGAACCAATCTCTGTACATAACCAGACTGCTCACTTTCCACTGGGACACCTCCTAATGAAAGTCACATGACTGAATCTAAGAAGCAGAAGACACCGGTTCAATGGCAGATTCAGCCAGGGTCTGAGAAGCCCCTTGCACCCATTTTTCATTTTCCTCATTATTTCCCTATCCAGCGACACACCATGTTTAACCTCCTAATGAAAGTCACATGACTGAATCTAAGAAGCAGAAGACACCGGTTCAATGGCAGATTCGGCCAGGGTCTGAGAAGCCCCTTGCACCCATTTTTCATTTTCCTCATTATTTCCCTATCCAGCGACACACCATTTTTAAATCAGTAAGTTTTTGCCCATCCATCCCCCAGCTTCATCTGGGATGTGGATCTGTAACCACAGGGGGATGAACATTTGTGTGTTGTAGAAGCATCATGGAAAATAGGGACTCAAAAGCTCAACATATGCATTTTCAGTTCAATGTGAATTCACCTCAAAATTCTTCCACTCTTACTTTTTCTGTGTGTGTGTGTGTGTGTGTGTGTGTGTGTGTGATAAAATTTCTTTTGTTTTTAATAAATCCTTTTCTTGCCCTCCTTGCTTTTTTGTCCATGGAGATGTAGATTGCTTTTTTTCATTCTTCCTCTTCTATTCTGATGAATTATTTTCTTAAACTGAGGCTCTGTTTGCCAGTAATGATGAGAGCTGTGGTTACCAGGACAAGCACTTTGGAAGTGGTTGACTTTAGCACCAGAGACCGAAGCCTATTCATCGCCCATAATTTCTGAACTGTTTTGGTTGTTGTCCTTGCCGTTCCTTTTCCCGCCAAATCCTCTTCTTCCGGCCATCTGACTCTCCTTTTTTTCCCCTGGGACGGCACCTTTTCACAGAATATTCTCTCTGACCCTTCACTGATGGAGACCCGCTCTTGTGTGAAGACGATGCACCCTTCCCACCACGTCTCACGGAGTCCACGATGCACACAACCCCTCCCCGCGGCCTGCTGTTCAGTAGGGTCATTGGCAGCGTCAGTTACCAAGTTCTCATCTTCCTTCTCTGGACTTCAGCATCCACACAGATGGCTTATCTGATACACATGCTTCTCAGCACCATTTCTGTGCTTTCCTGTGTGCCAATTCAACCATATGTTCCTATGTTTTTTTTTTGCACTGAGCTGATTGGTGCATTTTGGGCATACATTATGCTAACATTCGCCATTGGGATTTTGTACTTGTGCATGATCTATCTTGATTCTTATTTTTCCCCTTTCCTCTTCCCTCCCTACTGACACAAGCTTTGTTTCCATTTTTTTCCTTTCCCCTCCTTCCTTTCCCCCACCCCTCTCCCTATTTTCCTTTACCCTTTGAACATTTTCTCCCTATTTCACAATTATCTATTATACATTTTGGTCCTTGCTTACACTTTCAGTTTCTCACACCAGAGAAACAATTTGGCATTTACACATGTGTGTCCTATTTATTTCACGTAAGAGTATGGCCTCAAGAGGATGGTTTTTGATTAAAGAAGTCATAGCTGATGGTTATATTACCTCCAATATGAAAAAAGTAATGTTCCGATTACCTAATTACAAGTAACCACATGCAAACAAATTTTCCATGAAATTTAAATCATTAATCCATTGATACCACAACTTTTCCCGCTTATCTTCAATTTTCTCCTTATGCCCTGTGGCGTAAGGCTCTAACATGAACCTAAATAATCCCTATGAGTGTGCTCCTTTCCCTGTATGTGTGGGTTCGACGCAGACACTGGCTTTTGTAGAATGTGCAGGTAGTAATGAAATGTCATTTGTGGGCATAGGATTCATGATGCAGCTCAGTGGTAGCCCGTTTGAGGCCTTGGGCTTACAAATCAAGTTTAAGGTATGAAAGGACAGTGTCTCTGCCCGTGGGTGCTCCTCATTTGCGCTCAGATACAGTGGCAGCTGAGTGGGGAGCCCTGCAGGGGGCCTGCCTGAGTCCGACTGGAAAAAATGTTCTGAGCCCTTCAGCAGCGTCCTGAGCGGCTCCGAAGTGGTCCTCACTGGAATCCTGTGAGAGGGCCGCGGGGGCGGGGGGGGGGCACAGCATTGGGAGAGCCTTTGAGTCAGCACTACCCGGCTCAGCTCCTCCTAATTCTGCTTGCTGTTTCTAACTGCTAGATCTGGGGGTAATTTGTTCCACAATAATAGATAAATACACATGAGATGGATTCTATGCCCATCACTATAATAATTTACTGAAAACAGCCGACTGCACCTAGCTGGCTGGACCTCCGTGCGCTGTGTACTGTTCCACTGGCCTTGCTGCCCTGAAGGAGTTCCCAGCTGGACCGGGCCACGTCCTGTACACGCACAGTCTCGGGCCTGCCCGCCCCTCCACACCGCCTGTCACCGCACGCTCGCTCGCTCCCGTTCCCAATGGACTTCATGAACACCCCGTGAGTCTTTCTTGCTCAATAAAGCTTAACCATCACAACGTTCTACCTTCATTGGTAAATAGGGTCAGGGGACACAGCAGGCTCTGGTTTCCGTCCTCAGTACCAGGAGGCGTAAAGTGAAGCTGTCTGACACACTCACTTTACTTTCTTACGTCTCTCATTTATCAAGTCCGTTCCGACCCCCTTAATCCACCATAAAAGTTGTGTCGAGCTCACTATGGAACCGACGCTGCCAATGAGCAGAGTGGACAGCCCCCCATCTGTCCACAGCGGCCTGAACGCCGCTCCCTCTCTCTCTCTCCCTCTCTCTCTGCAGCCCTGCTTCCCCTCGGGTTCTGTTTTTCTTCGTACTCTCCTGGTGCGCTCCTGCCCCACCGCCCCCCCCAGCTCACCTTTCTTGCTCCTGACCTTGAATCGCTGCTCACTTCTTTCATAGTGCTGTCTTCTCCTAAGTCACTAACATCATTTCCCTCGGTGACCTAAGTCGCTCTAATATCAAATTATCGCTGGTACAGTTTTATACATACACACATACATATACACAGGCATTGGCACATTTATTCATTTATCCAAGCCCTTCTTCCCCCGTGCTCTAGATAATAAGCTAATATCTCTGCTAATGATGTCTCTCCAACATCTCAGGCTTAAGGTAACTAAAGCAAAACTCCTGATTAGCTGCCCGCTGAACTGTGCTTCCCTAGTTTAAGGAAAGTACACCCACCCACCTGGTCATCCTTGAGAGTACGCACGTAGCATTCCACAGCAAACTCCTGGTTGCCGGTTCCCTATTCCAGCTTGAACTAGCTTCTGAGGGCAGCCGAAATAAAGTTTCACAGATCAGACGTGGGCAGGGTGAGACAACAGAAATCCTCAGGGTCCTGAAGCTGGCGGTCACAGACCTCAAGGCACAGGGGCCCGGCTCTGCAGAGACATCTCCAGGTGGCGGCGATCTCCAATGGGGGCTCCAGGGGCACAGTGTAGCCCTGAACACGTCTAATCCACTCGATCCCTAAGCAAACTCTTTCCCTCCTTACCACCACTTTTATCTCCAATATATACAGTTTTTGCCTGGTTCCTTGAGCCTGTTGTTCAATATTCTCTGTTACTCTAACCATGATCAGTTATACACAAGAAAAAAAAAATGTATGTCCTTTTACACAGAGACAGAAAACATTTTTAACCTGTTACTTCTTTAATACATACAATAAAATCCAAATCTTTAACCAAGGCTAATGCTGGTTCATATTGAAATGGCAGTCATATAAAATACTTTGGTTTATTTACATATTCACCACAATTGAATTTTTGATCCTGTGAGATGGGGGTGCTCCCAAATCGTGGTGGTTTAAAATAACAATCATTTCTTTTCGTCTTAGGTTCACATTCTTAGGAGGGCTGTGTCCCTGGGTGGCTGGCCCCTGGGCAGATCCTGGCAGGGTCAGCTGGACCGGGGAAGCAGCGTGTGAAGGGTCCACGTGCAAGATCTCATCTCAGAGCTGCATGTGGTGTGTTAGTGCCTTCAGGATTGTGTCTGGAAATCCAGCTGGCATCCCAACTGAAGGTGCTGCACTAGGCAAGCAGTCCCCCAGATTCAAGATGACCGAAGAATGGCAGGCCTGCAGGGAACGGGAACAGGGTCTCCCAGTCTCAATACAATCACTTTCCTCAGTGGGAGAAAAGCTGGAGAGCGTGTGGTGACGGCTGCACTCATGTTTATCACTATCTTGGTGGATTCTGTGAACTAAAACTTAGGTATCTTCTATAATCAGTGACACCTGCCTATCTGATGTGCTTTTCCTGTCAGAGGTCAGGCTCAGATAGGGCTCCAACATCAGCTCAGTAACACACAGGGAGAAGCCTTCCTCCTTTCAGATGTAACTCTCTAGAAGGCAAGGATATTGTTGTATGCCACGATACTGGTTTTGGACAGCAGCTGGTAAGCATTATTTTTCCCTAGCTCACTAACCGAGGCTCCTTAGTTGGGACAGAATATTGTCTAGCCAGTCACCCATTCTTAGATCTCTTCTCTCCGGTAATATAACGCATTATGCCAGATACCTTGTAATAAGCAACACACGCATTACGTTAACATTCTCCCCTGGGGACAGCTGTGGCTCTTACACTAACAATACTGTTCTTGAGGATATACTGGCTGCTTCCTCTTTGTGACCTATGTGTGTTTTCTACAAATTCACAAGCCATTTATTCAATTATTTAGTCCAAATTCTATAGCAATCGATATTGAGTTCATTAAATTATTACTTGTAGGAATCAGTTTTCTCTCCTTGAAAATAGTGCCAGTGTCTATGATCTCCTACTGTCCTTGGCACCCACTTATTTAAGAAAGTTTTTCAATGATTGGAAATACATTCAGAAGAACACATATTTCCTTAAGCATAGTGTGATGCAATTCTTCTAGACCAAAACATTCAATGTAAGCAAGTACCTAGAGGTTCCTTTATTATTTTTGTGATTCTTTTGTATCATTTAACTCTAAGACATTCTTGATCCACATTTTTAAGGGGAAAATCATTCTGTTTTTGATGGAAGGTGGAATCAAATAGGAATTGAGTAACACTTCTTTCTGCTTCTGCTATCATTTGGAGTTACGTGTTATGGAGACAGGATCATTTTCAAACTTCTTGTTGTGATTACCCCTTTGAAATTTTTTATTAATTTTATTCATCTCATGTGGCCTTCCTCCATTATTTCTGATATTCTCAAAATCTTATCTCAATATTAAGAGTTCCCAGTGATACAAATGACTGTCTTGCATTATTTTTCTTCAGTCAACTATATATGCATTTATATGTATATAATGTGTATATATATATATTATATACCAAGTATGCATAATATATGCAGTGTATATGTGTGCATGTATTATATACAGAGTATATATAATACACAGTGTATATGTATGTGTATATAATGTGATATTACATATGATAGAGAGAGAGTCTGCATACAGAGAGCACACATACTTCAGGAAGAGAAAATCTTGCATAAATATTTAAATACCAAACTTACTGAGACACCATGAGATTAATACAAGTTACCTTTGGCCTCTACAATGACAAGAGGGACTCAGAGTGGTGGTCATGATCTTCCGGATGTTTACTAGCAAACTGCTGCTTGGGGAACTGTGCTCACTGAGAATGCTGCATTGCATTTTCAATTTCTCCAAGGCCCAGCAGTGCAGTGGGTTTGCTGTGCTACACAATGTCCTCTAGGATCCCCCATAAGAGGAGGGCGACACCATTGGTTGAACAAGTATCACAAGTATCATTCTTTCTTTCATGAACTGGACATACATTTCTTTGCCTCTTTCTCCCTCACTCTCTCCCTGCATATATAATGTCTATATAATATATGAACATAATTATAATATATAATGTATCACAATATAAAATATATATTGTTTACTTTCAGCTATTTTCTTAATACTTATTAGTACTTTAAAATATTTCTGAAGCCTCGTATTGTGGGTGGTGAATGCCTGCAACCCCAGCACTCAGTAGTCTGAGGAAGTAGGAGCACAAAAACCCTCTTTCTCAAACAACAATGAACCACACAAACAAACAAAAAATTCCTTACAGATAAAATATGTTGTTAGAAATTTCAAGAATTTCTAGAGGAATTTAACAACCAGATTTCCTGTGTGTATCCTCAATTTGAATTTGTGGGGAATTTGACAGTTCCAATTTATAGAAAAGGAATTTCCTTACCCAGGTTAGTGCTTGATTTCATTATTGGAATTAAAGCTCAGCTGGATTTCCTATCTCTATAATCTTCCCCGCATCTTCCAAAGAGAAAATTGGCAACGTCTTATAAAACCCTCTTGAGAACCACACAGCTTCCTACTTATTCGAATCTTTCAGTGTCAGCCTCTGGCTCCACTCCTCTGTCCGGATGTCACACAGGTTGCGGGGGAAAAACGCCACGTGGCATCTTCAGCCTCAGAACATGAGCCGTGAAGGGATCACTCGGTGACGTGAGGAACACAGCGGGCCCTTTCATATCAGTCTTCATGCTTCCTCTGTGGGAGAGAGAAAGGGATTTAGCGTGTGTTTCTGTTCATCCTGTTTCACTCTGCACATTTCCTGAACCAGAAATAGTAAACTGAACTAGAAATAGTACAAACTGCACTTTAATCCGTCTTTAAATTATGCAAATGCAGGTGCAGATCAGTTTATTCAGTTTTCCTGTACACTAAAAATGAGCCATTGAGCAAATGTTTCCTCCAAGGAACTAAAGCCATAGGACGGAAAGAAGATCGTGTTTCGAACACTCAGTTTTATCGTCATGGGAATCAGTTTCATCCTTCATGCTGTGCTCGATTCATTGCCTCTTGTAGGAACAGAATATACACTGAAGTTAAATTTTATTTTTATGAAAAAGTAACTCATAGGCTGGAGAACAATCTAGATCAAGCACAAACACTGGCAGTGATAGATCATTCCATTTATCCACTCCCCATGCTATACTTTGTCACAGAACTATGAAAGAATTTTCATAAGGGTAGGCAACACCAGACAAAATGTACTCCGGTGTTTACTAAACTTGTTTCATCTTCAGTACAAACTGATACTTTTACTAAAGTACACACCGAGTCTCACGCTTCTCATTCTCCAGCATTTCTAGGTTTTCCCTTTTACCAAGGCTCTAAATTACTCACACCAGTGCACAACCGGGGATGCAATAACCGAGGTGTGGACTTCTCAAACCAGGGTCTTCAATAAAGAAAATCCAGGAAACTCAGACAGGTGTGAGCGTAAATGGTCCTGCTTCTCCAGCTGGCGGGGGCGGAGCTGAGACGAGAAACCAAGTTGTACTGGTCTGTTACTGTTTCTTAGTCCCCAAAACACTTCTAATTTGATATTTTTGTTTAATTCCTAAAACAAATAATGAATTCTCCTCTTCTCTGAAGTGCTTTTTAAAAATAATTTCATTTGGTTATTTCAACACACACGTACTACATTGTCCTTAGTCACTTGAGAAGACATACGTGTTCTTTGTCTTCCTCTGTCCTACATGAGAACAGCTGAAAGGAGGCCCTTGCACCATTTCTGATGTCACCTTGTGACTCTGTCTCATCTGGATCTAGAGAGAAAGGTGGCCAAATGCCTTGAAACTGCTCAGAGCTTTGATCCGTTAAATTGGGGAAATAAAGAAGCAACATAATTCCTTTGAAATTAATTAAAATTATGGATCAGCATCATAGAAATAAAAGACAGCTATTCATAGAACTAATGAAATGTTGTTAGTGTATCCTTTGAAAAGTGTTTGTTCCAGCAACACATATACTGTATTTGAAATAATTCAAAAGAGATTACCGGGGATTTAGTTCAGTGGCCTGCCTTGCAAGCGCAAGGACCGGAGTTCAATCTCCAGTACCAAAAAAAAAAAAAAAAAAAAAAAG
>NW_022900939.1:42495020-42526698 GCF_012274545.1 Fukomys damarensis
AAAAAAAAAAAAAAAAAAAAAAAAAGAGAGAGAGAGAGAGATTGTCATGGTGCACTGTGCAAATACAATCAAAACACATTAGAGAAGACATAGGTTTGAATTCAGACTCAGCCTCCTAATTACTGTGTCAGTTTGGGAAAATCACTCCACATTAATCCTCAAAAGTTTTAAAGCCACTTATTGGGATAATATTACTTCCTTCATATCATTGATTCAAAGATTCAGGATATCATGGGAGGTGCCAAAATAGTGAAGGAAATGAGGAGAACCTGAAAAACTGGTAACTTCTATTAGTATTCTTTGTATTGTAGGTGTATTGTAGGACGTGGCAGTAATTCCGGAGGCACTGAGGATGTGAAAAATTCCTGTTCTCAAGGCAGAGGGAAGGTTTCATTTGAAATGCTGGAGTCAGCAGTGAGCAGGGTGGATTCCATCCCTAACACTGCAGCTGTGGTCCACTTCGACTTTATTTAAATGACTAAGGGCTACTTGCTGTCACGTGTTATCACCACTCAGTGAAGGTATACAGAACTAACAGGCGTACATCCATTCTGTGGTACTGCTCAACTGCTCCCACTCGAATACAACTATCTAAGGTTATTTGGCAACATATACTTCCTATGAAAAGAAAAATCAAATCTGAATAGAGAAAAAGACTTGAATTAAATGACTTTCTACAGGTAACGACATATATGTCATGAACGGTGGTGTCTGGTTATCGATAAAGTCTGAACATGGTTAAAAATGCAGTGTGTGCGACAGTGTTGAATTGTGTCTTTTTTCAAGTAATAAATATGTACAAAATAATCATTCCTCATATGTGAATACAGTTATTAGTGACATATAAAACTAGTATTCAAATACATCCACCCTATATTGGATAATTTAACTAGACTTGTATGATGAATAATTAGACCTGGCTCAGGAAGTTAGCATTTTAAGTTGAAATTTAGTTTATTTCTCCATGAAAGTGGCAAGCATATAATTTACCAAATTATCTATGAAAATATTAAATTCTATATATGAGAAAATGGTACTGGAATATTTAAACCTTCAATTCTCTATTTTGAAAATGGCGAACCACTTAATTCTTAAGGGTTGCATAAGATTGGATTCAAGACATATGTGAACCCGGACAATTTTCATGGTTGTTTTCAATTTGCATGATTAAAAAGTTTGTTGGAAAAAGCAGTGAATTAAAGTTTTATTCTGAGATGAAGATTTGTAGGTAATGTCAATCCACTTATCCTTCTGGAAAACACTCAGAGAATGTGGCTTTAGCAGTATAATTGAGTGCTTCCATAATAAGAATCAAGTAATTGGAAAATTAAATTTATATCATTTGCTGACTCTAAAAAGCAGATTGTAATAATAATTGAAAACTTAGTTCATATGAATTAAAATTTAAGGTTAAACTTAAGCTGTTATCAGGTATTGAAGTCTTAAAAAAGGTGTTAAATGGTGTTACAGGGTCATTATTATGTGTTTCTAAATTGCTGTGTGCTTTCCAAGCAATTACTAGGTGTAAGAGTTAATCTGATACAGCAACCAACATTTCCATTTTCTGAAAATTGCCGAATCTATCTATTGATGCATAAATGAGAAAAAAGAACTCATAGAAACTTTTGAAGAGACTATTATGTATTCTGCCTGGCAAATTCTTACACTTCTGAGTCTTTATAAATAATTACTATGTAGCTAAGATATCAAATTTTCATATCAACGCTCATGAAACTCACAAATCTGTGGAATTCCATAGTTATTTAGTTAGACACCCTTGATGCCTGAAGAGCCCATTGGATCTAGTATAACGTGTCCAAAGGAGTTGTAGCCCTCTTTGCAAATCCCTTTCCTCTCTGATGAAATGTGGAATGGAACAAGATTTTCGGTTTAATAAATCTCAATTTTAATTAAAATCCCATACCACCTCTTTGACACTTTTGATATTTTAATTTATACCTTCTTTTTTAATACAGATATTTCATTTCAATCTTTCTCAACCTGCTCACTTTTAAACTTATATGAGAGATAGTTATTGGGTAAGAGTGAAAGATCATTTGAAACTGATGAAAACCATATGAATGACTTGAATAAAACTCCTAATAATGAGACTGCCACTGAGTTAAATTAATCTGGTAAGTGAACTAATTGGAATTTTGTTACCACTGTCCTTACTAGGTAAGTGGATGACAGCAGATGTAATGTTATTAGAGTTTTCTATGTCTGCTGAGTTCTTAGTAAGATGCTTCAAAACCCCAATGTGGAGTGTTTATGTCTCAAACTAGCCAACATATTTGACACTCACTTTCTGAAAATTCCCTTTAGTTATATAGATAGCTCCCTCTTTGCCCTCTCTCCAGTTTCTCTTTCTCCTCAAGAACAATAACCAAAGGATAATTTTATCATCTGCTGATTTCCTTTTACCTTTGTTTCAAACCTTACCTGTAGAAATCACAGATCATATATGCTTCCAAATATCTATCCTCCATGCGAAGTATTCTGGAACCACTCATAGAAGACGATGAACATAAATATTTTATTCCATTGTTGAATTAGTTTGAACAGGTCCTGATATTGCTGACTATGTTTTTCCAATTGCAATAGTTAGGAGGTAAATTCTGAAGTCAGCATATTGGATTTAATTTGTAGTACTATCATTTAGTTAAATTCCTTAACTTCTTATCCTGTTTCTTCACCAGTGAAATTGGGAGAACAGTGCTGACCTTGTACAGTTGTCACAGGATTAATTGTAAAGTTTTACATTCCGATTACTATTTCCAGTCCACAGTAGCTACGCATGTTTTTCTCTTACAAAATCATTGAAAGGCATAAGTGGAAAACATGCAGCCAAATTCTTATCACAATTCACGGCACATAGTATTGAGCAAAATGTTTTGTTACTACAGCTAGAGATAACATTTTCTATGTGTACAATATCTATTTAATAAATGTAGTGATTAACTATAACAAATAATCATTATTTATGAGTGTCTAAAATATCTTATAAATAATTTTAAAGTACATAGTTTATTATTGACTACTCTAGAAACAAACCTTTCTTCTAGTAGGTTCACACTTCAAACCAAAGCATTAGTGCTGTATTAATTTAATAGACAAATATGAAATATATAGGAGAACTACATGCCCTCCATTTAGCAACAATGTATCAGCCATATAGTTCCGTGGAAGGGTCCACGCCAGGTGCTGGCTACCCAAACACTAGCACCAACATCAACCCAAGAGAGAAGGAAAAACATGATATTAATCTAAATCAAAATATTTAACTTAGAAATGCACAGGTAGGTTTTGATATATTATGGGGAAAGATGAAGGCATATCGAGCACCCAAAGAACATTCTAATCAGAAGTAAGAGAACAATGTAAGTGCTGTAAAGACAACTTCTAACAAAATACTTTGGCTGGGATCCTACTCAGTTCTTAGTTCAGCTTTTGAAGCAGTGACCTGAAAATAATTCCTCAAGGCCCTGGCTTATTAAAATGATTTGCTATTACAGCAGTAACGCAATCTCACTCAAGATAGCATCTGAAAGACTTGGTGTAATCTTCTACCTCTTGCTTCCAACTCTAAGATTTTTAATTTTTTAAAAATACACTCCTCTGTTCTCCAGGCTAAGTTCATATCCCCTCGGCTGAAAGCCAATTTTTAATTGAATTCGGTTAGTTTAATTGCCCCTCCAAGATGGCCATAAAACATCCTCTCCCAGCTTTCCTAGCAGAAGGGCCATTGTCCCTGCTCAGCATTCCCAAGCACACAGCAAAACTGCCATCGAGCTGCATGTCACTCAGCAATGACTGTTTAATGTGGTCATCTCCTGTGCATTGGATTCCAATGATAATTTAGGATGAATTAAAATCTATTTAAATGGATAGCATGGTCTCTTAGTACCCGTGATGGAAATGCGTTTCAGGACACGCTTCCTCCTTAAGGTAGCACAATAAAAGTGAGTGTCATGCTTGCCATTCTTCATTTTATATCATGAATTTTATTTCTCTTGGTAATGTAATCTTTCATTGATTTTCATTAGCCGAAAGAAATGTGGTGATGTGTTTGTATTGCATACTCTGCATAGAAAAAGTACCTAATATTTGACACTTAAAAATAGGCACAATTTTCAGAAATCAATCCGAATTTCAGTATTAGCAGATTTTGCCATCAGGCCAATCTTGGAAGTGAATAAAGTTGTTTTCTGTTGTTCTGAAGGTTCACATTATTATGTTGCAACATAAAATCATTTGGCCTGAGTTCTAAGGTTACATTATTAACAGTAATTGATGAGTATCATAATTTACAGTTGATGAAATAGTCCCTTTCCACATATTTGATGAATTATATCAACTCCACAAAAAGCCATGAAATGGACATTGTAATTTCCATTTTATAGACCAGGGATTAGCAAACTATAGCCCCTAGGACAAATCCAGCTGGGGACCCCGTTTGTGTAGCTAAAACTGTATCGGGTCACAGTCATTACAATTTACATATGGTTGGTGACCACGCTGAGCTACTGGGGCAGAGCCAACTGATTCTAACAGACACTGTGCACACTAGAAAGCCTAAAATATTTGTTACTTGACCCTCTACCAAGTTTTTCAATCCTTGTTATGAATGACGGAAGTTAAGTTCTGCAAGTGTGAATAATATTCCATATTTATTTGCATACCTAAATGAGCACACATGTCCAATCTCACAAATGAAAACTCAGGCTTTGAACCCAAGCTCAAGATTATTTTCTATTCAATACCATGTAAGTATTAACACAACATCTGTGTCACTAATGAGAAGCCATATAATATATTTTTTATGTCCTATGAGTGCGTAGAAGCCATTGGCGTATAGGCCCATTTCATTACCTGACACGCACAAGAAAGGATGCAAGGGAAGAGGAGCAGAGGCATCGTGCAGAACTGTGGAGCGTGGAGACGCTCAGGACACAGCAGCGTACGTTTTGCAGTTTTGGATACAGAGCGAAGCAACTTTGGAAAAGCCAAGATTCAAGAACGAGATGCTCAGGGACAAGGGGTGGAGCAAGGGATGCAGGAGGAGCAGCACTGGCTGGGAACGCAGGCATCCCGCTCCGTTGGCGATGCGCCCCAGCGGCTCTGGTTCACAGGCACACTGCTAAGGGACGGTGATGGCCCCACTGCACTGAGACTTCGTTTTCTATTATTTCTTTCCTGAAAACGTACATGGATTTAATCTCTCAGTAAATTGCACTCAAGATAATGGTAGCATAGTCTGAAGATTATCTTTAACCGCTGTATCTTCCAAACAAATAGTTTGGCCTGGTTTGCAAAATACACATGATGATGATGATGTCCTTTATAATATACTTTGAAGTAGTATTTATATTTGCTAAAGAGAAACCCGATTGTTAAGCTTATTTTGCTGCTACCGTCCATTCTCTCATTCACATTCTAATTCTTTCGCATCGACTGTGCTCTTATTTATTGTCAAAAATTTATGATTGAAGAACCGGGGTTTTGGCTCAGTGGTTCCGCTGCCTGCCTCGCAAGTGCAAGGACCTGAGTTTGATCCCTGATATAAAATATATATTTATATAATTTAACATTAGAAGAATTTATTCTATTTAAAAATCTTCAAAATATAAAATGTAAGGGGCCGGGGATTTAGCTCAGTGGTTCCACTGCCTGCCTCTCAAGCACAAGGACCTGAGTTCAATCCCTAGTACCCAAAAAATAAAAAAATAAAATGAAGTTCCCTGTCATATATTTTAATTGTATAAACTAAAAGAATGAGGATAACACTCATTTTTACATAGAAAATTTGAAGTAAGATACTACATTTAATATCACCATGTTCGATCCCCGGTACCAAACAAAACAAAACAAAAAACCCAGAAAAACAGAATATAAAATGCAAACTTTAATTTTTATTTTTGAGGGTAGTTGGAAGGGAGCTATAAAATTAAGGAATGCTTTAAGTGGCTTTATTACATATACCATAATTTATGTTAGTAAGCGATAGTTCTAAAGAAAACGCACTAATAGGAAAGACTCTAAGTGTTTTAGAAAAACCACATTAGCATGAGATTGAAGGATATTATTCAAACAGCCTGAAATCTAATTTAAAATTCACGCTCCTCAGATTGGCGCCCTCCTTCAGCAGTACCCGCCCAGTACCGGATACATTCTGAGCGTGTTTCTAGGTCCCAGTCGCGACTTAAGCAGCGGGCTAGAAAAGTTCCGGATCTCTAGGTGGCTTTAAGGCCCCTGGTTCTGATAAACCCGCGCGGAGGGAGTTCACACAGTTATGGAGGAGCGGCCTCTCCGCTGTTGGAGAGACTCACTGACTAGTGACCGCAGAGCTACCTCCGATCGCCTTTGCAGGCCCAGCTTTCCTCTCCCCTCAGTTCTTGTGCGGCTCTCAGAACCATTCAGGAATGTGCTGGGAACGCAGCAGCCCGAGACAAGGCGGAAGAGCGAAGGGTCCAGCCCTTCCAAGGACAGAACGCCCTACACCATGTGCCCCTATATTAGGGTTTCCCATGGGACACTAAGTGGCTGCAGGGTCCCTCGGCGGCCACGAAGTACGAAGTACTTGCAAAGGAGAGCCCTCCCAGCCCTGGGCGGCTGTCCTAAACCCCCGGGACCACCTTGCCAACCTTAGGCTCCTACTTTTCCTAATGCATATCTCTGAGTGAAAAAGTGGCTTCACCATCAGTGAGTGCCCGGTCTCACCGGCCTTGTGCAAGCTGACTGATTCCAGTTTGTGGGGTTAGGAGGGATTTACAGCTCTCCCCGGAACTGGTTCCGGGCACAGTGAGCCTGCTTCACGGGGAGGAAGTAAGTCAATCATACATGCGAAGCCAGAGGTGTTTTCAATAGTATAAACATCAAGCGTCAAGCCACGAGTAGCGTGCTTACCGGCCCGTGGGACAGGAGAGTTTGTCCAAAGTCTTGAGCTGACGCAGCCCTGAGGTTATAGAGGAAGCAGTGTCCGGGCCTCCCAGGCCACTGCCCGGCTGCTGCTCTGCCCGCAGGTGTCTGGACACCTGAGACTCTGCGGATTGTACTAGGATGGGCCTTCACAGTGTCCGCTGTGACAGGTCTTTTCCATGCCATCTGCTGAGAAGATGTATGCAACAGAAAGAATAAACCAACAGAGCTCATATACCTTTGTTTTTCATTTTGAAAAAGAGCTAAGGCATCAAGATTCTTTTCCTACCCAAAGCCTTCCTTTACTCGATTGTTCAGCATTTGGACTCCAGCTCCTACACTTTAACCCTCAGTGTGTGATCTAAGGAACAGAGGTCAGTGGAGATGGCTGGTCAGGTCCCACCGTAGACCTGCAATTCAGAGTCTGATCTCTGTCAAGGTCTGCAGGACTCACAGGTACATAAGAAAGCACTGGTCTGTGCCATAAAAATTGGAAGTTATTTGTACATCATTCCATATGATATTTTATGAATTAAAAATTTTAAAGACAATGTTTTTCTGAACTATATTTTCTCCATGAATTAATCTCCTGTCAAGCACAGAATTTATTCCAGGCCTCTGTATGTCCCCATGGCTGAACATTTATTCTTGTTCATAAATCACTTTCAGACACCACCACCCCCTTTACATAACCTCATTATCAAAAACGGTTGGTACCAAAATATTTCAAATTTTGGGATATTTTAAAGTTTGGAAAACTGAATGTATTATAAATAATTAGCTATCCTGAGGACTGACCCAACTTCAAATACAAAATTCACTAATATTTTATGTACACAGCCCGATGGAAGTTTTATGCAATATTTTACCTACTTTTGTGTACAATACATTTCAGTGCAGAAATTTCCATGAGTGGTGTCATGTTAGGGCTCCAAGTTTGGTTTTGGAGCATTTCACATGTTGAATTTTTGTGATAGGGATGCTCAAGCTGTAATTCATAAACAATGACATTTAATATATAATATTTATCCATGATAGGGATCGTTATATAACTCTATCACAAAAACTATGTGTCTAGTAACATAGCTTCTGAGGCGCACCCAGAATCCGCTGCAATTTAACGCACTGGGTTTAGATGTAAAGTCTGAGCTAGAAGAACCCCTCTCCCACATTTGGCTTTTATGATGTTAATGTTGAATTTTTATAAAATTTCAAACCAACTATTTCATAAAATGCCCTTCAGTGAATTTGTGAATTACCATCTCATATGATATTTTATTACCGTGTCAATAAAATTTTTGGAAATAGTATTAAAGAGGTGACATGTCCTCAGTGTATGATGGCAGGAAGCACAAAATATCATTGTGTTTCATTGTTAATCATTTAAGATTGAGGCCCCCAACATAGTTCTCCATTTTTTAGGTATTGTTTTATGCTTTTATTAATAAATAATGTATTAATAAGAAATATTTGAAACTATGCAAGTATCCTATCCCTTAATAATAATTTAGTCAATGGTTTGAGCATCAACTGATGATTACTTTCTATACCAAATATTTTAGGGGCTTCTAAAAGGTGACCTCTAATTTATGGCTCTAATGAAAACCACCCTGAGTGAGCAATAAATTCATAAGCAGCTTTCATATTTAAAGTCTGAGTCTGACTATTAGCCCACAATGGTTTGCCTGAAGATCCGGAAGCTGGGGTGTGGGAAAGGTTATGGCAAAGGTCTCAGTGACCCGTGATGTTGTAACATCTTGGATGGCAAGACAACAGTGTGGCTAAGGGCAGCATGACTCTCACAGAAAACTCCTGTAGAGACAAAAATAACTCTGGGAAGAAACATGTTTTCCATGAATGTAGGAGCTATTCTTTCTGGGATGTTTTGTGCCCTTGTTGCTAGGAACCTACTCACTCCACTGTTCCCTTCATCCCCCTCATTCCTTCAAGAAGCTGTGTGTTTGATAGATAGGGCCAAGCTCCAGAAGACATTGTCTTCACCACATAAGAGTGTTGACTGTCCTGGATCCCCATTTAAGCAGCAAAGATCTTGTCATGTCGTCTGTTATCCTGTTGCCATACCCTTGGTCTGTCTAATCAGCCTCCAGTATTACTCCTAGATTTATCATTCATTATTCTTCAAGCTGTCTTCTGCTGTGTGTCATCACATCTTCAAGATTTGAGTACTTCCTTACTGTTGCACAGCAACAAGATATTCCAAGTGTGCCTCACAAGTTTCATTCTGGAATCTCTTATTTTTCCCACAATCCTCTTCTACTTGGGGACAGGTATTTAGTAGTCAAAGCATGAGCCTGGAACATGGGCGCTTCTAGTGAGGTATCGTTACTTTTTCAGTGAGCTGAGCTAGGAAGCTCTAAACTCAGGTTGACATTGCCAAATCCACTCTTTTAGCAGTTATAAAATATGAACAATAACTAATTAAAATTACCATACCAGGCAACAAATCACCAGAAACAGCTAAAATGAGTGTATGAGCACAGCAGAAATCCTTTTCCTCCATCTCTCATTCCTTTGCTCCTTTATTCCTTCTTTTTTTCTCTCTCTTTCCCCTTCCTCCCTCATCTCCCACTTCTTCCTTACTCCTTCTCCTCCTTTCTCTCTCTCTCTTCCCCTTTTTTTGGGGAGTTTGAATCATTAAGCATATAAATTTAAGATGCCAGGCACTTAGGATATATTTAGGCTTTTACACTATCACACAACCACCCACTGCTGGGTTCAATCAGCCAAGTAAATTAACAGAAGGAAAATTATGTACATTTCTATATAATTGTTGTATGTATAGAGAAATGTTTTCTATTACCAAGTCAGTTATGTGCAGTTATTTGACTTGTTTTAGCTCTTTCCTCTAAACCAAATAATAATAAACCAAATAATTAATAAAGTAATTTAAGACATGAGCACATTAGATTACTTTTTAATAGAATACTTAATATTTGAATTTAAATCTCTTATAAATGTGATACTTTTTCAAAAATGTATCTTAAATACAGTAAAAGTATATTAATATGTCCAAGGAAAATATGGCCAATCATTAGTAGAGCTCAGAATGCTGAAATAACTATTTAGCACCTGTAGAACTTCTGACGGAAGGTGAAAGAAGGTGTTTTGCTTTCTAGTCTAGTTTTCTATGTGTTTTCGAATCATAACTCATGGTTGAAGGTAAGAAATAATTTATAGGAGATGTACACTGTGACAAATGATAGTTTCACTTGTTTTGGAACCTCAAAATTTATTCTTTACTTTTGAAGAAAAAACAATCTTATAAACATCCATATTTTATAGACAAAACATGTGGCTATGAACTCCATTTGAATTTTTTATTGAGGCTAAGGCAGACTGACATGGAGTTTATAAAACAGAGAGAGTATAAAGCTTTTCTTTCCAAAGCAATGTTAGCTAGTGCTATCAAACTGTGCCACTCAGGCAGCAAATGATGCACTTGTTTCAGAAAAGGAGGAAAATCCATCAGGAAAGTCTGCGCATGCTCTGTGCCTTAGCAGGGCTTCTGGACTCAGGTAATGGAAGGAGAGGCAAGCTTGCTGTTATTCAGATTAGATGTTGTGTAACCAGAAAGGCAAGCCTAGCGTCTTAATCTATAATCGGCAAACTTTCTGAAAGGTTGAAGATTTAAGTTTGGGTTAGAGGTCAGGTGGAAAAAACCCTACCTGACAATGTATTATGTCATCTTTTCCAAATGACAACACTTCATAATATTAAAATTCTTCATGGCTTGTTGGCACAGCCAGACCAACCTCACCCAAAGGTAATTATTTCTCCCTGTCACTTTTCAGTGGAGAAGTCTGAGGCTCAGCCTGAGGTAGCCCTGGCCACACAGGTAATGAGTGCTAAGTGCAGATCTTAAATTTTGCTCACATCATTGTAAGTGCTTTTCCTCTTTTATCACGAGAGCTACCTTATGAAGCTGTATGTAAAAAGGATGCACTTCAGATATGTTTCAACAGCAGAATATTTAAAGAAACACAGTCTGAGAAATGGAAACCTTCTTTTAAATGGCGATGATAGAAAGGGGTAGAAAACGCTGAGTGAGGAGGCAGAAACCCGAGTTCAGGTTCCGAGAGCACCAATGAAGGATTGCATGAATAGCATTAATCTTCTCTACGGCTTCTCTAAGTGTCCTTTTGCTTATTGATGACCATAAATACTTGATGCATTTACATTTCAGAACCACTTGGTGATGCGGGAGTAATATATTATTATAGACATCATACCTGTATCTACCAGCATAGTCCTGAAAACATATTCCACATGGAAAGGATTTCACAGATTAGAGGCTACAGACTAGATCCTCTCTGTTCTTTTGAAAGTGTAGTAAGCACTGCTAAGTCGTAAATGGTGCTGGGAAAACTGACTATTTGTATATAGAAGATTGAGTCTAGACTTTTATCTTTTGCCCTGCATTAAACTAACATCAAAATAGATCAAAGATCTAAATGGTAAAACAGAAGCACAATTTTTGGGGAAGATAAAATAGGTAAAATTCTCGAAGACAAAGGCATAAGCAAGGATTTTCTGAACTGAACCCCAACTGCACAAGAAATAGCACCAAGAATCAACAAATGGGATCATGTCAAATTAAAAGCACAGCAAAGGAAACAACTAACAGAGTAATGAGACATCTGCAGAATGGAAAATAAAATTTCCAGTTGTGCCTTGGACAGAACAAAAATATCTAGCATATATAAAGAACTCAAAGCATCAAAGCCACGAAGATCTTCTTTGATAGGTAAATAGACAAATGGTGCTGCATCTAAGCAATAGACATGTTCAGCCCTCAAAGGAAACAAACTGCTAAACTGTGGACGGATGTGGATGATGGGCAGCAAGCAAGATGGCACCTGAGGAAGATTCTGTGGTGATTTCCCCCAGACACACGAAGTTGAGCCGCTATTCACATCACCAACTACCAGCTCAGCTACCAACTGCACATTTTGTTCATCAGCACATGGAATATTCTTCAGTACAGATCACTTTCCAGGCCACAAACCAAGTCTCAACTAATTAAAAAAGTTGAAATCATATTGAGTATCTTTCTGACCACAATGCAAAAATACTAGAAATTAGTAATATGAAAAACATTGCAGACCCACATAAATGGATCCTCATGGATCAAGGGGAGAAAAATGAAGAATGAAATTTACAAACTTCTTGAAATAAATAAAAAATGGAGACATAGTATCATGAAACCTATGGGATACAGTAACAAGAATAAGGAGGAAGTTTATAGCAATTAATGCTTACATCAAAAGAGTAGAAAACAACCTATCACAGTATCTCAAAGAACTGGATAAATAAGAACAAATTAAACTAAAATTTAGTTGAATAATAAAAGTCAGAGCCTAACAATATGAAATGGAGACTAAAAAATTGCAAAGATCAAGGAACAGTGAGCTGGTTCTTTTCCAAATTAAACAAAGTCTATTAACCTATAGAAAGTACGATCTTGGTAACAAAACCAGAGAAGGTCAAAGCACAAAAAGAAAAGTAAAAGCCAATTATTTTTGATGAACATAAACAATACTACCAAACTAAATCCAATGACATATTTAAAAGGTAATTTAGTATGTGCAAGTGAAATTCCTAAGGATAGCTCAATAGATGTAAATTAATACAGGTGAGACAATATCAACAGAATTAAGGACTAAAGCTATATAGTCATCAGAATGATTCTAAAACACTCAACACCCTTTCCTGGTAAAAACGCTGAACAGTTAGGCATGCAAGGTATATTCTTCAACAAAATGTAGGTCATACATAAGTGCAGCAGGATCTCCCTCCTATGTGGAACTTGAATGAGTTCATGTCATAAAAATTGAGAACAACATGGTGGTTTCCAGATGGCAGGAGTGTGTAAGACTGGGGAGGAGTCGGGTGGTTGGATCATTGCTGCCGAGTTTCTGTTAGAAAGAATCCAGGATTTCTGGGCTACTATTGCACAGCACAGTGACTGAAAATAACAACTATGTCCTGTCCACTTCTGAAACCTAGAAAAAAGATTCTGAAAGATTTTTTTTTTTAACCAGGAAGAAATGCTAAATATTTGAACGGATAACATTTTAACTCGATTTAATTTTTATGCAATGTACCCATGTATTGAACATCATACGGTACCCATTAATATGTTACAACTTTCATGCTTTATGTATCACTTAAAATTTTTAAAGGATGGAGCTATTTTAAAAGTGTGCAGTTATGTGACTGAAGCCAACACAAAATGCTGACTGTGTTTTTGTCCTACCTTTTCACCGTTCTGAAAAATGAAAAATGAGAAAGTGCAGAAGTGCAGGTTTGCACAAAGTGGAATGCCTGCTTTTTCCAGAGGAAGAGGGGTGAATGACCAGCAGAGCACATGGTACTTTTAGAGCAGAGACAGTTCTCTTTGACACTCTTGATACACATGAGTCAGTGCACACTTGTCAGAACCCAAGGACCATAAAGCACCAAGACTGAACTCTGGGGTCAGCTGTGAGCCCTGGGTGACTGATTGGCCAGTGCGGACTCCTCAGTCCCGACCAATGTGCCACAGGGATGGGAACCACGCACACGCGAAGCTGTATATGTCCCCAGTTTTGCTGTGAACCTAAAACTGCTCTAAATGTTCTTAAAAGTAAAAGTACAGAATAAAACACTCATCCATGATGCTGTTCCCCAAATCCCGTATGGCTCATCACCGTCTCTGACTGACTTTCACTTCTTCTCCTGCTCCTGCTCCTCCGCATCTCTCCTCATGGCCGCCCTCCTTTGCCGATGCTCAGTCTTGTCCCCAATCCCCATGGATTCTCAGGGGCCGGAACGGCCTCCTCCTTGTGTGCTTCTGTTAGCATTCGACTCTACCTTTACTGTCTCTGTCAGGTCTGTTGACCGTGCTGGCCATGGATTCATTAGGAAAGGACAGAGGAGTCCTCACTGCTAGTGCTCTACTACGACAGGATCCTTTTCAAGGGGCAAAATACGGACAAGAAGACAAATTAGCACACCTGCAAGACATAAAGTGTCATGGCCTACCGGCTTTGCTTCATTATTCCTCTGTGCTGTGATTCTCTAAGTATTGTGTATTCAATCACTCAATGTGAAACAGCATTTATAATGTAAATATTATCATCTACGTTTTAAAATAAGAAAACTTACCTAATACTAATGATTTAAACATTTATTAGCCTCAGTCAAAACATTATTGTTTAGCCTCAGTCAAAACTATTATGCATAATAAATTTTTATTATTATATTGTTGATTACCAGAATATTTTAACATAAATATTTGACTTATTAATCTCTTGACATTGCAGGATTTAACAGCTAATGAACAGAAGCTTCATACAAAGGCTGCTTAGGCAGCCCAACAGGCTCTTATGAATGAATGCTATTAATTTATACATTTTCCTTAAGGGTTTAATTTTTAAAATTTCACCCATTATTTGGTAGTTTTATTCATTAGTGTCACACCCCAATCATTTAGAAATTTATTGTTTCCTCTTTCTTCTTTATGGATAGCATAAGATTTGCTTCTTCAAAGGGTGTCCTTTTAAAACCAGTGATCTTTCTATCATCTAGTCTAACTACTCATTACTTTTCTGTTTTTGACTTTGTGAAGTCTGGTGTTATGGGGATAAATGAGAATGGCTATAGAGCTGTACACACCACCACACGTTTGGAGTCTTTCTGGCTCAGTAAAATATGCGCTGTACATTCTTCTGCTAGTTTGCAGTATTCTAATGGATATATGTTCCTTCAACCCTTTTCCTCAGTGAGGGAAAGAATGGTTAGACTACAGATATTTTAACTTCCTGCATGACCCTTAGAAAAAAATAAAAACAAAATGTGCCTGTTTGAAAGCATGAAGAAGTATGGCAGTTATTTGATACAGCAATTTGAGAATAAGGAGTTCTAATTGTTAAAATGAGAAAGAGAAATTGTATTTTTCTCTGAGTATTCAGAAAACATATACTATGGAGTAGACCATGTAAAAACTTTTCTGCTAGTCTCTCACAAAGGGAGAATTATTCAAACACATAAATCAAAGATGTTGTTATTTAATAAATATCAGTTTGTTGTTGTATAAGGAATCAGTCGATACTAATGATTGGACTTGATTCAAGGAGGATGAAAGCAGTGAACTCATGATTTGAAGTTAGGATAAAATTAAAAAAAAATTTCATCAAGGCAGGCCACGAAGTATGACCTGATCCAGAGTAAGATTTGTAGCAATTCTGACTTATAATTATTATTTACAATGGGACACTAACCTTTCTGGTTTGAAGAGGTTGAAGTACATCACAGACCCTTTGTGTAATGCTTTGTAAGTGGGATGTCTTGTTTTGGGGCAGCTGTTGCTGTTAGAATCATTACCTGCAAGTATTATAATGAGGATGAAAATTCTTCTTTGATTTTATTATGACTACCGAATACTTAGCTTTGAATAGTTAGTTTGTATACAAACTTTATTTGGCTGGAAAGTTATTTTTCTATATAACATTTCAAAATTATTATCTTCTTCACAGTAAATATGAAGGAAAAGACTTTAGGGGGTTGTTTGACTCTAATAGAAAAGGTATATGATTTTCTACCGTCTCAGACCAGAGCTAGCATGGATTTCCACTTTTTCAGCCAATTCTGGAGCAGTTTCACATCATCACCTTCAAGGGAGATGAGTCTATCACCATGCATTAGTGCACCTACTGAAGACAAAACAGGAGTTCTTTCCACAGCACCTTCACATAATGGAGGAAGACTCACGGGAACTTCCAGGAAGAATATCAAGATTCTGCTGAGACCAGAAGAAAGTTTTAATTTTGAACATGTAGAAAGTAAGGAGGAAGAGACAATTGAGTAGCCTATGACACAGTTACGGGCTCTAGTTCTTGAAAACAACTGAGCCCTAGGCTGCAAAGATGAGGAGAGTTACTAAGTCCTCAGCAATTTTATACACTTGGCCATTGACTGCAAGAGGTACTTTACTTCTTAAACATTATTATGTTGGTCCCCACTGTTTTATTGGTTTATAAAGTCAAATTTCCAATTTTAAATAACAAGTCTTTAACAAATGTAAATGAAGCCAGCAAACAGCTATCCATAAATCTCTTCATTCCATACAGACCTGAGCAAAGTATAGCCCTATAGCTATTTCAGTTTTGTAATGGAACCCACCAATTCTTAATTACCCAAATAGAACTCCCACATACTTTCAACATGTGTAAAATGACAGGTGCCTGTTTGGCAAATTGTTTTTCTGAGGACAAGAATTGGCAACACAGCTATACTGCTCTGTTATGTTTCTTGAAGCTCATCGTAGTGAAGGTGCCCTTCTTTATTCAGAACTCTTAAACGTTACTCATTGTCTACCTGCTGTGTCTGTGAGTGTTCTCTCAGTGAATCATGTTTCTTTTACCACAAAAAAGTCTGCAATGAATACATTGCATTAGTATGTGGAGAGTCCTGGGTTGCACAAGAAACTCAAATGACCACAGAAGTGATTCTGGACCAAAATACAAGGCTCTGGCAAACATATTATCCCTGAGCCCGTAGCATATGTAAATTTGATTACTGTGGATTCTCATTATTTTCATGGACTTCTTTGCCTCATCCTCTAAGAACAGGTCTTGGAAAGCTCTGAAGGTAAGAATCAAGAAGTAATATACAGCAGGGATTTGCCAGGTAACTGTTCTGGCTCCCAGAGAGTCATCAGGGACAGGAATGGGTCCTGAGTGTGGGCTCTGTTTGTGTGGGAAGCCGGACCTAAAGCATGCTCAGGCATGAGGACAGAACTGCGAGCTCTCACCTGCTGAGCCTTCCCCTGAGGGAGAGCGGCTGAGGGAACTGAGTAGAGGGAGCCAGGATTAAATGCGATTAATTACATTTAGGTAGGAAAGTAGACTTTGGGGAAGTTGCCTTTTGATTCATGCTCGCTCTCTCTCTCTCTCTCTCTCTCTCTCTCTCTCTCTCTCTCTGTCTGTCTCTCCCTCTGCTTCTTCCCTTCCCCTCCCTTCCTCCCTCCTGCCCTTCCTTCCTTCTATTTCCTTCCTTCCTTCTTCCCTCTCTCCCTCTTTCCCTTTCTTTTAATTCTTTTATTTTCTGTCCTCTCTTAAGAGTATCGGCTCATAATCATCTACCTGCACTCGCAATAGACTATTTTCACTGGATTTTTCCTCCCTTTAGTAATTCCTAACTCATCATTCCTTGAATCTTTACATTCGCAAGCAAAGCTCAAAAATCTTACAATTAGTATTACGTTTTCAGAAAGTAAATACATGTTTGCAAGTCTTGTCATACAGTTTCTTCTATTTATTTATTATTATTATTATTATTATTTTTTTTTGGTACTGGGGATTGAACTGAGGTCCTTGAGCTTTGGAGGCAGTCACCAGAAGCCCTGAGCTAAATCCCCAGCCCTTGTCATACAGTTTCTATATAGTGATCACTTAGGATGACAGATTGTCAACTTCTTATGCACTTAGAGCCTTTCTTAACATTTGAATTTTGAACACCTCACAGTAATACCATGTATCCAATTCTCCACCAATGAGTCTGTCAAATACCCTACTTCCACTTTCTGCATGTCTTTTCCTTTTCTGTGTCTGTAAATATAACCTGCATATGTGGTGGAACAGAACATTGTCAACAATTGTTGTCTGATTCTAGGATGGCAAATGAAAAGTGCTACGTGAGATGGGCAGCATGGCATTTGTTATGCTTTTTTCTTTCAAAGTCTATGGTCCCTTTATAACTTGGAAACGTGGCTGCTATGAAAGAAATGTGAAACTTTTCTAAATTAGAGGAATCCCTCTAACAAAGTAAATGCAGTCAGGAGATGACGTGGGGAGGGGTTTACATAGGGCTGCCTGACAGGAACTACCATGAAAGGTAGCTTGAACTCCAAGCTTGAACACAGGCCTCTGTGACTCGTGTGAACAGTTCTTCAGAAAGGTCCTCTGCCTGCCATCGTCCGCTCAGCCTGGGAAGGGCACCACTCTTGTCCTCAGTCACTGTGGTCGAAGATGACCATTCCAGAATATCTGGTACAACCTACTCACTTCCTTTTCGACTTTACAATCTTTCCCTCACCTCAGCCTTTCTGAATACATCCATCATTTACTGTGGCACGTGTATTTCCACTGAAGTGCTCTGCTGCTCCCCAAATGAATCAGTATCCTTTCCCTCCCTTCCTCCTCCTCCTCCTTCTCCCTCTCCTTCTTCCTCGTCCTCCTCCTCTTCCTCTTCTTCTTCCTCCCCTCCCCTCCCCCTTCTCTCCCCCTCCTTTTTCTTCCCCTTCCTCTCCCTCTCTTCTTCCTCCTCCTCCTCTATTTTCTACTTTGTCTTTGCTTTAGACTGACATGATGGAATATTCATTTTTTGCAATTTGACATTTTTTTGTAACAAAGGAAAAACACTAACTTTAAAAATAAGAAAAAAGTCAATGTATTTATGTCATATTTTGAAGAATTTGAAACAGTGCCAACTGTGGTGAGAAAGACAAAACCTTCACTCATTAAAGTCCCAATGATTGTGTTAGAAGTAGATCTTACTAAACAAACACTTTTGTTAGTTTTTAAAATTTTTTCAATGAGAAGAATGCAATATCTGAACACATTAAGAAAAGACAAACATTAAGTACTAATGCCTTCCCTCATTGTAAACATCCACAGTACACATAAAGGTAGGTCTTAGTAAGAAGTGCTGATTTCTATTATATAATGGTGCAAAAGATCAAGAAAGCACAAATGAATGGAGAAAAAACAACTCACAGGAAGGTTAGGTCTGGGAGTCCTGGTGATTTTTCAGAATTTGGGATTAATCTTATGAAATAGGAGGTGCCCCTTCCTCTAGTGCTGACACAGACCGATGCGAGGGCCCAGACATCCGATAGAAGAGGCTGGCAGGTTTCAGGCCCAAATGGCCTCTGCAGATCACTGTTCTGTGCAGTATCCGACTTCTGCACCAGTCCTGATGACACAGCCATAGCCACTGCATGCAGGCCAGGAGTCAGGGAAATCAGAATTACTCCCCCACGCCATCTTTATAGACAGCCTTACGTGTGCATGAAGGTATTCTACATAAAATACAGAAAGTGCTATTATCCCAATCCTGGGTACTTTGCCTTATCAGGCATTTTTCTAATTTACAGTAGTACCTTAGTTCAAGAACACTTCTATTTATAAACATTTTGGTTCACAAACAAAAGTGCTCAGCAGAATTATGCCTCCACATCAGGGGACAAACACAACCAGGGCCATCTGTTCCATACATATACAACCACAGCCATCTTCCCCTAAAATCATAAAACAAATAAGTTCATAAACCAAGGTACCACTGTATATCCCTTGTGACTTTATAGTTTTACAATTTTTGAAAAATTTTCACCAAGAGAATTGTGATGCCCTTTAGATTTTTGAAATTTAAATTCTTTTGCTTCTGACTGACTCAGGGGATTGCATTTGAAATATTTGTGAACCAGGAACCGGGACTCTGCTCTTTCAAAAGTTACAAAGGCTCACTGGCTTTGAATTTACTCCTTTCCAAACCCCGATTTTCTAGTCCAATTCTGATAGCTCTCTCCCAGACCCTTAGTTTGTAACTGCTACAGAGGAGCTTGCTGTGTTGTGTCTCTATGGAGCTCAAATTAAACAACGGATCTTCCTAGGAATAATTTGCTTCTTCCTTGGCTGATATATTAAATAACATGTATTTCTGCATCTACTCCATTTCTGATATCAGGGCCAACAGTTCATAGCAAATAAGATTCTCCATTGTCGATTTTTCATAAGCTAGTGCTAGTAGATGACATCTCTTGATTCTTCTAAATCCTGAAGCTTTTTATTCCATCACAAATTGAAATTTAATCTATTTTTTATTCATTAAGTTTATTGGTGCATTTTAGGTATACAGTATGATGACGTTCGTCTTTGTAAACTTAAACCTTTACGTGTTGTATCTTCTTATTTTTCCCCATTCCCCTGCCCTCCCTTCAACCCCTCCATTCCTCCCTATGTATAAAGACTTTGTTTCCATTTTTTCCTTTTCTCATATTTTTCCTTCCCTTTTCTCTACTCCTCTCACTTCAATTTTCCTTCCCCTTTGGACCTTTTCTTCCTATTTCACATTACAGCTAAATGGATGCACACTGAGGTGATAATCTTAAGTGAAATGAATGGGACACAAATATGCAAATATTGAAGTTTCCCTGGTGTGAGAAACTGAAAGCATAAGTGAAGATCAGCTTCTAAAATACAGTGATGCGCAATATCTTTTCTATTCTTCATGGTATCAAGCTTTTATAAATTGTTTTTCCTGTCATATTCTTATATTTTTCGACCCAAAACATTGTAACTTTCAGGGTATGCACTCTGTCATCTAAGTCTGTCTTCACTGTTGCAAACAGCAAAATTCTAGCCAGACAAAAGTGCTTCATGAATTTCTGATGGATTGAATCTTTTAGCCATTTCCTACACTGTGCTTTCATACCACCTTCACAGGTCTAAAATGTGATAGTCAGTGGTTTTTTGCAGCTCCACAGAGAAATACACACACACACACACACACGCACACAAGAACAGAGTGTACACTGAAAAGACTTAAAATGATGATTGCTCTTCAAATATCTAAAATCACCCCCTTCACAGACGCTTAGGCTTTACTTACATCTTTCCATTCAGGTAAAATATTTGTGTGCACATGTGCTATAGACATGCCAATAGTTTGAGATGCTGTGGACATTATATTTTGATGTATCATTAAGAAGTATATTAAGTCTAAGAATTCTTGCAGACTTGCATCCACTTGTAGGTAGTGCATTGCCTTGTGAAAATTATTCTTGTCAATATGACAGAATAAAAAGTACTATTTAAATAAACAGCATAGAGTTTAATTAGAAGACAATATCTAGTATGTAAACCTGAGTATAGCAACACTTTTACTCTCTTTTTAAAGAAAGAACAAATTTGCAGCATGATGTAGGGAAAGGAGTATGAGAACGGTGCGGACAGGAATAGGGCAGGAGACAAGGCTAACGTACTCTGGGATACAGCCTATGACTAATTAATCTAGGTAGGAAATAATGCTGGGCTATTGTTTTCTCTGAAATCCATAAAAACAAAAAGATTTGCCTTAATTTTAAAGATCAGTTTAATTTTAGCTGTTACCAGTGTTGTTCAGTGCTGGTTTCCTCTAAATTTATTTTACTGCTTCCTGCAGTTTAGAGGATTTGAAGACACTAAGTTATCAATGGCAGTCAGGACAGAGACACAAAGCAAAGAAATGACCTGCAAATCCCATGAAAACTTAGTGTGACATGTGTAGTAGGGGTCGTTTTTTTGTGGATGAGTTAGGTTTTACATGAACTATAATGGCATGAGTGTTATTTTACACTGCGATTATCATATTTAATATTGTTAACACAACAAGAAATAAACAATTGCTTAAGGAAGGGGGTGATCAGCCTTCTCCGGGTCACAGTGCTGACTTAGTCATGCAAAACTAATTTCCTGGCGGTCTCTGAATGCACATAAAGCTGCTTTGTAGCTGCTGCTGGCAATGAACTAGTGACTGGAAAAAGGAATCTTAAACACAGTCACATCTCCTGACTGTTAAAATCCTGTTCACAAGGAATGCTGATCTAATAGAGCTGCACGACAGGAATTACGTTTTTTAAAAAGTGGCAGATCCATATACAAAGTTTCCCATCTATTTTTTCCAGTGTTGCTAGGCAACTAAATCATTTTCACATATATTCCTTGGGGTAACAAAATTCTAATTTTGGTATTTTTCCCATGGATAATTAAATATAGAAAAGTTTGATTTTATAGTAAATATTTGTCATATCTTATATGAAGCGATAACTTTCCAGTTATCATTTTAGAGAAAATCCTGTAACAATGTGAGTAGGAAGTATTATAGAAAAAGTGTTACTATCTGATACTTAAAAAGGAATATACCACTTTAACAGATTTGTAACCTGATTTCAGTGGTTGGTTTGTTAATTAGTGTTTATTGATTGAGCCAGATCAAAGATTGGTTTTGTTTAAAGTGCAAATATTAGGACCAAATTGATTTCTTAGGTGGACTTTACCACTTGCCAGAAAATAAAGCTGAAAGTTGTGTCACGCCATGTGCACCACGTGACTCTGCAAGGGGCTAATTGTGCTGGTGATCTGCTGGGCAAATCACAAGACTGTGCTGCCCTCTAGTAGGAAGGGTGCGCCAGCTTCATTTGGGAAATTAGCTATATGCAGGAACCTAGACCTATCTGGGAAAAGTAGCAACCACATCTCAGTGAAGATTAATTGAAGTTTGTTACAGTGGAAGAAAAGGCTGGATAAGAAATTTTCCATCAGCTTTATGTTAGTGATACTATAAAATTCAATTAGACTCCAGTCATATTGGAGCCAGTACTGTAGGCAAACCTTGCAGCCGATATGATTTGGTAAGTGTGGCACCTTGTAATCAGCATTAATCTTTTTGAAAGGGTTGATGCAGCAGATTATTTGATGTTTTGAAGACTGATAAAGAATGAAACTTGAGTAGAGGCTTAAAAATATACAATTAAGTTGATCAAAGCAGATTTTATTAAGTTCAAAGCAATCATTTAGCGTTTTCACTTATTGAACTGGTTACTAATTTTTAACAGGAATAAACATGCTTTCACTTACCTTAAAAATAAAGAGGCTAATTAACCTAATATATTCATTTTACTATTTCTTCCTCTCACAGAACCCTAGAAAATGTTATTAGTATTTTTTCAAGTGTTTTGGGTTGTTTAATGTAAATACTTCACATTAAGACCTCATTCTACTGGCTGGGGATTTAGCTCAGTGGTTTGGTAGCCTGCCTTGCAATCACAAGGACCTGAGTTCAATCCCTGGTACCAAACAAAAAAAGAAAAAAGAACCTAGTTCTTGCCAGCTCAATTTATGTTGTGGAAACTTAGAAATTATTTTTATTTTTATATCCTGTTTATTATCAATTTCAGGAAATAGATCATGAAAATTAAAAATTAAGACCTTTCTACTGGCTGGGGATTTAGCTCAGTGGTTTGGTAGCCTGCCTTGCAATCACAAGGACCTGAGTTCAATCCCTGGTACCAAACAAAAAAAGAAAAAAGAACCTAGTTCTTGCCAGCTCAATTTATGTTGTGGAAACTTAGAAATTATTTTTATTTTTATATCCTGTTTATTATCAATTTCAGGAAATAGATCATGAAAATTAAAATGAATTTTGTTTGCAGGAGGTCAGCTACATAACACTATTTAAAGTACAACACCGCTTTCCTCAGCCCTGCGTTGCAGGTCTTGTCTTCATGTGTGTGCTCGGTCTGTTAACGAAAGCTTGCTGTGCTGTTAACGCTTCCATTTTGGTTGCCTTTCTCTGTTTCTCATTTATCTTAACAGCTTTTCTCTCCGTATTTGCTTGCTGTTATTCAATTCACAAAAGCTTACGTATGTCTTGTTTACACTTAACCTTCATCAGTGTAAAATTTTTGTGCTAAAGTGGCGCTTTTAAAAATGATTTAATGTTAATATTGCAACTACATTTTGTTTATGCTTAAGTGTGCTGTTCATTGTTTTCCCCCTAGAGCGTGCTCTGCTCGGATGCTCTTGTAAGCAGTGGGAGTGGACACACGCGGCTGCTTCTCCGTGCCCCTCGGCCCACCTTGGTCCCTACTCCCTCCCTCACCAGCGGTGCTATCCATCGTCTACTCCCCACTGCCAGGGAGCGGCTGTGATTCCGCACGCCTGACTGCACTGATGAGCTCTGACAAGATTCTGTGGTCCTAGCGGAGCCAATCACATTCTTTCTCTTTGTATCATTTATTATAAACTTATTATTTATTGTGTACATCTCTGTCACACGTGGAAACAGCACGGAGTGAAGTGGGCAACAGACAATGCAGGTAAGAGGTAGAGAATCACATTTCCAGAGCCACTTCGGAATCACTGAATGTACATCTGACATCCATCGTTTCACTTTTACTTTGCTGTTATATTTGCTAAGGGATTTTATATGTTGAGTTCCACTTTAAGTTGCGTTTGCTAGGGGCTAAATAAGTCATGACCAAAGCTTCGATATGCAGCCATCAATTTTAATCTCAATCGAAGACTCTATTTATTATTAGAAAATTAAAGTTAGTTTTATTTTTCTTTTTAATACAAATTTATGTATTTTAATATCTCTTAATCATGTCTTTAAATTTTGTCTGATATGTTTTGAAATAAAGTCAAGTGATATAGCACAGTGGTGTAACGGAGAGTTTCTGAAAATATGTTATTCAGTGTAAAATTCTAACCTCATCCTTTCTTGGTGGGGTGGAGGTAGGCTATCCCCTTCGTGTTCCGCTGCGCGAGGGGAATGGTAGTACCACCTTCACAGAATTCTCATGATAATTAAATGATAAGATACTTAAAGTGCTTAGAAAACAGTGAAGTATGTAAGAGCGGACATGCATAGTGGTGGTTTTGTTTCCTTTTAATTTCTGTTATTTAGGTTTTCGTCTCTTTGGTGAGATGGGCAGCCTTCTATTTCTCTGTTTTAAACAGCGCAATTCGTCAGTTGGATTCACATTCTTAGAAACGTACACCATATAAACCTAGCATGGGTTAATTTTATTTCCCCATAGCATCATGATCGGAGGGATCTACACCCAGATTTTCGTCCGACGGAACAGTTTATTATAATGTGTGTTACTATGATTTTTAGTATTCTAATGATCAACTTCTGCTTTTTAAAACATTTCTTCTGCAGCAGCACCATAATTCATGGTTCCAATGTCCGTCCTCTTCCCTCCTTATTAAGCATGGTTTTCACTTCTGTTTGTGCTTCATTCTCACTAGATGTTTGGGCAACTTTTCCATTTCTTGCTCCATTCCTTGATTTCCCTTTTGACAGGCTGATTTTCCTGGGGAACTTAATTCTGATATTCCATTGGACCTGCTTTGTTCTTTTTCTGTGTTTATCAGAATCTCTTTTTGTTTCTGTATCTTGATGTACATGTTCATTTTCTTTACATTTCTATTTATTTATTTTTGAAGAAATCGAGGATTGAAATCAAGTTCTTTGAGTTGAGCTACATTCCCAAACCTTAAATTTTTTTGACTGGAGGGCATGAAATTCCAGTCCTGAGGTCTTCATATCCCAGGGTCCTGGGATTATAGTTATTCACCAAACTTTATGTTTTATAGTAACTGTGATATCCTGAATTTGTCTTATGTATACCTGCATAGATTTGATATTATACAAATATATTGTTTACTAGAAAAAGAGGCTTTTTTGTATACTTTCTCATCCAATCTTTTGGGAAATTCTCCATTAGTCTTACATGCAGAGTTTTTTCTTTTTTCTCTGCTACTGCTAATGACATTCATTTTAAAGCAAGATAGTTCTGTGTAGGCTTGATGTCTGTCAGTAGACCAAATGTGAATTCTCTTTTGTGCACGTTAATGTTAAGTTGGGAGTGGACAGGATTCTCTTCAGACTTAAAGGACACAGCTTAGATTTGTATACACCCTCAGCCAATGCTCATGACCCTGCAGCGTTTGTATAAAATGGCTTCACTGTCAGACAGGGACATTTTCCTGACCTTATTGACTGGTTACCTCTGTGGGAAAAACATCTATTACTATACAATAAAATGCAATTTACAGTTATTCTTTGACTAAAAGGAATTCATAAAAACACCACAATTGACAAATAAATGGTATCTAGGACACTCTCAGACTTTAATACAAACTTGGTATTTTGAGATACTGAAGAAAAGGATTACTCTGTTTGCTGCCTAGGCTCAGTTAGCTGAAGATTTATTAGGACCCTGAATACCGTGTCTCTAAGTGGATGGAGAATGAAAGTAGTTATGATGCTTGCATGGCTGGGAGAAGTGGCAGGGTTGTTAAGAGGTTAGGGTGGGGTAGCAGACAACCCTCAGAGAAGGATTCCCACGGGGTAGGGTGTGGCTGTGGCCTTTCCGAATTTCTAGGACTCTCAGATTCTGTAGTTGTGAATATTAAGTATTGAGTTCCACCTAATCCTGACATGCCTCATGATTTACAGTGTTGATCTCACTTAGGTCAAATATCCATTGACCACAGACAAGTTCTCGGTATTGTACCTTTTGGGAAGTGTGTCAATTCATATCCTCACATTTCATTACTGTTGTGATTCTCTTGTTTTTTGTGTCTTCAACATTGTTTACATGAATAGTGAACTGCTATTTATTCTGGAAGCAATAGCATACATGAATTTTCAAACAATTATCTAATTTCAGCAATGTATCAGGAAAATTAATTCCACAATGCTCCTGTCATGAAATATGATCACATTCTGGATAAAACATCAAATATTTTTTAAATGGCTGTCTGAGCATTCAAGTAACTAAGGGAGAGTCTGAGTGTAAAATACAAAGGGGGTTAAGATCTGAGTGGCAGGATTTGGGTCCCATGTGAAGCCCGTTCTGGATGGTTATTCTAGCCTTGGCTTCTAATGTCTTCTGGGGAAACAGGACAAGGTCCAATCTGCGGAAGGTAAAGGAGGAACAATTATCTTAAACAAAAATCCTGCACTGCCAGCTGAGCAAGACTTTGCTATACAACTATTTCAAGTCTGAAAAAAAATCTTATCCAATAATTTAGAACAAAAGTCCTGAACCTTAAATGTGTTTTGACTTTAAATTTATTCCCCCATGTGGACCAGAAAGCAACAAGCTGAGAAGATAAGATGAAATCATCTCCCAATTCAAGAAGTACCTGAAAAATGTAAATGCAAAAAATAGTCTAAAGAGAAGCAAAATCAATTAATTTCTCGTATAATTTTCAGAAAACTTTTGATTTAACATTAGCTCAGAGATTTGTGCTCCCAGTGATGGTGAATTGTACTTCTTGACTAATCACTGACTCAGAACAAATGGGAAAGTGACCTAAACATGGGCCTAGAGGCTAGATTTCCATTGCTGTATGTATATCTGCACGAAAACACAGAGAGACACCAAGACAGTGCAGGGATACTGACTGAAGACACAGGCGACAGTACAGACCAAAGTACAGGGGCACAGCACAAGAACACAGTGTCACAGGGCTGCTGTTATCTGGAGGCCCTGTCCACTGGAAGGGCGCTGATAATCCAAGCTGAACAACTGTGGCGATGCTACACTGCTAAGGCTAAGACTTTGAAATCAAGTGCTACCAAGTGGGATGTGCTTATGAATGTGCTTTCTGCATGTGGAGACAGACAGGTGTGCAATATGAATTGAGGCGACCGGCACTGGGATGATGTCACACTCAGCTTGAGATCATCTCAGTAATCTCAGTTGGGTGTGGTTCTTCCAGAATTATTCCTCTCTTCACCCAGGAACCTGGCAGATACAAAGCATATTTTTTATGGGGGGAAAAATAACATTTTTCCTTGACTTGACACTGTGTCTACAAAGTTTATATACAATGTCTACCACTCAATCAAAACTAACTGGACACATGAAGATACAATAAACATGACAAACAATAGAAAATTAAAACAAAACCAGAAAATATCCAGGTAATGGAGTTGTTAAAAGACATTAAAATAACTATGCTTAATATGACAATGAAGTATGAGAAAAATTGACGTTTTAGAAGGCAGTTGGAATCTGTAATGATCACATTGAAAAATCTAACATTAAGAACTGGAATAACCTATTTTAATAATGGGGAAGACATGAGGTTTCTATGCAGGCCCTGGGCCCTGTCTTCAACAGGTTCCCTTCTGGCTGGAGAGTAGTCTAGGGTCATGGTAAATTCTGTTTTTATTTTCTTGCACATAATATTCGATGCATTATTAAAATGATTTAAATCAGAATTTAAAAAATTATAGTGATGCAGTTTACATCTCGTGCTGTTCATCTTTGTCAGCCTTTATGCACTTCCATACCTATCACTCATATGTGTCTGCATTTTCCCATCCTTGAATTTTCTCAGTAACAATCTAAATTGCTTACAGGTAGATTCCAGGTATGATCTGCTCTTTCACAGTATTTTAATAAAAAGATGGAAAAAAGTGAGTTTGATTTCCTCTGAATTTTAAATTTGAGTATCACCATGTTAAGTATTTTTTCCCCATTAAGTTTATTGATGCATTTAAAGCAAACATTATAGTCACATTCATCATTGGGATATTGTAGCTTTACATGATATATACTGGTTCTTAATTTTCCCCATGTCCCTGCCCTCCCTTCACCCCCTTCACTCTCCCTATTTACAAAGACTTTGTTTCCATTTTTTCATATTTTTTCTTTTCCTTAATTCCCTTCTGCTCCCCTTGCCATTTCTCCTTTAGCCATTTTCTTCCTGTTTCTCACTATCAGTTATACCATTTGAATCTTATTTAAACTTTTGGAACCACAAGAGACCTAGAATAGCAAAAGCCATTCTAGACAACAGAGACATTTCAGGGGGCATCACAATCCCCAATTTGAAACTATACTACAAAGCCACTATGATAAAAACAGCATGGTACCAGCAAAAAGAAAAAAAGACCCAAGGATCAATGGAATAGATTAAAAGATGAAGAAACAACACAAGACATACTTAGCTACCTTATCTTTGACAAAAGAGCTAATCATCCTCACTGGAAGAAAGACAGCTTCTTTAATAAATGGTACTGGAAAAACTGTATTTCAACTTGCCAAAGATTAAAACTAGATCCCTATCTTTCACCATGCACTAAACTAAATCTGAGTGGATTAAAGATCTAAATATCAAAACAGAAACACTAAACTGGAAAATAAGTTAGGTAGAACTCTTGAAGATATTGGCATAGGAAAATATTTTAAGAACAAATCCTCAGCAGTATGGGAACTTCCACAAAGAATCAACAACTGGGATCTCATTGTATTAAAAAGTTTTTGTAGTGCAACAGAAACCACCTGAGCTAAGAGACAACCTACAATGTGAGAAAAATTTTTACTAGCTGCTCCTCAAACAAAGGACTACTATCTAGAATATATAAAGGATTGAAAAAAATCAGATCCCCCAAATATAAAGACTGATTAAAAATGGGCATCTGAAATGAACAGACATTTCTCAGATAAAGAAGTAAATGCAGCAAATAAATATATGAAAAAATGTTCAGCATCACCTGTCATTTGAGAGACACAGATGAAAACAACACTGAGATTCCACCTCACCCCAGAAAGAAAGGCTGCTATCAAGAAATCAACCAGTAACAAATGCTAGCAGAGCTGTGGGGAGAAAGGAACCTCCATTGTTGGTAGGAGACCAGACTGGTGCAACCACTATGGAAATTAACACAGAGATACCTCAAAGAGCTGGGACTAGAGGTTTCATTTGACCCAGCCATCCCTCTGCTGGGTATCTTTCCATGGTAAGTATTTTTGATAGTTCATTTTACTTGCTGCTTGTTCTTTCCTTCTTGTAACAGTTGTTTACTGACATATGATGAAGTTTCAGTGATGAACAGAAAAGCATCCCTTTCTATGTGAGGTAAAAAGTATGAGTAAGAAGACATTAAATACAACAGATAAAACAGTGTAATTAGTTCTATGTTAAAAATGTAGCTAAAATGTACCAATAAAATTAATGAAAAAATTCCCCCAAAATAAATAATAAAAATAAAAATAAATTCAAGAGTGGAACTTATGGAATGGTTTCTTGCCCAGTCTATGGAGAATGAATAAGTCTTTTTGAAAGAGTTAACTTTACGCTATTTGAATAATGAACACAGTGGGTTTGGAAGAACAGCAAGCAGGTCAAGCAAGAGTTCTTGAAATCTATAAAACTCTTCATATGTAGAAGAATCCAAGGACAAAGGGACACGTGGCATTATTTTGGTGGAGAGGCAAGTCTGAATGTGAGCGTGAAGGGTACGCACCCATTTTAAACATCTCATACTGCTAACATCACAGCTGTATCCAAGATTTTGAAGATACTATACATTTTTTACCCCAAAGTGCAACTAGATGCAATGTGTAAAACTGGGCTAATCTGGATGTCAACAGAGCAGTCAGAGTGGGAGAAACTGTTATGGGGCTCAAAGACTGTAGGGAATAAGAAATGAACATACCTTTCAGACACAGTAACCAGATGCAGGGGACATAACCATGCAGTGGGTTGGCAGCGGAGAAGAAAGAGAAAGACTTTACAAGACTGAAGTCCTGGTTCCCTGATTCTTTTCCTCTCCACTGCACTTAGTGACACCACTCCTAGTGTTCACCTCTTTTCTCCAAGGTCCTATGCTTAAACATATCAACTTTCTTTTAGTGCTTGACAAGCCCACTCTATTTCAAATGCACCATAATCTAAAATAACTGTTTTATAGTGTGCTCAGACTGTTGCACCTTATCCTTAAATATGTTTGTCTTTTTACATCTTCCTGTATTTAATGACAAAAATCAACCCCTGCTTGATTTCTTCTGCAGTTGCCAGGCCTCTCCCCTTAGAACCGATTAATTCCACTTGGAAGTGGTGCCTTATGCCTCCCAATAAACTCATTTTGACTGACACAAGAAAAGAAATCAATGGCCTCAGAGATGTGTTAGGGAAGCCCAAAATTAAGTCACCCCTTCCAAACAGTGATCTAGGATTCTAATCATTTTACGTCACCTACAGATACTCCTTTCAAACCATCCTTGGGATGTATTCATAGAAGACATATTCAAAAAGACATTCATTTTGCCCATGGTCTAGGTTGTTCAAGATTCCCTTTCAAACTTTGTACTCTACCAAAATTCTCACTATATCTATAAAACAGTTCTAAATTGTAAGTTTTGCCACATTATTCATCTGCCTAAAAGCTATGTAATTCTCTATTACATATTGCCATTATTTAATTCAGAGTATTACATTTTTGATCCAGTCATATTACCACCCAAATGTCTCACTCCCCAAAATATCTCTGGACAGCTAATACACACTACTCCTTTCTCTGTAGTGTTGACGTGAGTGTTTGTAATCCCCGAGCAGGCATTTTTGCAAATATCATATTATCAAGGTTGTTTCCTTCACCAAACTTTCAGTATAATAGGTATAGTTGGAATGTTATTAATACTTTAACAACAATTAGATTTAAATACATAATATTTTGTAGTCAGCTATAGGAAAAGCTACTCATTAAAGATCAACTCGGGACAAGCCCTGGCAAATAGGAATCAGGGAAGAATACCTTTGGCAAATTCAAACTGATGGGCACACACTGAAATTCACAGTATGTAGTGAAATTGAGTTCTGCTTCAGCTGCCGAGTTGACAGGTAGAGGCCAGAGAACTAAGGAGGCTGAGTAAGTGAGTAGAGATGGTTCTTCTGCTGCAGGGAGAAGGGAGACATTGATCATGGAAAAGCACTGTATCTTGCCACTGTGAGGCTGGATATTACCTATGAATTAAAAATCAGATGGACAGCAGAGACCTAATTAGTTGGGAAAGACATGGTTATGACAGTGAAGAAGTGGAATCTGATGAAACTCTGTGGGCTGGAGCTTGTGATGCAATTTAACCTTTGCAAACCATCATGTCCACGGGGTAGGAAGGAAATCTAATGAGAACTGCCACAGTCAGCTTGGTGGGAGATAATGGTTACAGTCGCATGCATAAAAATGGGCTTTTCCCTTGGAGGAATCCCACCTTCCTAAACAACTGTCTATTCTCTTAGTTTGTGAAATACAAATCTTTATAACACTGAGGATGCCATGACATCAGCTTGGAGTGCAATCTAATAATGTGCTATTTAAGTCCTTAATTCTATAGAATTGAAATATATAT
>NW_022900939.1:42526806-42539897 GCF_012274545.1 Fukomys damarensis
ATATATATATATATATATATATGCCATTAAAACATGGTTTTAGAAAAAAAACTTACCTGAATATATTTCCCTCAAGACTGTAAAGCTATTACCTAAAGTTTTCACTTTATAATAAGTTTTTAGTATATTTTTCATTATCACCAAAAAGGAGCTCTTGAGTTTGATCCTAGCTAAATAAAGGTGAAGATGGTTCTAGAAAAATTAACCCAGGAGATGTTTGAGCAAAGGGGAGCTATTTCACTGAGAAAATGTTTACTGTGTGTTTCACAAAGCAGTGTGTTACCCTTCGGAGGCAGAAATCCAATCTACTTTCATGGCTAAAATTTTAACAGATAGACTTAATTATACTTAATCAGTGATGGTGAACATATTGAACTGTTCAAAGATACAAATAGCCCACTGTGGACACGTCCGCCACCCCTGTCCTAAGTCACTCATTATTCAGTACGGCATGTTCAAATTATGGCTGCTCAAATACTGGCCACGTGTGGTGAAAACATGTGTACTACATTTATTGAAAGATAGCATGGCTAAATAGAATGTGTCTGGAGTCCTTAAATATAAAATGGTTGGATGTTTCTTCCTTAATTTTATATACTTTTATATTTAAAGGTTATAGGCTACGGAAAATAGGTATATTATATTATTTCCATTTATGCAAGTATTACCATGAATTAATGGCTTTTAAAAAACTTTTAGATTAACATATACAATGTAGAAATAATTCACGTATTAGAAATGTGATCTGTTACTATGTACAGCTTCAATCTTTGATATTTATTTTTACTTGCCAGCAGAAAGGAAAGCACACTTACAGCAAACACAAGTGACAAATAGCAAAATAATCAGAAAACACAAAATACTATATCTAACAGTTTTCATATTTCCACTGTAATCTTTTCTTACCACCTGTACACTTAAGTTCTGTTGCACAAGAAAGACAGTAGTTCAAAATTAAAAATAAAAGTAACAGTATTTCTTTAGTAAAAGTTGTTTTGGATCTTCTAGCAAGCTTTAGAAAGAGAGTTAATCAGATAAAGAACTCAGCAAAGTACATAAATATTTTAATAGACTAGCTTTTCATTAATTTAACAATACAACATAGATGAATTTATCCATTAAGGAAGGGTGTTGACCACTAGAATTCTGAAAAAACAGCAACAAGCAGAAAGAACTAACAGTATCACAAACTGTGTGGTGTAAGAAGTCAGAAATGCATTCTGTTATGCTTGTGCAAGCTGAAAGTCCAAGATGGAGGTGTCGGCAGACCATCTGCTTTTGAAGGCTTCAGGCAAGATGGCTTCCTTGCCTCCCACTTTCTGGTGGTTTTAGGAAATCTTTGCCTTTCTTAGGCTTTCGGCTGAATCATTCCTGTCTTCTTTCCATCTCCTTTTCTTTTCTTAACAGAATAGTAGCATTTAATGAAGGGCCCACCTCATTCCAGAATGACCTCAAATTAACTGAATTTTTTACATCTGACATCATTTTATTATCATATCAGATCACATACTACCAGGAAGGACATGAAGAGCTGATAAATACTATTCCAATCACTATATTAATCAATGTTTATCATAGCTTAGTCAATGGAAAAAAAGACTTGCATTGATGGTCATATGATTCAATATCAGGAGATTTTGCTTATACTTTTAAGTTTCAATGAGTCTATTTGCCCTAAAATTTATTCCGTCTTAAATGTATGTTACTTTATTCACTATAGGTTGAATAGTATATAAAAATCATTTATATAAATGGATGAAACTGTTTTGTGTAATTGCCTTTATAAGTTTTATGAAAGAAATGCAACTTGGGCAAAGGATGGGTTAGTGTTAATGGGTTTAATCAGTGTGCTGATGGGTAGAATAGCAGAGGTAAAAAAGCGGTAAGAGTCATTAGAGGCAGCTATTTGAAAAATCTTATTTCTTTAAAATTTATATGTGGCATCGTAGCAGTTAAGAAATTCAATTATGTTTCAAGATAATTATCAGTACTTATTACTTAATAAATACTTAATACAACTGTGTGCACAGCTACATGTAGGAGCTATGCAGTACAGAGAAAAGGACAAATGCAGTTTATGTTTATGAAACAAATGGTTCAGGAAACATTTGTATCCTGAAATCTCCAGTGATAACAAACTGAGTTATGAAGGGATTAGATAACTTTCATAGTTTTTACTTTTATAAACAAATAAGCTTTTTAAAGAATTCCATTGAAACATATGATAGGAAAAAGTGGAAAGCAGTATATCATTCAATCATCATCTTTTATGTCTGTTAGTTCAAATGGAGAGGAATAATTATCAATTTCTGAAATCATCTTGAATTAAAATAGAATGTTTTCTGAATGTATTAGTCAGACCATGAAGAACAATTTCTTACTGTCATAAAAGTATTTCTTACTAAATTCTGATATCTCTCAGCCAGTGAATTTAGATATTAATGATGTAATTTGTGATCACATATGTAATTATTTAAGAGGTCATCAGATTTTGTTATATTATAAGTCACTTACTTAACGAAGACATTGTTGAAGTTATATTGGTTGTTATGAGTTCCAACTAAGGTTTAGTAACTTTCATACTTCAGTTCATTGAAGAGAGAATTTTCCCCACTTGATATCTTTCGAAAAATTTGAAGAAAATTTGACTCAAAAGGACTGAACAACATGGTGATTTTTCTCTTTTTCTGAACAATTTAAAGATGATGCCCCATGAAAATAGCATTATGGTGAGCAATAAGATAGTGTGTCAGACAAACTGCAAAATTGGTTTTCTAAAAATGCACAGTCAAGAGTATGTTTTATCCTGTTTGTCATGTTATTTAATTGAAGTGAGAATCAAGTGCACAGTATTTTCTTAAGCAGAAAATACACTAAAGATTAATACAGCTATTGACTGACTTACTCATTCACTCATTCAGTGAATATTTATTGAGTGACCACTTTGAGGCAGGTATTGTTCTATACTTGAAATACATTAGTTAAAAAAGGAAAAAAATTTCTACTCATAAAAGTCTCCATTCCAACACCAGTAGAACATTAGACAATAAATATAAGTAAAATTATAAAGTTGTTTTAAAAAGTTGTAATTGTTGTATGCAAATAAAAAATGAAGTAGGGTACTAGTAGTGACCATGATGGGGCGAGTAGTCTGGATTATATCACACAGGGAATGTGAGCAAAAACTCAGGAAATCTCTCCAGGAGAGAAACACTCCAGATAGAATAGTCAGAGTAAAGCCTCAGGAAGGATGTAGGAAGTTAGCTAAGAAACCAGCATGGCTGGGACATAGTGAGTGATGGAAACAATAGTGAGCAACGAGATCAGAGAAGTAATGGAAGATGTAGACCCAGTGGGGTCAGCTAGCTACCCATTGGAAGCCCTTACTCTTATACTAAGAAGGTGAGTGGCTTTACTCTTATACTAAGAAGGTGAGTTTTAAAAGGATAACATGTATTCTACTTGTGTTAAGAGCTAGGATAGAAATGCAGAAAATGATTAGACATTTCAGCGAATCCAGGGAGAAATGGTGAGGTGAAGCAAATTTATAGTCATGGGAAAAACAGTGATAGGTGACTAGACTCTATATTTGTTTTGCTGGCTGAGCTCCAGAATCTGTTACACATTGAGTGTCGGTGGTGAGAGAAGAGTTTCAAATGTAAATTAGAAAATTAGCTTAAACAATCCGAGGGAAGAGCTTGGTATTAACCCAGATGGGAAGCTGTGTGGGGAACAGTTTTGGGGAGCATTTAACTTTGGAAATATGTAGATTTTTCAAAAGAAGATACTAAGTTGGCAACTGAATTTAGCAATGTAAATTCAGAAGACAGTCTTATGTGGGTAATTGAAAAACAGAACAAAACAATACCACAGAAGTAAAAAAAAAAAAAAGAAAAAAAGAAATTCATTTGTGTATTAGGATTCTTTATCTGAACAGAATCAATAGGAAATATGTGTATAATTATGCAAGAGCTCTTGTTAGGTAGGCTTACCTGGTCAGAGGTGGGAGAACCCACAAGGGCTCTCTGCACATTAGAGTGAGAAGATTCAGTTGCTGCCCAGCCCACAAAGGTGGAAGTTGGAGATGCAGCACCAGACCAAGCCTGAAGGCCTGGAAGCTCCCTGGAGAGTCACTGGAAGGAATGCAGAAGAAACTGGAAACCTCAAGACCAATGTCCAAATGTGACAGCAGCAAAGGACAGAGCTACTCAGGAAACCCAGAGCTCTTCAAAATGGGACATTGCCCTCTTCTTTCCCTTTTGATTCTATCCAGGCTACAAGCCTATTGGTTGATGCCACTCACAACTGGGGTGGGTCTTCAACCTCAGTTTGCCGTCCTACACATCAGCCATCCACAGACACACTCAGAACTAATCTGCTAGGTGTTTCTTACTCCATTCAAGTTGATATTTCATGATTGATAGTCACAGTTTCCTGAATGAAAGTGTTGTTTAAGTCCTATATGAGACAGCTGTATGAGTTTCCTGTGGCTATTGTAACAAATTATCAAAGTTCATAGATTTAAAGAGAAAATTGTTGTCTCACATTTCAAAGCACTGGAATTCTGAAATCAGTTTCTGTGAACCTAAATCAAGAAGCCATCAGGGATGCTCGCTCTCCAGGGGATCTAGTGATAGGGCATTCTTATTTTTTTCAGCCTCAGTGTACAACAGATTGTGGGTCCTGATTTGGGTCTCTGCCCCATGTTCATATTGCTTTTTTCTCTGCTGTATCATCCCTCCCTTTGTCTCTGTCATATATGGATACATGTGACTGCATTTAAGTTCAGCAGGATTATTGAGAGTAATCTACAATTTCAAGATACTTAATCATGTCTACAAATAGCTCATTACCAAATAAGTTAACATTGTCAGGTTCCAATGATTATTACTTCATACTTCTTGGGTCATTATTTAGTTTACTCTCACCGAAAACTGAATGAATGTAGATAAACACAGACAAAATAGTGCACGATTGTTGCCTCTACACTTTACTGCTTTTTACTGGTGGTTTAATTGATTAATATGAATTCTTACATATTGAGGGCACAATTTGATTCGTGTTAAAACAGGTATACAATCATAAAACCATCTCTGCCATGAAGACAATAAACATTTGCATCACCTTGACAGGTTTTTATCTCACTCCTGTGTAATCTAGTTCTCAAAACACACCCTACCTAAATGTCTTGTTTTACATAACTAAATATTACTTTGAATTTTCAGAATTTTGAATAATGGAATTATGCAACATGTACAAAATCACTAAGGATTGCTGTGATTTGAAAGTGTTCCTTTCAGAACTCAGCCGTTGTCAATGTGATGGTCTTAAGAGTTGAGGCTAGGGCCGGGGATTTAGCTCAGTGGTTCTGCTGCCTGCCTTGTAAGCACAAGGAACCGAGTTCAATCCTCGATACCAAAAAAAGAAAAAAAGAGTGGAGGCTATTCGGAGGTAATTAGTTGATAGGGGCTCTCTTCATAGGAAGGGAATAGAAGCCCTTATGAAAGAGGCTTCATGTAACATTCGGTGCACTTGCCCTTCTCCCTTGCACCTAACAATGACACAGAAAGAAGGCACCCCCAAGATATTAGAGCTTTGAACTTGGACTTTCCAGCTTCTAGAATTCTGAGAAATAAATTACTGTTTTCTATGAATTAACCAATTGCTATAGATTGTATATAGACATTCCCCAAAGCCTCATGTGGTCATAGCAGGAGCTTTTTAGAATGGCTGGTTTAAATACAGATTAAGGGCACATGATAGCTAAATTAGTCCACTGATTGGCTTAGCATAATTCTGGGTGTGGATAATGGGAAGGCCCACCCTTGGGAATGAGTGGCATCAACCAGGCTTTTAGCCTGGATGAGGTAAAAAGGAAAAGACAGGCTTCCTGCTGCTGCTTGCTGCTGCCTCCTGCCTGCCTTGTCATGAACTATTTCTCTTCCTTGAAGCCCTTCTGCTATGATGACCTGCCTTGGAGCCAGCTGACCATGGACTAAAACCTCTACAAACAGTGAACTAAAATAAACTTCTCTTCCTTTAACTTGTGGGTGTCAGGTATTTTGCCCTAGCCACAAGAAGGTAATTAAGACAAACCTCCTTTGATAAAGTTTTGTTTGGTGTTTTACTCACAATTTCACTTGGGCTATGTATTCTTGGAAGCAATGCCACAAAAGTAAAACAACATTCTAATTATATCCTTTTGATACTATGTACAGTAGACCCTTGACTTTTGAACTTGATCAGTTCCTGAGGGCTGATTGTAACTAAGTCAACAGCACTGAAATCTGCATGTTTACCCGGGTAAATGCTCTAGATATCAAGAGGCCATTAACCTAATTAATCCAAATTGTTTGTATGTCAGGCTGGTCATAATTTGAGGCTCCACTGTATTCTCAATATAAAACCATTAATGGTGTTAAGGTTTCTGGTTTGGCTGAATAGTGATTGTTAAGCTTCTCCATTACAAAGTTACAATTTTTCCTCATATGCTAAAATTTGAAGTAACCCCTAAACTGTTTTCTAAAGTAACTGTGATATTTTACATTCTCTGTCTGAAAGTTCCAGTATCATCACATTGCTCTCAGCACGTGACACTGCCAGACTTTACAATACTTGCCATTCTGGAGGTATGTAGGATTTCTCATTGTGCTCTTCATTTGTATTTTATTTGTACTTCATGATGTGGTGTACATTCTCTTCCTGTGTGCCTTTTTGCCATCTGAGTATCTTCTTTCAAGGACTATTTTTCAAAAGATCTTCGTTTTTTAAAAATTTGGTTGTTTGTCTTATACTTTTATTGTAAGCCTTCATATATTCTGGATCTTAGCCCACTGTCAAATATATATTTTGTGATTATTATTTCCATTTCTATATCTTTCTTTCATTTTTTGCTTAAACTTGTCATTTAAGAGCAAAATATTGTGATAAGATTAATTTATCAGTTTTTTTCCATGGACTGTTTGTGTGTTTATAGCATACAAATAAAGATATTTTCATGACAAGGAACACCTGAGAAACTTTATGACTTCCAAGCCAGCACTCTAAACAATTTTTCAAAATATTCTAGAAGACAATGAAGGTCACTATTCCATGAGGCCCAACAAAGCAAATCCAATAGGCAAGAATTTAAAGAGAGAAGGAGAAAAATAAAAAGAACCAACAAGAGAAAAATAACATGACAATGAGAAGTGAATATATTTCAGTTATAATGATCAATGCCAATGGCCTCAATTTACCAATCAAAAGAAATAGACTGGCAGAATGGATTAAGAAGCAAAACCCAACAATATGCTGTATACAAGAAACACACCTACTTGAAAAAGAAACTCACAGAGTGAAAGTAAAAAGATGAGAGACAGTTTATGTGACAGGGACCTGGAAAAAAAAAACAGGGGTAGCTATCTTATTTGCAGACAAAGTAAATTTCAAACCAAAATAATTAAGAGAGACAAAGAAGGTCATTACATCCTGGTAAAGGGAACAATCCAACAGGAAGAGATAACAACCATAAATATATATGCACCAAACACTAATACCCCCAACTATATAAAAGTAATATTAAGCAATATGAAACACCAAATTGTAGTGGAAGACCTCAATATCCCATTGTCACAAATAGACAGATCATCTAGATTAAAAATCAACAACAAAATACCAGAACTGAGCCAAGTTTTTGAACAAATGGACTCAATAGATGTCAACAGAGTGTTCCACCCCACAAAATTAGAATATGCATTCTTTTTGGCTGCATGCAGATCATTCTCCAAAATAGATAACATGCTCAATCATAGAACATGTTTAAGTAAATGCAGAGGAACTGAAGTTATCCCATGCATATTATCAGAGCATAGTGCAATTGTACTGGAGATCAATAGCATAAGAAAATATAAGAACTTTGCAAACACATGGAAATGGAATAACACTCTCCTGAACAATCATTGGGTCACAGCAGAAATTAAAGAAGAAATTAGACATGTATTAAACTAAAATCCAAGTGTGTTAAAGATATAAATATAAAAACAGAAACACTAAACTTGCTGGAATATTTTAGGTCGAACTCTTGAAGATACTGGCATAGGAAAAGACTTTAAGAACAAATCCTCAGTAGCACAGGAACTAGCAAAAAGAATCAACAATTGGGATTTCATCTTTTTAAAAAAGCATCTGAACTGCCAGAGAAATCACCAGCAGAGCTAAGATACAGCCCAAAATGTGGAAAAAAAATTTTATCAGCTGTTTCTCAGACAAAGGTCTACTATCTAGAATATATAAAGCACTCCCCAAAAATCAGACTCCCCAAATATAAAGACCCTATTCAAAAAATGGGCATCTGAAATGAACAGAAATTTCTCAGACAAAGAAATAAAAGCAGCAAATAAACATATGAAAAAAATATTCAAAATCACTGGTAATTTGAGAGGCATAACAAATAATCATATGAAAATGTTTAACATCCCTGTCATTCGAAAGATGCAGGTGAAAACAACACTGGGATTCCATGTCACCCCAGTCAGAATGGATGCTAACAAGAAATCAACCAATAACAAAAGTTGGTGGGGTTGTGGGGAGAAAGGAACCCTTCTGCATTGTTTGTGGGGGTGCAGACTGGTGCAGCTATTGTGGAAATCAATATGGAGATACCTCAAACAACTTCTATTGGAAGTCCCATTTGATCCAGCCATCCCTCTGCTGGGTATCTTCCCAAAATAATTAGTAGAATCATACCACAGCAATGTATGCTCACCCATGTTTATAGCAGCACAGTGTGTAATAGCTAAAACTTGGAAATAGCCCAGTTGCCCATGAACTGGAGACTAGATAAAGGAGATGTGTTTTTTTTATAAAATGGAATACTACTCAGCCATAAAGAATGAGAAACTAGAGATATTTATAGTTAAGGGATGCACATTGAGGCCATACTCTTAAGCGAAATTAATAAGTTACACATGTCTAAATACCAAATAGTTTCTCTGGTGTGAAAAAGTAAAAGTTTAAATAAGGATTAAAATGTATAATTGATATTGCATAATAGGAAAGCAAGGTCTAAAGGTGTAGAGGAAGTGGGAGGGGTAGAGGAAAGGTAAAAAGGGAAAAGAAAAGCCAGGTGTGATGGTGCACGCTTGTAATCCCAGCACTCAGAAGGCTGAGACAGGAGGATCTCTGTGAGTTTGAGGCCAACCTGGGCTACACAGTGAATTCCAGGTCAATCTTAACTATATAGTGAGTCTCTGTCTCAACCCCCCCAAAAAAAATTATGTGCAGAAGAACAATGACAAAAATGGTAAACCAGTTTCTCCTTATAAATTGCACAACCCAGAATACAATGGAGCAAAAGCTTCAAGCCTTACAGAAAAAAATCTGGCATTCTAAAATTCTATACCTAGTGAAAATGTGTATCATACATAAAAAATGTGAGAGAAATCAATAGACCACAAAGACAAGAAGCACTAAAGAAATTCTTCAGGTAGAAGAAAAATGATACTAAGTGGGAACTCAGAACTACCAAAGGAATGAAGTATATCAATACTTTTAAAAGGTGGGCTGAGATAATGAACACTTGAAAAAATACTGATTAACACTTTAAGATAACTGAATGCTTGGGTGATTTGCTAATGTGAAGAAACTGTTCCATATCTGTGCTGCTTGCACAACTGAAGGTATGAGCTATAAGGGTTCAACCCAATTTATGAAATTGAGATTTCCATTAAAAATTTTTTTAAAGAAAATAGCAACGATGTATCATGGTACATATAACATTCACAAGTAAATATATAATAGCAGTAGTGCAAAAAAATGAAAAAATTCTGCTGTAATATTCTTACACTTATTTACTCTTGGAGAGTATTACTTAAAGTATATAAGTTAAAGACACCTATTGTAAAACCTAAATTAACCAAAATGTATAAAATAATGAATATAATTACTCACTATGATCTGAAGAATATACTGTAATTTCTAAAGTAATGCAAAACAAAGTAGAAAAAAGGACGTGAAAAAAACTAAAAAAATTAATGTAAAAATTGTAAGGCAAATATTAAGATTTTAGTTTAACGCATTTAATACAAATAATTACACTAAATGTAAGGGGTCAAAAGACCTCAAGTAAAAGGCAAACAGTCATTTATAAAAGAGAAAGATTCAAATATATGTTGTGCTAGCTAAATTTTTTCATTGCTAAGACAAAATATCCAACACCTAAAGTTAAAGGTGGAAAGTTTTATTTGGCTGACAGTTCATAGAGATTTCAGTCCATAGTCAGCTGGCTCCAAGGCAGGCTTAAAAATCAACTACCTATTCTACCATTTTATGTGGAGTTGGGCTTTCCTGTGGCATGAAACCTCTGCAGTTATTGTGGTTGTGTGTGTTAATGTGGCTGGATGACTCACAATGTAATCTAGGGCCCACTCTCAAATATTCCTCAGCAGCTGCCCACACCTTATCTATCTAGTCATCGTCATCACTGTGGCTTTCTTAAGGAAGAATAAGCAAGTTTTTTTCTAAAAGTAAAAAAACATTCTAATTATATCCTTTTGATACTATGTACAGTAGACCCTTGACTTTTGAACTTGATCAGTTCCTGAGGGCTGATTGTAACTAAGTCAACAGCACTGAAATCTGCATGTTTACCCGGGTAAATGCTCTAGATATCAAGAGGCCATTAACCTAATTAATCCAAATTGTTTGTATGTCAGGCTGGTCATAATTTGAGGCTCCACTGTATTCTCAATATAAAACCATTAATGGTGTTAAGGTTTCTGGTTTGGCTGAATAGTGATTGTTAAGCTTCTCCATTACAAAGTTACAATTTTTCCTCATATGCTAAAATTTGAAGTAACCCCTAAACTGTTTTCTAAAGTAACTGTGATATTTTACATTCTCTGTCTGAAAGTTCCAGTATCATCACATTGCTCTCAGCACGTGACACTGCCAGACTTTACAATACTTGCCATTCTGGAGGTATGTAGGATTTCTCATTGTGCTCTTCATTTGTATTTTATTTGTACTTCATGATGTGGTGTACATTCTCTTCCTGTGTGCCTTTTTGCCATCTGAGTATCTTCTTTCAAGGACTATTTTTCAAAAGATCTTCGTTTTTTAAAAATTTGGTTGTTTGTCTTATACTTTTATTGTAAGCCTTCATATATTCTGGATCTTAGCCCACTGTCAAATATATATTTTGTGATTATTATTTCCATTTCTATATCTTTCTTTCATTTTTTGCTTAAACTTGTCATTTAAGAGCAAAATATTGTGATAAGATTAATTTATCAGTTTTTTTCCATGGACTGTTTGTGTGTTTATAGCATACAAATAAAGATATTTTCATGACAAGGAACACCTGAGAAACTTTATGACTTCCAAGCCAGCACTCTAAACAATTTTTCAAAATATTCTAGAAGACAATGAAGGTCACTATTCCATGAGGCCCAACAAAGCAAATCCAATAGGCAAGAATTTAAAGAGAGAAGGAGAAAAATAAAAAGAACCAACAAGAGAAAAATAACATGACAATGAGAAGTGAATATATTTCAGTTATAATGATCAATGCCAATGGCCTCAATTTACCAATCAAAAGAAATAGACTGGCAGAATGGATTAAGAAGCAAAACCCAACAATATGCTGTATACAAGAAACACACCTACTTGAAAAAGAAACTCATAGACTGAAAGTAAAAAGATGAGAGACAGTTTATGTGACAGGGACCTGGAAAAAAAAAACAGGGGTAGCTATCTTATTTGCAGACAAAGTAAATTTCAAACCAAAATAATTAAGAGAGACAAAGAAGGTCATTACATCCTGGTAAAGGGAACAATCCAACAGGAAGAGATAACAACCATAAATATATATGCACCAAACACTAATACCCCCAACTATATAAAAGTAATATTAAGCAATATGAAACACCAAATTGTAGTGGAAGACCTCAATATCCCATTGTCACAAATAGACAGATCATCTAGATTAAAAATCAACAACAAAATACCAGAACTGAGCCAAGTTTTTGAACAAATGGACTCAATAGATGTCAACAGAGTGTTCCACCCCACAAAATTAGAATATGCATTCTTTTTGGCTGCATGCAGATCATTCTCCAAAATAGATAACATGCTCAATCATAGAACATGTTTAAGTAAATGCAGAGGAACTGAAGTTATCCCATGCATATTATCAGAGCATAGTGCAATTGTACTGGAGATCAATAGCATAAGAAAATATAAGAACTTTGCAAACACATGGAAATGGAATAACACTCTCCTGAACAATCATTGGGTCACAGCAGAAATTAAAGAAGAAATTAGACATGTATTAAACTAAAATCCAAGTGTGTTAAAGATATAAATATAAAAACAGAAACACTAAACTTGCTGGAATATTTTAGGTCGAACTCTTGAAGATACTGGCATAGGAAAAGACTTTAAGAACAAATCCTCAGTAGCACAGGAACTAGCAAAAAGAATCAACAATTGGGATTTCATCTTTTTAAAAAAGCATCTGAACTGCCAGAGAAATCACCAGCAGAGCTAAGATACAGCCCAAAATGTGGAAAAAAAATTTTATCAGCTGTTTCTCAGACAAAGGTCTACTATCTAGAATATATAAAGCACTCCCCAAAAATCAGACTCCCCAAATATAAAGACCCTATTCAAAAAATGGGCATCTGAAATGAACAGAAATTTCTCAGACAAAGAAATAAAAGCAGCAAATAAACATATGAAAAAAATATTCAAAATCACTGGTAATTTGAGAGGCATGGATGAAAACAACACTGAGATTCCATTTCACCACAGAAAAAATGGCTGCTATCAAAAAATCAACCAATAACAAATGCTGATGGGGTTGTGGGGAGATGGGAACCCTCCTTCATTGTTGGTGAGAGGGCAGACTGGTGCAACCACTGTGGAAATCAATATGGAGATACCTCAAAGAGCTAGGATTAGAGGTTCCATTTGACTCAGCTATTCCTCTGCTGAGTATCTTTCCAAAAGAATTAAAAGAATCATACCACAGTGATATATGCTCACCCATGTTTATAGTGGCACAGTTTGTAATAGCTAAAACTTGGAAACAGCCCAATTGCCCATCAACT
>NW_022900939.1:42541534-42585441 GCF_012274545.1 Fukomys damarensis
AAAAAAGGCTTTGAAAGATATGATGTATCTTTGCAGAGTTCCTTCTTGTTCACATATTTCAGCAGTGGCTCATTATTTTGTTCGATATTTTTTCAATGCTTTACAAATGGACATAAATAAAGAAGCTTTTATCTAAGAAATGACGTCATCCTGAGATGTTTCTGCTTAACTTGGTCAACTGTTTTCAGACAAGAATTGAGAGACCTATCTAAGAACGTGTTGGGTCTCTCAACTTCTTGTTCACTAAAGGGGTCAAGGAAGTAAAGAGTAGAAACAACAGCAGAATCCACCTGCTCTAAGTGGTAATCCTGTTGCAGCGGTTGAGCCAGACTTCCCAGGCAGGGCTGTGAGGAAAGCATATGCTTACCCGCATCTGTCCCTGTCCAAGGAACTCGTGGGGGCAACACGAATCTTTTATAATCACAAAGATAAAATATCTCATTTCCTTATGTCAAATTCGGTCTTAGGGCTAAAAGTTATGCAATTGTACCTGTTGATACCACATAATTGCGTTCTTTAAAGAGACTGCAAAGAATAAGATGAGAGACAAAATTAAGAAGAGAAGCAATTTTGTTATAAAAATTAAATACTTTGTTCAGCGAGAAAAAAACCTATTTTTCCACAAAGATTTCACTCACTTAAAACCTCACAAATTATGACTATAAAAATTTTTGCAATTTATTTTATATTTTTTCTGCTTGAAACACTTCTCATGGCATGATTTTAATCTTCAGGATAAATATTTAAAAGCTTGGTAAATACTGCTATTAAATTGAAGAAAACAAAAGGAAAATAAATGTACATTGCCTTCAAATCACTGTCTTTATGATTATTCTTTATTCTAAATTCCATCTAGACTGCGTTCTGGGGTTATGCACCTTCCATAGGACTCCTTGGAGCTTTAGTTTCCTTGTTAGTACATGTGATATTGTTCTTTGGCCACAATGCAAAAGTCATTTCCCTGCATTCTGCCATCTTTTAGCTCTCATAATTCTCAGCTCAGCAGCAGAAGATCTCAGGGGAACTTCTACTGTGGGAGATGGAACACTGAAAAAAATCTTCCAGAAGCCTGACACAGGATAACTTTGAGAGGTTTTATTTTCAGACAGTTGTACTTGCTGATAGTCCAGAAAAAGACTGTGCCCCAGAAAGCATTGCTTTAGTAAATTCGACGTTGTTGTGAAAATATTTCAGTCAGTATCCTCAGTTTTTATCATTTAAAGCAGTAAGAGCAAAGAAAACAAAGAGTTTTATACTTGGTTTTATTATGACTTAGTTAAAATAGCAGTAATTGACATATAGAGGAGATAAAAACTAGTAACAATGTGTTTTTACTGCATTGATAGCTACTATTCAGTTAAATCAAGTTCAGAGCCCAGGTGTATACAAATATGAGAAATGCCAGTGAAATAGAATGATTATCATCAAACTGCAGACCCTCAGTGTGCACAAGCTTTACACAATTATGTGTGTGTGTGTATATATATATATGTATGTATATGCACTCGTGTACATGACATATAAACAATGCATAACAGGAAATGTTATTTTTCTTCAGAGCTTGTTTGGAAGTTCTAGCAGGTGAGGGCTGCTTCTTGTGTACCCTGACCCAGGAAAGGGTCCTCCTCTATCGGGGTGGTCGTCTTCTTTGATTGAGCGTCCAGCTTCGGGAGGGATGCCCATGGAGCAGTAAGGGAGGAAGGGGACACTTGCTGAATCAACTCTGGAATCAATGTGGTGACAGATGTCTCAGCCAGATAGCCCTCACTGCTACTTTTTTCTTTGTAACAGAGGCGCTTAAATTATGAACATATATGGGCCAGGGATTTAGCTCAGTGATTCCACCACTGGCCTTGCAAGAGAAAGGTCCTGAGTTTGATCACTGTTACCAAAACAAAAGCAAAAACAAAATTATAAACATATATGATCTCTTTATCACAATGATGTTAAATACTGACAACAGTAATAAGAAAAATTGCACAATACAGGTAATGTAGAATACACTCTGATTTGTACAGTGTTCTACACTCATGGTCTAATTTGTCCTCCATGTCTGGACTTGGATGCTCCCTCTGCAGAGGTAAGAGATATCCTCTTCCTGGTCCTGGCTCTCCTTCACCTGCGGACTGAGTGGGTAGGTCTCACAGGAGGCGCAGGAAGAAAGTACAAATGAGACAGGAGGCTAGATGCCTAGGAGACTCCATAGAACAGAGCCTCTGTTCTCTGCAGTTCCTGCGTCCTAAAACCAGGCTATTTCTTTTATCAGTGAGCACACATCACCAGTGTATCACTGACCCTACACTGAAATTTCATGGCAGATCACACTTGCAGTATTTCCATCTTGCTTCTTCTGAGAAAGTTACTTCTTATATACATGGTCATAGTCACTGATTTTTTGAAGATACAAGCCAAGTTATATATTCCTGCCTTTCCGCTTTGGTTTCCATGAAAAACTTTTAATTTTGAAGATTTTTTCTCAACTTCACCAAAAACTAAAACAGGAGGTTGCATTTGACTCAGCTATTCTCCTGCTTGGAATCTTCCTGCAAGAATCAAAAACATTGTACCACAGTGATATATGCACACCCACGTTTCTAACAGCACAGCTTGTAATAGCTAAATCTTGGAAACAGCCCAAATGCCCATCACCTGATGAATGGGTAAAGAAGATATATTTTAAAAATATAATGGAGTACTATTCTGCTGTGAAGAAGGATACATTGGAGACATTACTAGGCAATGGATGCACCTTGAGGCCATATGTTTAAGTAAAATAAATCAAACACATATGTTCCAATATAGCATGGATTCTCTGGTGTGAGAAATCAAAAAGGTAAACAAAGACCCAAATGTATAACAGATGTTGTGAAAAAGAAAGAAAATGTCCAAAAGGGAGGGAGAATAAGGGAGGAGGATGGGGGAGACGATGGAAGCAAACAGGAGGGGAAGGAGGCTGAAAGGAGGGCAGGGGACAGGGAAAGAAGAGGTGAGACATATCATGTACAGGTACAAATGTGCTGTTATAGAGACCACCATTATTTACGCCAATAAAGTTAATACTAAAATAAAAACAATAAAATTAATTTAAAAGTTTTAAAATATTTCTCCTCCAAAATAAATGACAAAATTCCACTACCAACTTAATCCATGATGATCCTTGTCTCGAGTTTCTGAAATATTTCCCTTTTTTGAGAGAAACTAAAGTTTATGGAGAATTGCTTGGCTCCGAGAATTAATTTATACTTGACTTATTTTGTTGATCAAAGTATTATTTTAATCATCTAACTTCCACCATTGCTAATTAATTGTATTTGACATTTTCCAACATGATTTGTAGCTCTCAGATTAACATTTGTTTTCCGAAGGGGAAAAAAAAGATACATTATAAGGAGAGAAAAGCTTTCCAACAGTTTTACATTTCTTTATATTTCTCACATTACAGAAGGTTCTGCTATACCAATGAATTTTTTTCTTCCCTAAATTAATATCTAAGTGATTTTGAAAAAAAAATGCACTGAATAGATTCTCAGTGAATAAACTCAAGAACATTCAGAATAAAAGGTATTTATCAGGTGGCAAACTCACTGTACAACACCATCTCAAATAAGTCCTGTAGATTTTGATCACAAAGATATTAAATTTTTGTTTAAGGAAAATTATAAAATTAAACTTTCCAGCTGATGGGATAGTTCAGTAGTATGCCCACTGTCTAGCATGGTCTGGAGCCCAAGAAACCTTAAAGAATCATCTGAAAGTTGAATTTTAAGGTGTCTTAGATGCACACAACAGAGGTATATTTGTGCTTCACTAATACAAGGCTCACACATTAAATTTATTACTCAAATAAATGTGCATTTAAGAAGTAGTACTATTTTTTATATCTGATTTTTATGGTGATGTTAAATGTATTATCTTACTTCAAATTTTCTATGTAAAATGAGTGTTACCCTCATTCTTTTAGTTTATACAGTGAAAATATATGGTATGAAATTTCATTTTATTTTATTTATTTAAAAAAAATTAGTTTGGTACCAGGATAGAACTCGGGTCCTTGAGCTTGCGAGGCAGGCAGTGGAACCACTGAGCTAAATCCCCGGCCCATGAAACTTTATTTTTAAAGGAAGGATCAATATATGCATGGTAATAGAAAATTATAATAAAATCTAATTCATTGAATAACAACTAAGTTCTCATAAGTACCTGCAATGCTTTTTAATATGAAATTGAAAGAGACATAATTCCCTATTAATTAATGATTTTAATATACATTTTGGCCATTTTCATATCTGATTGGAAAATTTTCTCCAGTCTTTTGCTTATTTTTAAACTAGGTTGTTATTTTGCTATTAGATTGTAGAAATTCTTTACACATTTTGAGTTTTTACTTCATATCTGATATATTTTCCAAATATTTTCTTCCACTTTGTAAGTTGCATTTTCACTTTGTCAATTATTCCCTTTGCTGTGAACAAGGTTTTTAGTTTGATATAGTCCCGCTTTTCTACATTTGCTTTTGTTGCTTATAATTTTTGTGTCATAGCTAAGAAACAAATCACTGCTTAGATCCTTAAAGCTTTGCCCATTGTTATGATTTTGTTTAGCGGTTTTATGGTTTCAGTTTAAAAAACGGTGAACCTCTCTCCTGTTAGGAGGCCCATGATGTAAAGAAACCATAATAAATGTTGGTAAGAAAGTGGAGAAATTGGAACCCTTTTAAGCAATGGGAATGTGAAATGGTACAGCTACCATGGAAAGTAGAATACAAGTTCATAAACGTTAAAGCTGGAGTAACCATATCAAAGAAAAATCCTGCCCCTCAGTCATGTAAAGTAATTGAAATTTGGAAACCGAGGCGATGTCTACACATTCATGTGCACGAAAGCATTATTCACACCAACCAAGATGAAGCAACAAACTAAACATAAGGTGGGTATTGCGTCGTATGCAAGCAACGGATTTAGGGTTCAACAGGAAAGAAAACGTGCCACAGGCGGCGACACCGTGATCCAGAGCGACGTTTTGCTAAGTGAAACAAGCCAGCCACAGCACGACAAATACTTCATGATTGGTGTACATGAGGTCTAAAGAAATAAAATTAGTAGAAGCAGAGACTGAATGGTGGTTTTCAATGAGGGAGGAAGGAGGGAAAAGATTCTGATCAATGCGTGTAAAATTTCAGTCAGACCCCATGAATAAGTCACAGTGAACACAGCACTGCATGCTTCTCATAGTTGCCAAGGCTGCCTCGTACACTGGAAGTTTGTTCAGAGGGTCACTCTTACAGGTAGGTTACTCTCATTACATAAAAGAGAGCTGGGATGTAGTTTTCTAAAAAAAAATGAGGGTGTTTGTAATATGATCATTAAAATGTCACAAATTAGGATAATTCCTCAGAGCTTGCAGGTCATATCTAAGCGAGTTCACTGGAACATTCATCCCCTTGGATCTTAATAATATTATATGGAAACAATCTGGTGTTCAGAAAGACTGGAAAAATAATGGGATGTGAAAACGGAGGTGGAAGAGGAAGCTTTACTATAAATAGGCTTTGACAGTTCACTGTGCCCTCCTCATTTGTAAGAGAAATCCAGGGCCTCCTACCCCAAACTGATTTTTTCCCTGGATGCTTCCAGGATGATATTTTTGAGGGGGGGCTTTCATTCCATAGCAAATCTTTTATATGAATTAAAGAATTAATAAAACACTTCATAGTAGATTTATAATTTTGTGAAGTGAAATAAAAATAGAATACTACAAAGTCAAATAAAATCGGACAAAACATAAGCTGCTAACATTTCTATAAGCTCCCTCTCCTCCCCTCCTCTGGGCGTTACGTCTCCAAATCCTGAGAACACACAGGAGCAGGGCAGGGTCAGACAGCAACTAGTAATGCTTCCAGCAGCACATTTGGGAAACCCAGTTTCACAGCGCCATTCCCACCCCTCCATCCACAGCCCCAGGAGAGCCCACAGGAAGCGTCCCCCACCTACCTTATACATTTCTGTCGAGGACGGCCAATTTCCTCTTTTTCCTCCTTTTTTCCTTCCCTCTCACCATTTCTTTTTTCCCCTGTAATAACGATGTATCATTTGATAGATTTTTGTTCCAAATCTGTAAGGAATGTGTGATTGATGGCACATTAGGATACCGAAGGAAAAGAAATCAATATACAACTGTTCTTCCCTTTGGGAGGTGCTATGTATGTAATTATGATACGAGTATGATAATGCCACAAAAAACTATCAAATATGTATTGCGCTATAGGAATTCAGAAAACACTCTCCTTTTGGGGGTCTTGTCTTTTCCCCTGCTTTTCTTGTACTTATATTACTCATGCTTTCTGTAGTCCTACAGTAAGACTAATACTTTTGCAAGTCTCAGAGAATTTGAACATATTTGAAGAGAACTGCAATTTTTAACCGACATCAATTCTTTTTGACACTTAGAATTGTCAGTTCCCTCAGTCATTTGTTTGGCGATGGCATGATTTTGTATTTAATCAAGCCTGTTTTTTCATTTCTTTCACAAATGTACAATGAGTGTAAAGCAGACCTATTAAGATATTTTGTCTACATGTGTAAAACCAAACATCACGTATGACCTTCAGTCAATTACTAACCTTCCAGTTGCAGGACTGGGAGGATAATTTTCTGTGTTTGATAAGACTGTTTAGAAGTTTATCAATTTTACTACTCTTTTCAAACAAACAACTTTGGTTTCATTGATTTTTCGGTACTGATTTTCTTTATTTCACTGATTGCTGTTCCTGTCTTTATTATTTCCTTCCACCTGCTTACTTTTTTAAATACATAATTTGCTTTTCTTTTACTAGAGTCTCAAGGTAGTTGCTGAAATAATTGATTTTTAGCTCTCTGTAAGGTGTAAGTATTGACTGCTGCAAATTTCCCTCTAAGCATTATTTTATTTTGCCACACACATTTTTATAGGTTGTATTTTCACGTTGTTTCAGATACAAATAGTTTCTAATACATTTTTCTTTTTTTGGGGGTACTGGGGATCAAACTCAGGACCTCGTGCTTGCAATGCAGGCAGCAGAACCACTGAGATAAATCCCCTGCCCTAAAATTCTTTTTTGATACATGAGCTGTTCAGAAGGATGTTTAAGTTCCAAATTGTTATGTATCCATTCTATATGCACCTCATATTGATTTCTGGATTAATCTCACTGTAGTTAGAGTACATAATAAACCACAGATTTAACTCCTTTGATATTGAGGCTTATTTTACAGAATGCTGTCTACCATGGTGAATGATGCATGTACAGTAGAGGAATAAGTTTGTTACTAAAAATGTCACTTAGGCCCAGTTGTTTGATGGGAATTTTAAATAAAGCATCCATGCTTAATAGTGTAATTTTAAAGAATACTTGTTTTCTCCATAACTCAGAGAGCAGTGTTATACTCTCCACCAAATAGTTTAGATTTCTGGATTCTTCTTTCTGCACTTTTATGTTATTGATTTATGTACTTGGAAGCTCTATTATGACACACAGTCACTTTCATGTCTTCTGGATAAACTAATCATTGCATCATTATGGAAGTGGCACTGTTTATCACTGATAAGGTTTATCACCTTGAAATTTACTTCTGATATTCATATCACCACTCTAGTGTACTTACAATTAATGTTTGTGTGGAGACTTTTCAATTTTTTTAGATATCTTTGTATTTTTATATTTAAAGTAAATAATTTGCTGGAAATTATCTACTCTTTGGAGTATTCAGACCATTTACATTTAATAGAATAACAGATGTTAATTTTAAACCTACCACTTTGCTCTGTTTTCTACTTTGTTCCTTTTCTTTTTTAACCTTTTTTTTTTGGTCTTTGGCTTCTGTTTTGCATCGGTTTCTCCTTTTAGGGTTATATATTTTCTCCAATAATGTCTATCTTTCTCTTCATTTTAGTGGTTACTTTAGAGCTCATTATAAAATTTCCCTTCTCATCATCACTGTCTTCCAGTAGTAATAGCATTGCAGCACTTGATACTAACTGTAGAGTATTTTTTTTTTTTTTAAATTTTGGTACCAGGGATCGAAGTCAGGTCCTTGTGCTTGCGAGGCAGGCAGCAGAACCACTGAGCTAAATCCCCTGCCTAATTGTACAATATTTATACTCCATCCTTTTAACCCTCCCTATCTTCTGCTATGTGGAACAACCTTACAATGCCTCAGGATTACTTTTACTTTAAGTAGGTTGTTGTATTTTAGCAATGTGCAAATTAAGAAAAAAATGTTCTTATATCTACCTCTCTATCATTTTAGTCAGTCTTCATGACTTTTTACAGATTGATTTTCAATTCATATAATTTTTCTTCTACCTACAGAATTCACTTAAATATCTTGTGCTTTATGGTTGCTGCTAATGAATTTTATAGGGTTCTCTGGACCTGAAAATTTTTTTTTTACTATATTATACATTTTGGAAAAAATTTTCTGATGATATAGATTTTGATACCCACCATTGTCACTCTATTGTAGACAGCAAGTTAGTTAGAAAATATAAGGGATTTAGGCAAGGCTGGGCCCTCAGCATGGAAGATAATTGTGGCTCATGGTAGATGCAGTAAAGTCCAGCCAGGCTTTAAGAAAATGAGAACTACTATATGCACATACTTCCAGGGATGAATAGCAGTGATATCTAAATAGGAATCAATCACCTTGGGTAGGGGCAAAAACCTCCCGAGCCCAATCCTTTCCAGAAAATCCTTGTTCTCTCCATGTACACTTGCTACATGACTTGCTTCCTCATTTAATCAATATTACGTAGGTGACTGTACTTGTAATCTTATCGGTTGAACCATAGTTTTGTCTCATCTCATTCCCACCTTGTGATTTCCCTCGGATCAATGTTACTTAAGTGAGATACTTTCAATCTTATTAGTTGACTATAGTTTTGTCCCATGCTGAACCTGCATCACCTTTTGGCCTTACTCAATAAAGCACCCTGAGAAATGAGGTTGTGGGCAACCCACTTTCCAGAACCCCTTCTGTCTCTCCCAAGCAGAAGCTATCTTTCTCTCAATAAATTCTTCCTACTCTTAATGACGGTTGTTCCTTGAATTCATTCTTTGATATTAGAGAACAGGAGCTTGGTGTTTCAGACACCTAGCAGTTTGGGAATGATAATATTTCTCATATTATTTGGCAGTCCATAAATCATATGCCATATATGAACTCCATTGCTTTTCAGCCAGTAGAATTTCACACTGCAAGCCTACTCTCCTTCTCTCTTGCTCTGCTGTGGTTTTTTCTTCTTGGTGTTTTACCCTATTTGTACTTAGCAGCATATTTGGCAAATTGGGTTATGATATACCTGGTTTTGTTTTCCTTCTTATTTCTTCTGCTTGAAGAGAAGAAAATTCTTTACTTTAGTGAATTTATAATTTGCATAAAAATTGGGGAAATAATATCTGCTCTAGCATTTGCACAAATATTTTTCTTCATCCCCTTCTATTCCTTTATTTCTCATATCACAGTTACATGCATTTTATATCGTTTGGCCTTGTTCCATAGGTTTCTCCTTTTCTATTCACTTTCGGAAGTCTTTTCTTTTACATTGCTGCCGTCATTACATTTTCTAAGCTTTTAAAATGTCTGATCTGCTGAAAATCCAATTCAGTACATTTTTATTTCAGATATTGATTTTTTAAACAAAAGAGACCATTTAGAGGATTTTATCTAATGTCTTGTATTAGGATATTTTTCTATTATATCTAATGAAAACTGAACAACTTTTAAGAGGTACACGAGCTTTGGAGACATTTTGTTTTATTCTTTCACACATGGAGCCAAGGTACACACAGTGTATGACTCATCTGAAGAGTTGATGTAGCTACACTTTGCTGCAATTCTGCCTGATTCATTTTCCCTGGATGCCAGTAAATGAACCCTCTGTTCAATGAGATACCAAGCTATGTTTGGGACCACCTTACTCTCTGCAGTACAGCCTGCAAATCAAATTCACTATGTGACTGGGGAAACTGCAGGGCTCAAATCGTTTCACTCCCTGCAATGAAACATAGCTCGACACTAAATCACACAAATTACCGACAAATTCCAGGAGTTAGATGAATTTAATGGCATTACACTAAGTAGAAAAAAAAATAAGGTTAAACATCAGGTATGGTATGATTGAACTTATATAACATTGTAGAGATGACAAAATTATAGAAGTGAAAGAGAGATTTGTGATTATGGGAGGTTAGAAAATATGAGTGCAAGTAATATAATGGTATTGTAAAAAGGGGGATCTCTGGGGTCGTGGAACATATTTATATCTTAATCACAGTGATTTTAAGTCTGTGGATATGGTGATTGGCAAAGAACCTGTGACCATTAGTCTTGATATGTCAACTTTATTGGATAAAAAAGGCCGAGCAGATCAGCAGAGCTCACCTATGGTATATCTGGGTGTGTGGTGGAAACGTGACTTTGGGTTCTGCATGTGAGTCCTTGCCCATTCCTCTCCTGCGTTTCCCTCCTGCTCTTCTTCTGGGCTGGCATGAGCTAAGCATCTTTGCTCTGCCAGGCCCTTCCATCATGCTTCTGTCTTGGGGCCAGACAACTATGGAATAAATCGCCAAAGTGACACTAGATTAAAACTATTTTCCAGGGAGCTGGATAGTGCGTCCTAGTGACAGGAAAGCTGATTAATACAGGAAGTTGGTGTCAGGATTAGGGTCGTTTCTGAGAATGCCCCTGACTGTGAGGCTTAGAAGCCTTTCAAACTCATTTGCAGGAGCAGTTTGGGAAGGTTTGAAAATGTGAATGAGAGAATCCCCATAATGCAGTAAGCAGAGCTTAGTGGGTGAATCTGTTTCAAGCTGAGGACATCAGAATGCTGACAGGAATGTGTGAAATAAACGTGAGGCTCAGAAGACTTCAGTTGGGAACAAAGACTTCACGGGATGAGAAACCGTGTGTGTTAAGCTCTGGTAGAAAATGTGTTCACATTGGGTCCATGTCTTGAACTTTGCAGGAAACTAAGATTAAGGGAGGGGTGAGGTCTACTGGAAGCAGAAGGTGCCTGGAGAATGTAATGTCAACCAATGAAGGTTTAAGGCCATGAGCAGAATCAGCTGGAGATAGACCTAGGGGGCTGTCATCAGGAAAACCATTATTGTGGTTTGTGTCTAGATGTGCCCTCAAAGCCTCATGATGTCTTAGATGGGCTTAAGATAAGGATGATGGGCCAGGGATTTAGCTCAAGATCAAGTGCACAATGTCCTGGTTTGATCCCCAGTATAAAAAAGAGAAAAAATGGGGCTGAATCTGGAATTTGTGATTGATTCATGGTGCAATCCTAGTCTCAAGAGCACTAGGATTAAAGTTGTAAGTGCTACCCACCCTAAGTAATCTGGATAAGACAAAAGCGGCAGAAAGGATATTAAATTCCCTTGTTGCTTTTGCTGTCTTCTGCTGCCATGAACAGTTGCCCCCTTGCAATGTCACATTCTGCCACCTTGGAGCCAGCCAATTATGGATAGAAACTGTTAGGTAAAAGAGCTAAAAAACCAGGACCAGACCGGGACTACAAAAAGCCTTTATTATGGGGATGATCTGCCTGGCTGAGTCCTAACAAAGGGAAAAGCAGCATGGAGGAACAGGGAGCTTCTTTGATAGGAGTGGGTTGGGTTTAACCTGAGCTGGGGTGGAGTTGATGAGGTAGCATTAAGTGATTGGAGGAACCTGTGACATCACTAGGAGGGGCTTGTGACATCTCTGGTTACTCAAGGTAACAAGTATCAGGTTACTCTTTAGGCACGAACAGAAGCATGATGGGAAAAAGGCTGTCCCCTGGTAGGAGAAGCCATATTTAACAAGAAGGCTGCTGTTGCATGTGGCAGCCATTTTAAGGCACAGGGCATTATGGGAAAGAGGCTACTGTTTTATGTAGCAGCCATCTTGAGACAAGGGAAATCTAACAGAAACCTCTTCAAACTGTGAGCTAAATAAACCTTTGCCCCTCTAACTTTGGGTGCTGGGTATTTTCTCCCAGGAATGAAAGATTAAGGGTGTGTGATTACTAAATGATACTCTACTTTCTTTGGTATCACCCCAATGCTGGTAGTCTGGATAAGCTAAAAGGGGCAGAAAGATGCTGATAAGGTCCGATGTTGCTTTTGCTAAAAGTAACTATCAGAATTTGGTAGCAGAGAAGTGAGGTTGTTGCTGTGATATTACCTGGCCATGTGGCTGAAGAGCCTTTGGGATTGGCTTCGGGGAAGGGGATGAGTTAGGAAAGTTTGGAGATGCTGGCTGAAAAAGTAGGGCTGGAATGCCTTAAGCTTTGCTGTATGGGTGATTGTGGTCAGAGCTTAGAAAACTAGAAATCCAATAAGCACCAGGCTTAGGAGGTTTCTGCTAGGAAGGATTGCATTGGCTGGTGGACTCCAGACAATGTGTGTTATGCCTCGGCAGGAAATTTGTCTGCATTTTGCTCATGTCCAGAGACTTTGCCTGAAAGTGAAATTAAGGGCAGCAGACTAATTAACCTGGCAGAAGAAATTTCAAGGCAGTCTAATGCTGAGGTAGTGATATTGATATAGGTGGAATAGATGCAATGCCCAAACCTGCTAGATATCTGAAATGGGAGTTTGAGTTTTCTAAAATCAAGGAATGAATCCTAGAAACAATGGAGATGAGATTAAGAATAGGAAAAATTACTTGAAAGATAACTTTTTCTAAGAGAGACAGAAGGGGGCCTGGAAAATGGGTTACCCACCAACTCTTCTTCTCAAGGTGTTTTATGGGATAAAGCCACAAGGTGAGGCAGGTTCAACATGGCACACAACTATACTCAACTAGTAAGATTTCAAGTATAATCACTTAAGTAATACTGGCCCAATGAGAAATTAAAAGGTGAACATGAGGTGGGACAAAACTATGATAAACCAAAAAGGTTACAACAAATATAGTCCCTAGGTACTATTGATTATTTGGGAGATCAAATGGGAAAGCGAGTCGCTAAGCAAGCATACAAGGAATGAGCAAGGACTTCTGGTTAGGGATGGGCCAGGGATTTTTCCTGGAAGGCATGGGTTAAGATCTTGGACCCCCATCCAAATGACTGGTACCCATTTAGAATATCAATCACCACTATTCATCACTAGGGGAAGCATGTGTGTGTGTGTGTGTGTGTGTGTGTGTGTAGTAGATTCTCTTTTTACAATGCTGGCCTTCAGTGAATGTGTCTCATTATTTTCTATGTTGGTTCTTTGATGGCTGGCCCTAACTGCCTAGAAGATGTCTAACTTCCTATCTCCAATAGCATGGCTATTGTAGGGGGTTTTAGCCTGCCTAGCAGAATGATTTAAGATGTTTTGAGTTTGGCCAGAAAGGAATCTCCAGTAAGTAGCATTTCAGCTTGCAAAGATAGAGCAGAGGTGATCTTGCTTGCTGAGAAGGAACAGGAGAATACAAAAGACAGCCTGAGAAGAGTTACTAGAAACAGCAGGACTCCGCCCTTCACAGCCTCAAAATTGCAGAAGTGTAAGATTTTGCCTTGAGAAGAGAGCCCCAGAGTACCATGGTGTTGGCCAGGGGAAGTTGTTTCTAGGGACTTGGTTCATAGGCACTGGACCCCTCCAGCCAAGAGAGAAGGAAGCCTGGCTACTGCTCCAGCTGGCGGCAGACCTTGGCATCATCCATGTGGTACTTTGGGGCAGACATCTCTATCCAGGATTAGCAGACTCTGGTTAATTTCGACCCAGTCGCAGCACCCTTTGATCTCTCCAAGCAAAACAAGCAGTGCCTTCCCCTTTACATCCCTGCCTGCATATGAGTTATCCCTGCCTATATATCAGATATTCCTGCCTGCATGTCAGCCATTACCAGATGCTGCCAGGTGCTTCCCACCCGTTACTGGATGTCTTCAAAGCATATTCTGCTCACCTTCCCATGCTGATAATCAATAAAATACTAGCTGCCCTTGATGCCCCTTTTCTTTGCTTCCCAGAAGAGCATTGATCATCCCTAAGACTCAGTTCTAAATCTGGTTTTTTGTCTTTATTTTTATCAGCTTGTGTTAAAGTGCCTCAAAAGAGACTGTAGACCTACTGTAGAGGTCTACAATAATGTCTCTATTCCCATTCCCTATTCTACTGGATTTAGGTGGATGCAAGAGTTGTGGGGTCAGGAAGGCTTCCACCCAGATTTCAGAAGAAGGCCGGGGAGGCCAGTCAGGCAGGGTGCCCCTGAGAGGGCAGTGTGTGAAGCCACCAGTGTAAAGCTGATGGTGCAGTAGAGTTCCCAGAAGTTTGGAGAAGCCAGGAACATGGATCATCTGCGGAAAATTTCAAGGAGGGAGAAGAGTGGCCTCAGAGAAAAGCCATAGGAAATACAACTACCTTCTAGAAGTACCACAGGGGTGTGGCCTCCTTTGGAGTTCACATCCTGCTACAGATGCTGCACCTGGAACTACAGGATTTAATGTTTGTCCTGCTGGATTTTGGACTTGCTTTGTTCCCCTTCCTTTGTTTTTCCCTATTTGTACCTTTGGAATGTAAATGTCTATCTTATGCCATTGAATGTTGGAAGTGTTTAACTTTCTTCTTTTATACAGCAGCTTGCAACTAAGAGTTTGCCTTAAATCTCAGAGGAGAATTTGGACTTGGACTTTTCAGCAGTGCTCAAAATGTTAGGACTTTAGCAACTTTTAGAGATGGAATAAATCCCTTTTGTGTAAAGAAATAATTATTTGGAGGGCTAGGAACAGAATGTTATGGTTTGGATCTAGCTGTCTCCCAAAGCCTCATGCAGTCATAGGTAGGTTTTTCAAAGGTGGCTAAATCTAGTGTGTGATGCTGGGATTAAGGGTGTGTGATTACTAAATTGATACTTTCTTTGGTATCACCCCAATTCTGGTAGTCTGGATAAGCTAAAAGGGGCAGAAAGATGCTGATAAGGTCCGATGTTGCTTTTGCTACCATGAAGCGCCGTGAACTGTTTCTCCTCTGCAACACCCCTCTGCCACCCTACCTTGGAGCCAGCCAATTAAGGATTGAAGCCTCTACAAACTGTAAGTTAAATATACTCTTTCTCCTTTAACTTTGAGTGTCTCATATTTTGCCTCAGCAAAGACAGAAAAATAACTAACATGGTCATAAGGTTGAGGCCAGGCGAGGCCTTAGAAGTCACGTTTTACCACCATTGTGCCTTGGATGCCAGACCTGGAGCAGCAGGACCAACATTTACCCTGTTGGTTTGGAGGTTTGGTTTTGTCCAATTATTTTCTATCAACTTATTTTTTTTAAGATTGAAAAAATAAAGAATTGTGTTATCTGGGAACAGAAGTAAATATCAAAAACCAACAGAGGAAAGTGCTTTCCTGTAAGAAGGGAGAATGCAGGGTGACAGAGAGACATTTTCACAAACCTCACAGGTCTGTTTGATGCTTTAAACCACACACACACACACACACACACACACATACACAGCTTGGATTCAAGTAAAAACAAAGTACCACCACTGCCCATGGCAGGAAAGTCCTAATTCAGTGCCACAGGCACCCTGCTCCCTCAGCACAGGCCTGTTAGCGGGAAACGCTGCCTAAGGCCTTCTGCTCGGAGTCCTGGGGACAAACGGCTGCCTCAGTGGAACCACAAACTCCTGGCCTCTGAGTCCAGCAGGGCGGGGCCTAGGGGCTCCCAGGGTGAGAGGCCATCAGCGCACTTGTCAGGCGTCCGTGGCCCAATGTCGCGGCCTCTCTTGTAATCCCAGCCCTCCGGAGGCTGAGGCAGGAGAAGGGCGAACAGCTCACAGCCAGCCTTTCCTGCGGAGTGCGACTCAATCTCAAAATGAAAACAATGACGTGTCCAGAGCTGGTCAGCTCAGCAGAGGGGAGGCACTGGGCCCCATTCTGACCCAAGTGGGAAAGGAGGACGTGGAGAGGAGAAGGGGCTAGAGGAGAAACCCACGGTGAGGTGCTCTGCGTGGAGCCAGCTGGAATTCCACACAGCCAAGTTCAGGCTGGGAATTTAAAGCCTCCTTTGTAAGATCATCACCGGGGTGCGCCCGGTTTTCTTATGCGTCGTTACAGTTTCGGGGTGTCTTTTTCTCATATGTGGAAAGTCCCATTTGGGCAGAAGACATTGAAATCATCTATTTTATGTAAAAAGGTTGTTTAATGCAGCCCGGGTCCCCGACCGTGTTGTGGGCCTTGATGTTCATAGAAAGGAGGTTGATCAGTTCTGGAAAGCAGGCGGCCAGATCCTGGAAAGGCTCCGTGGGACAGGAAGCAAAGCATCCTCGGCGGACGTGGCCCCGCAGGACCCAGACTAACAGGTGCTCGTGGGCGGCAGTCGCCAGCCCGGCTTGGGACTCCCGTCAGCGTGAAACCCCTCCCCTCCGCGCCCAGAGCTCCTGTTCATCCCCTGTCACCTTGGAAGGAACCGCCTGCTGCCAGCTGCCCACCTCTTCCCGGGGCTGACGACTCCTCCGGGAGCCGCCCGCACCCACCTGTCACCGCCTCCTTCCTGCCCCGCTTCTGTCGAAGGGGACACCTGCCTCTTCCTCCCTGATGTGGCCTGGCCAGAGGAGGCCCTGCCACCGCGGTCACCAGGAAGTGGCGTTTCCCTCTCCAAAGGAACCTCCTCCTGGGGCGCAGCCCCGCCTCTGGGCTCCAGACCCTCAGCCTGCAGCCGGGAGGAACTCCCTCCCTCCTCCCTCCTCCCTTCGGATGTCAGGGTGTCCTAGTAACTTAATTCTTTTACTTTGGGATGAGACTACCCTGTGACATTGTACTTTGGGATGTTGTAATTATTTATTTCTACACTGGTTAGCGGTAAAGAATTTGGTTTGAGTCTCAGAAGAGATTTGGACTGGGTCTTTTGAAAAATGCTAGACGTTGAAAACCTGGAGAAAAAATTACTGCATTTCTGGTTGTAAGGAGGATATTATATTGGGTGGAATTATGAAATTAGGCAGAATCATGAAATTTCTCTTATTTTTATTTGGAGATTAAATATGGTTTAAAGAGACGTGCTCGAGTGTAATGAGCAGTGGACTGTGACTGTTAATTCGAGAAATTCAGGGAATGCAGAAGTGTCTGAGAAATCAGCAGAGCAAGCTCCGGGATGCTTCTGGGGGTCATGGAGCCAGGCCTTGTACTGTGTGTCGTCCTTCTCTTGCTCCTCTTCTCCGGTGCTGTTTCCTTGATCTACTTGGCAGCCCCTATGAGGTAAGCATGCCTGCTCTGCTGATGAGTCCACGCTGCATAGGTTCACCATGGACTGAGTCCCCGGAGCCTGTGAGGTAAATTAAGCCTCTCCTCTTTAAATGGTGAGCATGAGATGTTATATCACACCATTGAGAATGGTGACCAACACAGAATCATGTATTCAATTGTACAATTGTCAATTTTTTAATATTTTCTACATTTAATATTTACACATATATATGTGTAATATATTTTGGAGAAACCAGATGAAGGGTATGTGAGGACTCTATTAATTTTGCTCCTTCTTTTTTATTTTTGAATCTATACTACTTTTAAATATAAAAATATCTTTCTATAAGGAAAACCTCAGCACTAGGTTGTTTCACTGATAAAATTTATCCAATATTTAAAGAAGAAATAATAGCAAATAATGATCTCACATTAAACTCCTTGAAAAATGAAGAGAGAGTATACTCTTTTGCTGACCCATTATATGATACCAGCATAACTTGAGACTGAAAATGTATAAGGAAATTACGAAGGGAGAAATGGAACACAAACAGCCTTTGTGAACATACATGTGAGTATCTTAACAATGCAGTAGGAAGTAAACCAGATGCACATGTATATAAAGTTCCATGATGCTGTGCCAGTTATCACATGTGTGAGACATTATTACAACATATAAAATTCAAACTGCAGAATGGATTGCACTGAAATTATGAAGGCAAAAAACCCATATATCTGGCTTAGTAGACACGGAAGGAAACATTAAGTAAAATTCAACATCTATTATTGATACAATATTGTAAAAACCGTAAAGAAGAGACGTTTTGTAATATGTCAAGGTTAACTACTAAAATACTACAGTGAATAATGAACAAAAGGCTTATAGATAAATTGACTTCCTGTAAGATTAGAACCAAAAACATAGTCTTAACTATATTTCACATTTTCCACACAACATTGTAGTGCAGAGTATGGTCAGTGAAATAGTTCAAGAAAAAAATGAAAATTAAAATATGCAAAGCTTGCAAAAGAATGAAAAAATTACTTTTCATGGAAAACTTTATATTTCTAAAGAATTTTAAAACTTACTAATAAACGAATGTCACAAAACAAAGAACACATTCAAAATAAATATCAAATCTATGTGTTTTTTATTTATAAAGACAAAATATTATAGTACCTTCAGTATTTGCCTAACAGTATTCAAAACCATAAGAATAAATTTATGTATAGATGTGAAAAACACATAAAATGAATAGTGAACCATACAATATATCTCAAAAGAAATTTTCCATGCCAAAGAATTGGAATGCTCAATGTGTTACTTCATTAATTATTTTAAAAATAAGCTGTAGATTTAATACCATCATCCTGATCAAAGCAGCACCTAGATTTTTTCATTATCGTTGTTTTACTAAAACTGATAAAATAATTCTAAAATTTTATGGGAATTCAAATAATATATAACAGCACAACAAATTTGAAAACAATTAAAACAAATTTAGCTTTTTGTATTGCCAATTTTTAAAAGTTACACTCCAAAGCCATAGTAAAATTTAGTTATAAATTTGTCATAAGGATAGAAAAATTGATCAGTTGAACATAACCGAGAACCCAGAATAAACCCAAAGATAAAATAAAATCTTAAAAATAAAGTATGATAGCTTTTTATATATTTTATATTATCTTAGCAAACATATCAAGATGATAAAATAAGAGATCTACTGTTGTTTTACACGTACTCTTCTAAATAGAGACTTATTATTTCAGTTGAGATTAAAAACTGAAGCACAGCTCTTTAAATCTTTCTTCTTGAAATTCTACTTAAAAATATGAAGGTAGGAGAATTCTTGTAATTCCATAAAAAACAAGGGGCAGACACAATCTAAATGTCACATTTTCAAAATATTTCTGGCAAATTTAAGTCAAGCAGGACAGAGTCTCAGCATAGTGAGGAGGGAAGTTTCAGAAAGTCCTTTTCTGAAAACAAGAGGCATGGTGTTAGATTGGCTAAATGGGAGACATTTGGGCAAAACCTCATGACTCAGGAGGATTGGACAGTAAGGGCTGTGCATGGCAGAACAGAAACTACTAAAGAAAGACAGAAAACACTTTTTTGAACTGCATTAACTGCTCAAATATCAACCAGATTCATAAATAATGAACTCAGTTTGACAAGATCAAGTTTAGAAATAGAAAACAGTGTAACACAAAAAACAGCACAATTTTTGAAAGACATGGTAAGCTTTCCAAAGGAAATATTGAACCTACTAAGACAGTGACTCATAATATGCTAGTCAAGAATGAAATTTCAGTTATTTGCTTTATCATGGTAAAGGTAATACCTTATACATATCAGGCATGGAATGTGGACATGTAGGTTTTAGACTTTAGTCCAACATACAGAATGTGAGAAGGTAAGATTTCCTTAATATGGTAACTGGAATCATTGCTCTTCTTATATCATTTTCAGTAAAATTATTTCCAGATATATGATCATCAATTCTGCATTACTAAGAGCTGCTATCAGTTATTTATTTCCATATATGGGCCATGTCTTTGGAGTTCAACTAAGTCTTATAGATAAGAACTAAATTACATGAGAAATTTTAAAGAAATATCCTTATGGATTCATCTGAATTGGGAGGGATTCATTTGCCCTTTCTTTCTTTTTTTTCTTCCTGTCTACAAACTTTTCATTTAATGGAACTCCAGCAGTAATCTAGGGTTATGAAGTGATTTTGAGAGGGTGAATCATGGCCTTGGTATGCAGAGTATAAATTTAAATATCTTAGTCATCGATGGCTCAGGAGAACCTACCTTGGACTACCTACGTCTAGTGTTCCCTTATGTAAGAGGGAAATAAATTACCTTGCTGAATTTACTTTTTTCCCCTATGTGTTGTGAAAATCGTATCTTCCTGGAAAAAGTCTGTGTAATAAATAAGAAAAAATTTTGTCCAACAGCTTTGTTTCTAAGATCAAAGGAATATGTTCACAACTTAACTATGTAAATTTCCATGCAAATTAATGCTTATTGGAAGATCAAAGAGCCATGAATTTTCACTGATTATAACACTAAAGCTTAATCTCTGGGGAGGTATGCACTAAATCCCTGCCTTATAGAACAGTGATCCAAGTTTCTAATTCTTCACATAAATTTTAATATACTTTGTCTTTTTTAGGTAGTATTGTTTCTGAGTAGCTGAAATATTTAAAAATAAAAGTTAAAAGTTCCATACACATAAACTGAAGACACAGCTAAGGAAATTTGCCTTGGAATTCGAACAACTTTGTTCCAACTGTGAGGAAATGAGTCATAACAGCTGAAAGCAGAGATTATGACCTTAATCAGTAGGAGGAATCTTCCTCTCAAAGAACACCTGAGTAGTTGAAACACTTTGCTTTTAGTTATTTATTGAAAGCTGTTGTCTTTTCCTGACTATAGGGTTTTTTACTGGGGATGGGGAATAGTCCATGGACAAAAGACCTTGACTTATCGATATTCAAATAGTATGATATGACTTTATCGATATTCAAATAGTATGATATGACTGATGAGTTCAGAGCAATGAATATTGAAAAATTGACATTGGTTATAATTATATTCTGAACATGGGTTACTTAAAGACTCCTTTTTTTGAAGTTGAAGGGATCCCTTTAAAAATGATTGGGAACAGATTTATCAGGAGAACAATACCAATTTTGAGTGATGGAGAAGAGGTTAATAGGTAAAATTGATACTTTGCTATTTTTGTTTTACTTTGCTATGTCTTTGACCTGGATATAACATAGAACGTACATAAAATAAAAATGTTACTCATGGAATTGATTCAAAATTTTAAAGTTCTAAACACATTGAACTGTAATATATTTGTAAAGTACAGTTGAAAGTATTAGTTGACTTAAGAACAAAATTGAAAAGAATGGTGGAAATAAAGACCCATATAATGACATTTATTTAAAACAATGGGATTTCCCTTCTTTAAATTAAATCAGAAAATATTTATTATTGGCATATGTTTGGAATATAAATAACTTTCCCACAAAAATCTTTGGTTCATGTATCAATAAAATATATTTACTGCATTTCCTTATGCTAAAAATAACAGGGGTATACTTATGCCAAAATATATATCGCCACTAAAAATATACCTGTTTATTCTTTCTTTGGATTTTTAAATATGTTTTCATAAAGCAGAAGCCACATATGGCATATAGATATCTTCAATGACTTTTTAAATGAGGAACAGGATATTTAAAGTTGAAGTAATACCATATTTTTAGCAAAATTCTTTGATAGCCTCAAATCATTCACCATTAAATTTACAAAGGTAGTTTCTTATATTCACTGCTTACAGGAAGAATAGCTAATTAATTAAGACAATACCAGTCACTTAACCTAAACAATAATGAGAATATTGGTTCCATTGAAAAATTTACTGATAAGGTCTTTTCTGATTGCTGTTGTTACAGAGAATATTACAGCACAAAATACTTTTCAATACCACTACATTTCAGACCTCTGAGTGAAGGAATACAGAAAAGAAAAAAGAAATTAATGTTGGCCTTGAACATTATTTTAGGATTGAAATTTTGCATTCTACCATGTTTTTATTCATCATAGAATAAGTAATCATCCTAATCTGCTTTCTTCCTTCTTTTAGCCCTATAGTGAAAATGAAGTACATTCTGTCTTCTAACATTCATTGTGAAAAGAAGGATTTGAAGTAGGCAGAAACAACACAGAATGTGTGAGTAGGGAGATGCCAGAGTTCATCCACTTGGAGAACTTCAACTTATGGAGTGCAAGATAGGTTTGCTGAGATTCACACAGGAGAGCTAGTGCTCCATTGTTCCTAGCCTTTAATCCTCCGTAGATTTTCCTAATTCAATATTCTTACTGGAATATTTCTTTGAATTTTTCTACTAACTATCAGACCTTGTCCTTTTCAATTTTAAATTTTGCGTTGTCTTAAGCTGTTCATTGTTTTCTAGCATGATCAAAATCTAAATTTTTTTATTTGAAAATGTTTGTTTTCTATAAAATATTTATGTAAAATTTATTTAAGTGTGATTTCATTATTAAACCTGTCAGTTCTCAGAATTTATTTGTAGATATCTTATATATTGTTTTGCCAGAAAAAATGACAAAGCCCTCCATTGTATGATAAAATTTAAATTTTTCTGCAACAAATATTTTATACAGGATACTATGCCTATTCTAGAGTTTAAGATTGCTTCCCTGATACTTTTCACTTCCTTTGCAATGCACTATTTCCCAGTTTCCAGCCTTAATATCTTCAGAGTTACCACTGGAGACTTCATACATGTTAGGACCCTTGTCTTCAGTTCCCTGGAAGTAGTCAAGGGAACCATGTAGAGGGACCAAAGAATATTTCCTGGGACTGTGCAATTAATACCAGAGAGAGCATCGCTACTAACTTGTTAGTTAGTGAAGTCATGGTATCATAGGCAGCTAAATTAGAAATTAATCTACAGTCAAAGAGGGACCGGGCTGGCATGGAAGTCAATGAAAAAGACAGACATCAGAATTGTGGCTGGAGGTGCATGAGAAGAAGGACAGGCCTAAAGATAAATTCATAATGACCAGACTTGCATATTTCCATAAAGGATAAGCAGAACTCGAGACTAGATCATGATTAAATAATTAAATCCATTAAATCTAGATATGCATCAGACATCCAGGTGCATGATCAGAACATTCGGATCCATCTCTTCCCCAGAATGCCTTTGTTCTTTCCATGTACCCTTGCTTCATGACCTGCTTCCCTATTGGATCAAAATTAGCTAAGCGGCTATACCTACCATTCTATAGGTTTGTTATAGTTTGACCCATGCTGTACCCACCCTGTGACTTTTCCTTATAAATCACCCCTGACCCAGGGCCTTATCCAAAATTTCTTCGAATTTTTCTGACTATCAGACCTTGCCATATGCCATGTTTTTTAATTTTGCATTGTCTTAAGTGGTAACCGACTTTCAGGACTCCTCCTGTCTCACAGGAGCTGTCTCTCAATAAAACTTTCCTACTGTTGCCCTTCTTTGTCCTTTGGAATTCATTGTCTGATTTCAAGGAAAAGGAACTCAGCACATCTGATATCTAGCAGGTTGGGAGTTATATTTCTCCTATATCAATAAATTTCAGAAATTGGCCAATTAAGAGATATGTTACATGTCTTGAAAATGGAAAATGTCTTCAGTGTAGAAGAGTATGAATCCAGAATAGAAAAATCTTCTCTATAAAATAAATCTTATTTTTTTTTAAGGGTCAAACCAACAAGGCAAGAGGATAGTGAAAGTACCCTGGAATAACTACAAGGTTTGCCTCTTCTATGAGTCCTCAGGTGCCAGTTTCAGCCCTGTCTGCCACCAGGCTTTGTTACTGCAATGTCTTGGTGTCTCATAAGCCAACACTTTCCCATTTTAGCTGCAGTTAAGTCTTCACAGCTCTGTCTGGAATAAGCATCTGAGTAAGTGATGCAGAGTTTGCCAAGGCAGTGAGTACCCATCAAAGGGGCTAAAACGTGGGAAGGTTTCATTGTAAAGGAGCAGAGGGTTTGGTTAAGAAGGGGCTTGAGCTTTAAGATTTGATGAGCTTGGGAAAACGACAACACATTAGAGTTATTGCAACCCTCAGCAAGAAGGAAATAACCTAAAATATCCTCCGGCAAGAACACCACAAACCTCAAATCTATAGCTTTTTCTCAAATCAGTCTTACTGAAGTCTAATTTATATCTTAGGAATCTTCTAATTTTAAGTGTGTTTTTCCATGAATTATAATAGCTGTAGACATCATCGTTATGATCAAAATATACAATATTTCCACTAAAACCCAAAATTTCCTCACTTTTTAAAGTAAAGTTCTCCATCTCATGCCCCAGGTAAACACCGCTCTGCTTTTTACCCTTATAGATTAGTTTTCTTGGTCTAGGATCTTCCATAGTGGAACACGAGGCAGACTTTTGTGGGTCCAGTTTCTTTTGCACACCTTTTTTTCAGATTCTTCCTTGTTGACAATGCGTGAAGAGCATTAAATCACCCTTACTGAGATCACCACAAATTATACGCCAATCACATACGAGTGGGCTTTAGGGCATTAGGGTTGTTTCTGATCTGGGAATCTCGAAACAGCTTCTACAAATTTTCTTTCACAAATTTTGGTTTCTGGCTTTAAACAATTTTTTTCAGCATTCTGTAATGGAAATTGTCAAACATAAAAAGGAAAATTTACAGCATGTTTCCATATGACAAATGACTAGATTCCTTTATTAACATGTTCATACAGTTTCTTTCTCTTGTCTATCAATCTATTTTACTATTTTGATGTATTTCAAAGTAATCTGGGCAACAGAAAACATTATCATGAAATTTTAGTATGTATATTTTAAGTATAGTTCAAAATATATTTTCATTATTTATGAAAAACAAAACACACAAATATGTGCAACTTCTAAAGAGTTTTGACCAATTCATGTAATGACCCAACTCTATCAATATCTGGTACATTACCATTACCTAAACTGTTCTCCCTTGTCTATTTCCAATCTCTCTTTAGAACTAAGAGGTAACTACTTTTATCCTTTCTATTACAGATCCTGCTATTACAGGTCCTTTCTACAAGTTCAAGAAATGTTAATTATTGGATTCGTATTTGAGAAACATATATATTTTGGTGTGGGGGATCAAACTCATGACCTTGTACTTGCAAGGCAGGTGGGAGCACCACTGATCTAAATCCTTGGCCCAATTAGCATAATGGTTTTAATCATATATGGCATTAGGTCCTTCTTTTTCACGACAAAGTATTACTCCACAGTTCAGACACTCCATAGCTTTTCATCCATTCTTTCATTGATAGATGTCTTGTTTCCAGGTTTGGCCTATTATAAAAGTTGTATACAGGTATATTTTGTGGGACTCTTTTTATTTCTGTTAAATATTTAAAGGTAAAATTTCATCTCTACAAGGTGGATACATGGTTACTTTATAACAAACTGGCACATTTCCCCACAGTTGCACCTTTTCATTAGCAACGTTTTTTTTTCATTAAGTTTCTTGGTACATTTTAGGTACACAATACAGTTATATTCATTTTTAGGATCTTGTACCTTTGCATGATGTATTTGGTTCTTATTTTTCCCCGTTCCCCTGCCCTCCCTTCACCCTCTCTACCTTTCCCTATTTACAGAGACTTTGTTTCCATCTTTTCTTTTCTTACATTTTTTCTTTTCCCTTCTTTTCTTTCCCTTACCCCTCTCCCAGAACTTGGGAGGCAGAGGCAGGAGGATTGCCGTGAGTTTGAGGCCAGCCTGGGCTACTTGATGAGTTCAAGGACAGCCTGAACTATAAAAAAATGAGAATGTCCCCCAAAACAACCAACCAAACAAACAAAAACAAAACAAGACCAGCACTGTTAATAGTCTGGTTATTATATTTCCAGCTGACATTGGTGTTGTCAATCCTTTCAATTTTTACTAATCCAGTAACACATAGACCTTACCAACCTGTACTTTTTCAAGATTCTTTTTTGTGTATTTTAAGTGCTTTGGATTTTGACATTAATTTTACATTCAGCTTAGCATTGTCTTCAAAAAGCTCCTCATGAAATTATGGTTAAGATTGCATCGTAACTAGAGATTAATTACGGTAACAAATCACTTCTTCAGACTGCAGAGCCTTCCTATTGATGACAATAGAATTATCTCTCGATGTTTTATTAATTGCATTTTTATGATTATAGTTAAGGTGCACAGTAGGACATTTGATGACCTGATGTGATGCACATATGTGCAGTGAACTGACTACCACAGCCAAACAAAGTTAACACGCCCACGCCTTGTCCATGTGTACTTCCTTTCTTTTCTCCCTTCTTTCCATTGTGTTGTTGTAACTTTCCTAGGAAGGTTCCTCACACTGGGAGAGAGATAGTAGTAGCAGCTAGCTGGGAGAGATTGCATCTGTGAGTGGACGGGCTTATACCAGGAAAGACACACTAGCAACCAACTAGGAAAGGAATTAGGCTTGTGTAGGTTTTTCAAGGGGCTAAGGAATCTGGGGTGAAATATTTATGACTTGGACATCTGGACAGTCTGCTCAGGTGTGTAGACAATCACTGGACTTCTTGGTACCAAGGGATTGTATACTCCTTTTTGAGTCCATTTGCCCTATTTACTGAGGTGATGCTATTATTTGCTAAAAGCACCCTGTTGGCTCTGTTCCCTTTGTTTGTGAAGGGCTAAGTCAGGCCTGACAGATGACAGAGAGAAACCCCTAATAGAATTGCAGCAGGAGGAGACAGGGGGAGGAAGGGAAAGGAGGAGATATACATACATACGGAGAGAGAGAGAGAGAGAGAGAGAGAGAGAGAGAGAGAGAGAGAGAATGAAGAAGAGGAGGAGAAAGAGAAGAAGGAGGAAGAGGGGGATAAGGAGGAGGAGGTGGAGGTGGAGAAAACCCTTTCAGGCCAAACTCCAGTGACCCTCCCTTCTGACCAGATCCTACCTAACAGCAAGTGACCTTCAATCCACTCATGATTATCACAACCTCATTCTCCAACTCCACAAAACCCCATCTATAAGTGAATGAGACGTTGGGGGCAACTAGTTATAAACCATAGTAAACCGAGAAGACTGATTTACCCATGAACTTTATGCCAATGATAATGTATTTGAGCAAATATCAAAATACTGATGCTTTTGAGCCAAAGATAAAGTAAAGTGAAGTTTGCTGAAGTAAAACGCAGCAGAAAGAAGAATTAGTGGAAATATAGACTTAAGTCTTTCTAAATAAGTCTTTCTATGGTATTTTGTAGTTAGTAAGAGCTCAATATATGTCTGACACATATTCAGGAATGAGAATTGGGAAAAATGATGTGCAATCCATAACGGAAAGAAATAGATATCAAATCAGTTAAGCTAATTCTGTTTAAGTCATTGAAAATTAGCGTGACATGATTGAATGATATACTTTATTTAAAATATTTCTTTTCATTTACCTCAAGTGCAATGTGTCTTCCATTGCATGATTCCGTAGTTAACAACCAAGCCATATCATGCTGTCAGTGAATAAAGAGAAGATGGGACTAGAACACGTGACACACTAAAAATACAGTGACCAATAAGCCTGGTATTATGAGCAAGAGGTTCCCTAGAAATATCAGACAGGTGAAACGAAGAAACCCTTCACCGATCTGCTTTAAAGTTCTGGGAAATCCACACTCTGCAGCAGGCTGGTCCGTCCAGGAGTACATGTGAGTGTGCCTGTGCAGTGATCAGTGGAGATACATAAAATACAGGATACTTTGATGAAATTTGTGCAGCTCTAAATGAGACTGTAGTGAAATCCTTTAACTGTCTGGATCAATCATCACTGAGCTTTAATTCAAGTAGAAAAACAGATGTACATATTCAGAGTTTGTGACAGAGGACATCGTGTCTACTAACATGTGCAAAAGGAGTTTGTGTGTGTGTGTGTGTGTGGGGGCAAATACAGACATAGCAAAGAGGAACAGAATAATGCAGAAATCAGTTTTATGTAGACTTTCTGATGGTGTCCAGAATAACTTCTGCTTTATTTTCTATATTTCCATTAGCTACTTTTCAATATGCTTTACATTTTGCTTTAAAAAATACATACACACATATAATTAAATATATATATATATATATATTTCAATAGAAAACTTTGTAACATTTAACTTATTTCTTTACCTGATGCCTACTCCTCAGAGTATTTCTTTTCTATCTCAACATTTAATACAGACATCAGAATGAAGCAGAGGAGGCATCCTAACATTACATTCCAGATCTATGGACTTGGATACCTTACTTGCTACATATGATATCATGTCAGAACCAAACACAACATTGTTGGAAGAAGTCACAGCCATCAAAATAGACTTATCCTTTCTCTTGACTTCCAATTCACTTAGATAGTGAGCACAAGAACTGCGTGTGTGATAACATTCTGTTGTTATTTCAAAGTTAAATGCTCATTATTCCACTTTAGCATTTATCTTTAAAATAAGCAACACCCTTTAACATTACAAAGTGAGACTGGAGACTGCACTGTGCTGAAAATGATGGGAAAGCTCAATAAGAAATACGTACAGAACCTGAAAAGCTGATTTTCATTAAAAATACTTAAACCACTAGACAAGTCCTCCGTTTATAATTCTAAACTAGCAATGTTCCCCAAGGGTATGGGAAACACTGGAGCAAGGAAGTAAGAGGGTTTAAGTAGGATGGCAAAGTGGAAAAGTGTTCCTTAGAAACAAATTTGTACGGCAGTTTGAAAAGCTGAAGGCAATTTTCAAAGATAATATTTTTCCAGCCATAGAAATTAAAACGAAAAGCACAAAATTCAGCCTATGTTAATGCAGATAGATAAAAAAGAAATCTGAAAGTACAGATGTTAAAGGATAAAACAGCGCCCCAAATTCCTTAGGATTTACAATCACTTCTATGTAGAGAAAGTATGTGGAAGACGTATAAGTAGTAGAAAGAGCTATTTTGCAATTCAATGGTGTCTTCACTGTTACATAGAAATGTGAGAACGGTCACATTGGGCTCTCTGTATGGATATGTGCTTTACTGCTCTTGTGTAAATGCCTGTGGTTTCAGTTGCTATATCAGATAATACGTGTGAGATATGAGATTAGGGCTGGGGAAACAGGAAAATCGATGGGGACGAATTGCGGGAAGTCACAGCATCTGACCAAAACCCACACCAAAGGCGCAAGGCTGACCAGTTGAACAGGAGGCTAAGGAGCAAGGACAGGCAGAACATGAAGCCCCGCCCCTCCAGGCTTCAGCCTTTGGACACCGTGGGAAGGATCAGGAGATGCTGTTTCTAACGCTTCCTTTGCACCAGGCAGGAACAGTGTGCAGGCACTGTTGGTGCGAGGCCAGGCGAGTTTTAACGGGACAATCTCCTCAATGCTGCGTTTTCATGAGGCGGGGCCCATCCAGGCCTTCCGGATTGCAGAGGTCTCTTTCCACTTCCCTTTGGGGAGGCTGTGAGCCTCTGCACAGCCCCACTGCCCCGTGGGACAGTATTTTCTTCTGCTTTCAACACGTGTACCTCCTCGCTGCCTTTTCTGTGTCTTGTCGAGTGCTTTGCTCAGGGAGCCAAGAACCTGGAAGGAAACCTCCGGGACCCTGGTGTGGAATCTAATAAATGCTTTAAATTTTAAGAAACTGGCATGAATCAGGAGATGAAGGGGCATCTTTGGGTGATCTTTGGCTCAGAGTGGAAATATGATTAACAATATTACATTATACAATATGGAGATACTGCATATCTACAGTTTGTTGGAATGGAGGATTTTGAATGCACTCATTTTTACTGGTGATGAATATGTTTAATGAATATGGAGTTTAAAGTGATAAATGTGTTAATATATCATATATTATACCCAATATATTCATGAATCAAAATATCACAGTGAGTCTCATAAATATGTAACATGATTATGTCCCAACAAAAAAGCATAAAGCATAAAAAAAGTAAAGAAACAAATGGAAGGAGCTGTCCATCTGGTTCCCTAACTGCATGAAACATTTTATATTCCTACAGATGTGTGTGACTGTGGATTCTTCTGTTTCCTTGTCACAAGTAGTATGGTGTTTTCTTCTAATTATCAGAATCTAATCATCTTATAATTGTTCAAATTTTATTTTTCTGATGATTAATGATGTTGACCTTTTAATATTCATACATTTTCTCTGATGAAGTTTCTGTTCAAATAACTTGTCAATTTTTAGACTGACTTGATTTATTGTAATTGAGGTTTAAATATCCTCATATTATACAAAGAAGTCCTATGTAAGATATCTGATTTTAACATACTTACTCATAGTTTGTAGTTTTTGATATCATTTTCTTAATGGTGCTACCAGAAGAGAAATTTCAGTTTTGAGCACATTACAGTAATAAATTTACTATTTGGTGGATTAGGTTTTGGTGCTGTACCTTAGAAATCTTTTAAATTTATTTTAGCAAAATTTTTCTCCAATGTTTTCCTCTACAACTTGTACAGATTTTATTTTCATGTAGTCTGTGATTCATTTTGGGTTAACTTTAGTATATGAGAGAAATGCATCATATTTCAGCTATTGAACTAATTTTTGGGTATAGATATGGAATTGTTCCCATAAAAAGTTGTTGTAAAGAGAATCCTTGTCTCAATTAGTGGTCCCATCAAATATTATTAGTTAGTGATGTAACTATCTTAGTTGTTTAAGTTTAGTCAACAAAGCCAGAATTTCCTAACAATATATTTCTCAAATGTTTTCCTGTTCTGATGTATGTCTATATAGAAATGGGTGTGTGAAATATACACATGTTCAGAGGAAAACACACCCTACACTTTTCCTAAAGACAGAATGCAGTATTGGCATACTAATCATGGCCTTTAAGTATTATTTTTGAATATATATATAGAGACAAGAACATATGAACAGATAATAACCAAAAATTGAAACTATGATAAGTTAAATACACAGATCTTGATAAAGAGCAACCAAGAAAGTTAGAGATTAAAATACTTATGAAAACATTACATTTTAACTGGAGCTTATTTTGGGGATAAGGCTTATATTGTGGGTTTCCTGAAAAATCATGTTATGCCTTATTTTCCAGTTAGGCCTTACTTTTAGGGAAATACAATAATGGTGAGGGTTTCTGAGCATATAATTTCTTGTTATTTTCTTGTTACTCAGCATTCTGGTAATTTTCTGTAGGATTGAAATTAAGGCACATGATAAACATTTTCAAAACTAAAGTGGCAACTGAATTACTGTAGAAAACAATTATGTTATGAAACTGAAGACAGAAGTTTTATTTCATAGGCACAGGGAAAATGAAAGATGCCAGTGTTGGTGGATTTAATTGAGGCTATTATATTCTTCTGAATGTATGAATGTGCTGGGTAGTGTATTCAAATTTGAGAACAGAACTCAAAAGAGGGTAATACCAATGTAAGAACAAATTTAGAATGTTATCAAGTGAGGTAGAAATGATAAAGACCTCAAAATATTTTCTTTTCACTTATAAACATGTTTAATCTTAGAGGTATTTCAATGACAAAGCTATTGAGTGAATAATGAAAATCAACCATACAAAAGACATTGGGGAGGAGGTCAAGATAAAAAACAAAAGTCCTACTAGTGCGATTCTAAACTCTTTGGTGGATGTTTCACTCAAGTAAGCACATGTACCAAAAGTCATGCTGGAAATTAATTTTTGCAAAAATATTTTTGCCAACAAGTGATACTTGAGTATTTGGTATACTTTTAAGAAAATATTCATATGTACTCTTTTCAAAAGTAAATTATTGAGAAAAAAGAAATTTGGGTATCTTTCTGTGGAAAAAGTTAAAGAAGTCTTCATTCATAAAGATGAATTACTCATATTTACTTAATTTTCATGTTAGAAGCTGTGCTCTAGATTGTGGAGTATCAAAATATTCTAAAATACCCAAGGGTTCACAACAAAGTCTTTAAAATTGTTACCTTGAAAATATTTTATATTTTTTATTTTATTAAAATATATAGCAGATTTTAAAAAGTGCTACAATTTCTCTACATTGAAAAGAATGCCGTCTTTTCTTGATTTTTTTTAAGCAGAAAATTGTGCGAGGCAATGACTCTTAATAATATAATATGAGGGATGAATTATAAACTCCTGAGGTATTTAGTTGGAAATGTACTTGCCAGGGTCATAAAAGCTTGTTATTTCCTGACAACAGACTTCAGAACTTTTCATGCCAACTGTGTTTCTTTGTATTCTCATTTCAACAAATTAAGAGATGGAGTCTTTGAGAAATTGGTGAATTGGTATTAGCCCCAATTTAAAATAGTCTATCAGATAGCTCTCCTGCCTATTCATGTATTTGTCAGGTTCTGAGCTCTGATTTTCATTTGTTCCACTAAAATCACCCCAACTGTGATCTCAACAGCTAAGACTTGAGACAGAGGAGAATGGGGATGGTATTGAGTAATGCTGATTAATTAGCTGGATATTTCTCTGTAGTATCTTTTTTTTCAGCTTTAATTGAGTTGATTGGTACATTTTAGGGATACAGTACCGTTACATTCATTGTTGGGATCTTGTACCTCTACATGACAAGTCTTGATTCTCATTTTTACCCCTTACCTCTGCCCTCCCTTCACCCCCTCCTCCCCTCCTCATCTAAAAACACTTTATTTTCATCTTTTCATTCTCTCACATGTTTTTCTTTTCCCTTTTTACTCTTCCCCTACCCATCCCACCTTCCCTACACCTTTAGCTCCTTTCTTCCCATTTCTAAATGTCAGTAATCTTATTAGAATCTTATGCATTGTTGCAGATTATTCACACCAGGGAAACTATTCGGTATTTACACATGTGTGACTTATTTATTTCACTTAGGAGTATATCTTCTATATGTATCCATTTTCCTATAAATGAATCTATTTTCTCATTCTTTATGGCTGAGTAATATTCTATTTTATAGAAAAACCACATCTTCTTTATCCAGTTTCCAACGGATGGGCAAATAGGCTGTTTCCAAGATTTAGCTATTACAAACTGTGCCGCTATAAACATGGGTGCACATACTTCTCTGTGATATGATTCTTTTAGTTCTCTTGGAAAGATACCCAGCAGAGGGATGGCTGGGTCAAATGGAACCTCCAGTCCAAGCTCTTTGAGGTATCTCCATATTGATTTCCATAGTGGTTGCACTAGTCTGCACTCCCACCAACAATGGAGAAGGGTTCCTTTCTCCCCACAACCCCGCCAACATTTGTTATTGTGTGATTTCTTGATAGCAGCCATTCTTTGTGGGGTGAGGTGGAATCTCAGTGTTGTTTTCATCTGCATCTCTCGAATGATCAGTGATGTGGAACATTTTTTCAAATATTTTCTTGCTGCTTTTACTTCTTTGTCTGAGAAACATCTGTTCATTTCGGATGCCCATTTTTGAATTGGGTCTTTATATTTGGGGGGACTGATTGTTTCGAGTTCTTTATATATCCTTGATAATAGTCCTTTGTCTGAGGAACAGCTGGTAAAAATTTTTTCCCACATTGTAGATTATCTCTTAGTTTTGCTGATGGTTTCTTTTGAAGTACAGAAGCTTTTTAGTAAGATTAGGTCCCAGTTGTTGATTCTATCTGCTAGTTCCCGTGCTACTGAAGATTTGTTCATAAAGTCTTTTCCTATACCAATGTCTTCCAGAGTTCTGCCTAACTTACCTTCCAGCAAGTTTAATGTTTCTGTTTTGATATTTAGATCTTTAATCCATTTGGATTTTAATTTAGTGCATGGCAAAAGATAAGGGTCTAATTTTAATCTGTGGCAGGTTGACATCCAGTTTTTCCAACACCATTTATTAAAGAGGCCATCTTTCCTTGACTGAGGATGGTCAGCTCCTTTGTCAAAGATGAGGTAGCTGAGTACATCTGCATTTGTTTTTGTGTCTTCCAGTCTGTTCCACTGATACTCAGGCCTATTTTTTGCCAGTACCATGCTGTTTTTATCACAGTGGCTTTGTAGTATAGTTTCAAATTGGGAATTGTTACACCTGGTGCCATGTGTCTGTTGTCTAAAATGGCTTTTGCTATTCTAGGTCTCTTATGGTTTCAAATGAATTTTTGGATTTTTTTTTCTAGTTCTGTGAAATATAGTGTTGGAATTTCAATTGGCATTGCATTGAATGTATATAGCAGTTTTGGTAGTATGGCCATTTTCACTATGTTGTTTCTTCCTACCCAGGAGCAGGGGATATCTTTCCATTTTTTCCAAATTCATTCCTGGAAGCAAGTATCACTTTGATTCCCAAACCAGGGAAAGATACAACTAAAAAGGAGAACTACAGACCAATCTGCTTAATGAATATAGATGCAAAAATCCTTAATAAGATACTAGCAAACAGAATACAGAGGATTATTAAGAAGATCATCTATCCTGACCAAGTTGTATTTATTCCAGAGATGCAAGGGTGGTTCAACATACGTAAGTCAATAAATGTAATACATTATATTAACAAAGTCAAGGACAAAAACCATATGATCCTCTCAATAGATACAGAAAAAGCATTTGGTAAAATTCAACACCCATTCATGATAAAAACCCTGCAAAAAATTGGAATAGATGGTCTATACCTCAATTTAATAAAGGCTATCTATGAAAAACCATCAGCCAACATCATATTGAATGGCCAAAAACTGAAAACCTTCATGTTAAAATCACAAACAAGACAAGGATGCCCATTATCACCACTTCTCTTCAATATAGTTCTAGAAACATTAGCCACAGCAATTAGACAAGAGAAAGAAATTAAAGCAATAAAGATAGGAAAGGAAGAAGTTAAACTGTCATTATTTGCTGATGATATGATACTCTACATTGAAGATCCAAAAAACTCCACCAAAAAAATTCTAGACTTAATTGACAGATTCAGTGGAGTATCTGGATACAAGGCGAATACCCAAAAATCAATAGCCTTCTTATACACAAATAACAGACACATGGTGAGAGAAATAAGAGAAAAAATTCCTTTTACAATAGCATCCAAAAAAATGAAGTATCTAGGAATCATTCTAACAAAAGAAACAAAAGGTCTCTACACTGAAAACTATAGCACTCTGTTGTATCTTTTTAGAAATTTAAACTAGCAAATGAACAGTTCTGTTTTTAATGAAAAGGGAAAGTTAAGGCTAGAGGTAATGATAGCTTACATCCAAGTATTTGTAGATTTATTTAATCTTAATTTATTACCACGGGCTGGGAACTTGTTAATGAACAGAGGGATGACCATGCCTAAAAATGCCAGAAGGTACAGGTGGGGCATGCTTTCCCCACATGACAAGGAAAAGGGTAACTATGCACAAAACAGATATGTTAGTTACTGAACATGACCGCAGTGAGCATTCCATTTCGGTGGGTCAAAAGCATCTTGCTGCACCCCTGAAGTATACAAAGTTGTGGAAAAGCTTAAAAGGTGTATTCAGTGGTCAGAAGACCTATGTGCCTTGCTTGAGAGAGGTCTTCAGTTCAAGCCCTACCCGAGAGGGAAAGTAGAAAAGCTGCAGTGCATTAAGGGGAAACATTTAGTGGAAAATGAGGAGAATCCATTTATGAGAAATGATTAGGAAAGAAGATATTAGGGCAGCTTACTTGTACTTATTTTGAATCATTTGAAATTATTAAGGATCCATTCCATACTATTTTTCAGGCTGAGACTTTGAAATTTGTTGTCTTTTCAAAAGTGATGCCTACTAATTGCACGTGTTTATGGGCACAGTGAGATATTCTCCTAGACATGGACACCTCGACGTCAGATCACAGCAGTTGGCATTTCTATCTCTGCTGATATTTATCATTTCTTTGTGTGGAGAACCACTGTACATCTTTTTGGCTGTTTAATTTTAAATATTTATTTTAATTTTACAGAGAAGTGAAATGAGTTCTAGGAAATCTTGCAGATATTTCATATCCTACTCTGCTCAATGTGTAAATTCTGCAGTGTTTCCTTCTTCAAGAAAGACAAAGCAAAACAATCATAAACTAGCAAAAAATTCTGATGCCATCTGGAATTAAAAGTTCAAATGTAAAGTTAGATATCTAAAAACTCACAACAAGAACACCTGAGTAGTCCTCTAGCATTTACAAGTGCACATTAGAGTGCTCCGTTGTTTTCTGGCATCAGGGACAAATCAGGAGAGAAAAAATTGTATTTTTCTACTTAAAATGAAAATCAATCGAATGGAATGGGGAAAAATAAGAATTTCTGTAATGAATGGGTAGCGTAAGACAAATGTGAGAAATATTAACACGTTTGCCTCATAATCAACAATAATGAAAGAATACATAAACAAAAAATCACTAACAATCAATAAAATAGCCAAGTGAAAATGACAAAGGGCATCAGCAGACATTTCACAGAATACAAAACTAGTAGCCAGTAAGCATACAGGAAACTCCGAGTACCTTTTATTTCCTGTTTTTTTTTTTTTTTTTTTTGGATCAGAACCTGAGCATGGAGCATGCTAGGCAAGCACTTGGCCCCTGAGCTACATCCTCAACCCTCTTACATCCTCAATGATTATTAAATCATTGTTTAGTTGCCCAGGCTGCCCCATACTGTGACCTTTCTGCTTCAGCCTCCATGCAGCTGAGATTATAATGTGGGCTGCCTTGCATCACCTGAGTATTTAACCACCTAACCTTTCACCTAGTGACACTGGGGCAGTGCCTTTGCTGAAGTACTGTCTTCCCCAAAGGTCCCAGGGCAGATGGCATTTTGACCAGCTGATTCTTGTATTGAATAAATTTAATGAAATTGTTGGTTTTATATTTCCTTTGTAGTACCTTACAAAAGCTAACAAAAATATGCAAAAAAAAAATTTTTTTTGTTTTTTTGAGTCAGGGTCTCACCATGTAGTTGAGACTGGCCTGGAACTCACTATGTAGCTCACACTGGTCTCAAACTCACAGCAGTCCTCTTGCCTCAGCCTTCCGCGTGCTTGGATTACAGGCATGTACCACCACACCCAGCAAAAATATGCAATTTTTAGGGGGAAAAATGAGAACTAAGACCTGTCATGTAAAGGTACAAGATCCCAATGATGAATGTAACTGTACTGTATCCCTAAAATGTACCAACAAACTCAATGAGGAAAAAATATGCAATTTTTGATCATCCTGTGTTTAAATAATTGGATGAATGGTTAATAATTGGGGAATATGTAAAATAAGGGGTGAAGAAGGTAATATAAAAACCCCACAATTTGGCAAACTCTATAAAATTTAACTACCAATTTCATTCACTAGTTAAGCAAGAGGAGTACTTATATACCATGAATAGCTTATATACTATATATACTACTTATATAAAATACTTATATACTATGAATGAAAACAATTACTTTGGGATTAGTACCTTCAAAAGTTATAAATGAATGTATCCACAATCTTCATGTTTGATTGCAAGGTCTATGATTTAGAATCTTTCCAAATGTGCATAGGACGTACTTAAAATATTCATGATGCATCATTTTGAATTGCAGAAAATAAAGAATGGAAGGAAAGAATGAAGAAGGGAGGAAGGAAGGAGAGAAGAAACAGAGAGAGAGAGAGAGAGAGAGAGAGAGAGAGAGAGGAACCTAGGTGTTTAAAACAGTAAAATCAGAACTAATTGATGGCATATTAGAATATGGAATGAAGTGCGGTGATATGTGATAATTATTCTTAATCTAAAAAATAATGTTGAATAAATAAAGTGATTATAAGAGGAAAGTATACAGTATTTCACTTTTTAGGTATTGGGTTATATATGAGTAAATAGAAGATGTGTGGGTGCAGCCACAAAAAAATCTATAAAGTGCAGAGCACTGCCATGTTGACTATCCCCAAAGTAGGCTGTGAAGAGTGAACCCCAAACTGGCTGTTTACAGAGGTGAGTCTGGCTGAAGCCTACGTGCTGAGGTCAGAGTAGCTCGCACCCAAATTCCATTCCCACAACTAACACCTTCAGAGTGAAGGATAATCACATATTTTGTCTATTGTCTTCCTGATTTGTGAATGTGTTGTCCTTTATGAGCCTTGTTTACACTGATTTCCATAGAAACCACACAGTCACCTGTACTGCATTTGTTTGCCAATAAAGTCAGTGCCTGGGCCTGGCCAGAGCCTTTGTGGGTCACACTGGCGTTGGTCGTCCTGGCCCCACTTTCTCTCTTAGTTCTGTCTCTTAGTGTATTCTTCTTCTCAGGCCTGCATCTCACACTGGGCAGATGGGGACTGGAACCTGAGGCCTGGACAACTACTCTAACAATAAAGTAATGCAAGGGAACAATAATCGTTAAAATAGGAATGATACAAAACTCTACATAGCGGGAAATGCAGACTTGATAGAAAGGAACATAAAAAGTTCTCAGAGGTCTTGAAAAGTCCTGGTTTCTTTATCTCTGACAGTTACCTGGGTAGTATTTTCTACTTAGTAATTCTTAATTTCACATTTATATTTATATGCACGTTATAGTTACAATATAATTCATTGAATTGAGTATCAGAAAATGATGAATAGAGGACTCCAGACCGTGTCTGTAATTTCCATAAATTCTAGTCCAGATTTTCCAGGGTGGCACGTGAATTCTAAGGCTGCAGTCACTTTCTCCATTTAGGTTCAGACTTCAGGGACTCATATGTGGGGCCAGTATTTATTTTTTTTCCTCATTGAGTTTATTGGTACATTTTAGGGCTACAGAACAGTTCCATTCATCATTGGGATCTTGTACCTTACATGACAGATCTTGGTTCTCACTTTTTCCCCTTGTCCCTGCTGCGCTCTCTTTGTGTCCTCCCCTGCCTGCACCGCGAACAGCACCCAGTGAAAGGATGGCCAGTATTTTTGAATAGATTGATAGGTCTCTTAAGGAACACTGTTTTTTTCTTTCTGAAAAATAATTTCTGAAGCACCTATGAATAGTTTAGGAAAACAACTACTGGACATTTGAGTATAAACCTTTCTTGTAGGCTATATATAAACTATATTTAATTTTGATGTGGGCAATCTGGGTTTGAATATCGGATTTCACAGTTTCCAGTTGTTGGGTTCTGAATAAAATGCTTTGCATTGTTTTATTTTATTTTTTTTCTTGCCTGCTAATTTATAAGCAAGAGAACACAAGCCACCCACCACACTGTAGTTTTGCCTTTTGGAAGAGGAGGTAAAGGCACGAAGCTGTAGAAGGGACAGAGAGAAAAACACTCATGAGCTACTGGATATGTATGTGGTCACTGAGGATGGACAATTTCCTAAACAAGCAGGATCTCCAGCTCGACTTTAACCCTCTGATGATGAAAACCTAAAACAGACATTTGCTTATAAAATTTAGAATATTTTTTACTTGAGTTTTCAAATATGCTGTTTCAGAAAAGCAGGAGAATATACATTTTCCAGAGAATTTTGAAAATAGGAACTAATTTATGACACTCAAAACGTATACACAAAAAGTCCTTTTGTAGAAAAATGTACCATGCATACTTTAATATTTACACCAGGTTTTCAGCAATCGAAATCAAGATACTAGTTTAGCTTTATAAGAGTAAAATGTTGGGTCATGTTTGATCTACATAAGCCATCCAAAATGTGGGCTAGGTTGTACGTATTCCTAATGTATCTTTGGAAATCCAGAAATGCATTTTTAGAATGTATAATAAAAGGCAACAAGGGCCAGGGATTTAACTCAGTGTTTCTGCTAACTGCCTCGCAAGCACAAGGTCCCGAGTTCAATCCCTGCTACCAAATAAATAAAATAAAATAAAAGGCAACACTTAAATATCAAATAGAAATAATATGTGACATAAATGTTCAAAGGTTACTTATATGAAACAGAAAAAATAAAAGTAGGGTCAAATTAGCTTCATTTATTTGGGCCAAACCCTATTGTGTAAAAATAAAACACTTCCTTAAAATAGAAGCTTACTTGAAATTCCCCAAATTAACCTAAAACGGAACTACTGTGTTTCAAAATGCTAAGGATGAGTGGAATCATCTCTTTGCCCCTGTTCACACAGATTCCAAGTGTATCTGTTGCGTCTCTCTCACAAACTGGCAAAACAATCTAGAAGCACCTTTTGTCCACGATGCTTTTGCTTCCTTAAGTATTATGTCATTGATCTAAAAAGCAGGGTGCAGGTTAGTTACTCACTAAAATATACTCAGCAGAATTCTACTAAATATATAGACTGGCAGTCTGATAGCTTGGCAGGTCAGCCAGGATTGCGGATCACATCTCCTCAGTAATGTTTGGTTTCTCTGCGTAAAGGACTACCCGGTCCCCCGTGGACAGAGGAACTGCACAGGCTGGGAGAGGGAAAAGAGGCACCATCACAGAGATAATGAGAGTTTGGGACACAATCTTCCCTCTTTCAAAATGGATTTTGTCTGGAAATGAAAGTATAATTATTTAGTCTAGAAATCTCCTGATCTTTAATATATGTGTCTCCTTCAGTGTGCTCTCTGCAAATAGATGTATATTCTTAATTACAGAATATATCAATGCACTGTAGCATTGGGAATTTCATCATACAAAACAAATAGCAAATGGAACTGAAAAGAGAATGAAATGAAAATAATTACAAATAGAAAACAGTTTTGTCACAGTGACACGAGTGACTGAGACACTGGGTTTCTGTCCGCACGCGATCCACATCTGAGGGCCCTGCTGGCCGCTCCCACTCCTGGCTCCCCAGCCCGGTCTCCCTGCCTGTCCCTGCGAAGTGCCCACCTGGTGTTGCCTTGAAAAGACCTGCGCCGGTCCCCCAAGGCCCTCAGGACAGCACAGATCGCAGGACTCCGGGCCGAGAGCCCGGGGGTGCTGTGCAGTCCGGGGTCTGCAGCCTGACCACCACCGTGGGAGCTGGGCCAACACAGTCCCGGGGCAGAACAGCGCCTCCCGCGGGCCGGGTGTGTGGGAGGCAGGGTAGTGGAAGAGCCCTGAAGCAAACAGGTGACGGGACGGAGCACAAGGAGGAGAAAGGGCTCGGGGCCAGGCCCAAGCTAGAGAAAGCTGGTCTCTTCCTGGCGGGACCTGGGAGGCGCTGATGACTGTGCAGCTCTCTCTGCGCCCCGCAGGCTGGAGGCTGGGCGGGAGGCAGGACACTGCGGACCATGGCCCGAAGGGGACGTGACCGCGGCTTTCAAGTCGGGGCTGCAGGGCGGGCCGGCTGACGGTGGCGAGGAGGCTGCTGGCTCCTCCAGGCCCTGTGCAGGCCGAGACCGGCCAGGCTTCCTCGGGAGAAACCAGAGGGGCTAGTGGGTGGGGGCAGCTCGACAGTGCAGCAGGGTGCCCTCGCGCCTCTCCCCTGCCTCCCTTCTCCCCCGGGGCCGGGGCCTTGGCCCTCTGCCCCCTACCCTGCCCGGGTGCCTGGAGATTGGGGCTGAAGGCCTTCGAGGTCTCCCGAGGTAGGGAGGCCTGGGGCTGGGCAGGGGCCCTGGAGCCTGTGCCTCAGGCTGCCAGGGAGGGAGCCCGTGCTTCCCGGTTGTCTGAGGCGGTGGGGAGACACAGGGGAGTCTCAGTGGGGGCGTTTTTCAGTCCTTAGGGTGGAGTGGACTCTCCTGTGGTTGAGGACTGCGCCCCAATGTCTCCTAGGTCTCCCTGGGCCCAGATGGCACCACCCCGCGGTTGGGGCACCTCTGTCCTCACGGTCGGGCCCTGTGGTTTCTTCCTGATGCTCTTCCTCCTCCTCCCCTGCCTCTTCCTCCCCTTCTCTCTCCTCCTCCTCCCCTCCCCTTGTGATGCCCCTGGAACTCACGATTTAACATAGATTTCCTTGTGTTTTGTGAAGGATCCAAATAGATAAAGGTTATATTCTACATCACTAGGTTCACGTTGGAATTCAACAGGACATTGTTCTATATTAATAAAAATTAATAGCCTCCATTGAACTGCAGATATTCTAGGACCAAGAGAGGGGAGGTCTTCTTCGATATCAGAACAACCAGAAGACTTATCATCCCGGGGCTGGGAGTTTCAGCAGACAAGAAAGATGTGAACACCCTTCCACCTAGTTCTATGTAGTTTGAGCCTTTTTACTTTGCTTTACTTTATGGGAATGTCTTTCCCTCTGTTTTCCCTCAAGTGTATCACACACACGACATGCAGACGTTTCCCAGCCAATAATAGTAGAGATTAATGAAAATATTATATATCTTTTATTTGAAACTTTTATTAAAATACTATTGGGCATATTTTATATTTTTCACAAATTGACTTTAGCCCTCTGCTTGGCAGACTTCATTTATACTGTTAGAACAAATCTGGACTTCGGTTCTCAATAACCCTGGAGGTGATAGGTCACAAAAGGCTTTGCTCAGACACACATTCTAAGAATTTAAAGTTTCTTCACTTCTGTGGGAGCGGAGATGATGTCCTTGGTCACGTTTCCTGGAGTCTCTGTGCTGTAAAATATGCTCAGTGGAAGGGAGATGGATTGCAAATGGGAGGGGACCAAGAAATGGAGGGAGTTGGGAGGGAAAGACGGGAGGGCAAGGGGATGACAAAGAATTGGGATGTGCTATGTACCTGTGCCAGCTCCCTGCCTGGATGTGACTGTGTACTGCAGACGTGGACTAATAGAGATCACTTGGAGAAAATCGGCTAAACCATGACAGACAGCAAAACATTCACACTGAGCTTCAGCGTACTTCCAGAGGTATTGCAATGATACTTATCTGTCTACCCATAGCTTCCACACCCCAAGTACTCACTATTTAACTATGAATGACTCTTTGGCTTACGCAGCTTTGAATAATTCACATTTTCTTTGATCATAATATTATTGTTCTTAGCATCTGGTTTACTTTGACTGAGTGAGAAAACAAGTAGGAACTATAGTTTGACCCACACAAAGCTCTTCAATATTTATGTCAATAGTAGCTATTGAGTGTTAACATGTTTAAGTGTAAACACCTAGAAAGAAAAAATAAAAATTGAAAAACATTTAAAGTTGCTTTGATCTCAATTAATTAAACCAATCATGCTTGTTTACTTCATTTTAGTATACTTTTATTTTTTATTCAAAATCATCTTTGGGAGTCATTTAAATTGAAATTGGATCTATTCTGTGGGATTACCACTGACTGAAAAGCAATTTATAAATAAATAGCACTCATTAAAATAATCATTTATTTGACTGTTAAAGATCAGTGGTTATAAAACTCAAATATTTCTTTTTCTTTTTATGAATAACCTAAAATATAGAGCTTTTTAGTTAAGCTGCTGTTTCTCTTTCTATAGTATCTTATCCTCAAAGTGACCTCAGGGAAACAATGAACCCTAGTGTCTCCGATATTTATTTACAAATTTTCAAACTCATGTGATCAGTTTTTCCTTGTCGACCTGTCAGCTTTCTGTCACTGTGACAAAATAAATGACATAAACAGTACGAGGGAAGAAATGATTTACTGCGGCTCACAGTCTCAGATGTCTTAGTCCGTGGTCACTTGGCTCTGTTGTTTTTGGGCTCTGACGACACTGAACTTCATGGTGGGGAACATGTACAAGTGTAGAATGAAGCAAAAAGGCAAAAGAAGAGGGCTGGGGGCCAGATGTAATCCCCAAGGTCCTGCTGTCATGGTCCACAGCCTTTAGCTACCCTCCACTTCTTATTTCCGTCCCCTCTAAATAATGCCGTAAAACTGCTGTCACATCGATGGATGGCTTCCCTGGTGAAGTTAGAGTCCACGTTATTCAATCACTTTCCAAAGCCTCATCTCTGAACACATGAGTTTTTAAAGGCTCGTTCTAAATCTGAGCTCTAACAACCTGAAGAGGCTTTCTGTGTTGATACCCTACATCACACCCATAAGATTCTGGGCAACAAGTGTGCAAGCAAACTGTGTTATCATCACACAGTTTGAAAGAAAAAGTAAGACTTTCTGTTTTGCTGTTTAAGTTTGTATCAACTTGTATCGACAATATCTTATATTAACTATTAAAAGTTAATGCTTCCAACTATTTGTAAACATGTGATTTGTATTCCAAATTGGAATTGTGAAGAGAATTTCTGTTAGTAGAGTAGGACAGCACTGTAAGGTTTATACTTAAAAAAATTTCATCGAAAAATAGTTAAGCTAACACAATTTAAATAATAATATCAGATAGTTGGGTTAACAGATTTCTGAAGCAAAAAAAAAAAAA
>NW_022900939.1:42585544-42641077 GCF_012274545.1 Fukomys damarensis
ACTAAATTACTTTTCCTTAGCATCTTTCAAACCTCCATACTAACTTGGTTGTAGGTAAGTAGTGGATTTGTTTTGCCTCCTACAATGTAGAGAGTTAATCTTTTGAAAGTAAGTTTGTTTTGTGAATACCAAACCTGTCAGCAATTAAGATCTTACCCATATTGTTGGATGGAATTTCTTTTGCTAAAAGCAGAACAAAGACATCAAAATGATAATGGTAGCAGTGGTGGAGAGCTAGAGCTAGACATTATGACTCGTAAAGGGGTTTTACATGGAACATCTACCTCACCACTGTGAGGCCCATTATTTCCTTTGTTTAAAAGCAAGAAAAGTTTACAATTGAGTTTACAGAGGCTATCAGTTGTGCCTGATTTTATACACCTAATCACTATTGATTGTAACAATGAACCTCAGTTCTGTTATCAAACTAATTTTGTTAAATCTATAACTATATTTAACTTGTAACAAAAACTCAGTGTTTTGTGTTTGAGTCTATTCTTAGTTGTGTTTGAAATCCTTTTGGTAGTACAGTAAGACCCTGACTTATGAACATTTGAGTTGGGAGCTTTCACAGATGTACTGCATTGTACAGGCTCATGTGGCTTACAAATGAATCCAGTTTACAAACAATTCTCGTGGAAAGGAACTGGCTCCTAAATTGAAAACTTAGCACATCAATGAAATGTCCTATAATATGCAATACAGTTTTGCTTCTGTTGATTTAGAAAGGATCACATGGTGGACTATGAAGCTCCTCAACTCTTACTTCTGAGAACCATGCTGTAGGGTGGTGCAGAGGCTAACAGGAAAGTATTTGGATCTGGGCCTTGCCCTTTAACTAGACCCAGTGGGCCTACAGCATATGCACATGTGTGAGTGCTCCATGCTTTGGAACAGTCAGATTAATTCCTGTATAGACTACTGGAAATAATATTAGAAGTATGTGCTATGTTTAATTCCTTATTTAAATCTCACTGAAATCTGTTTCTCGTGTAAGAAGTTTATGTTGATAATTATAAAATACCTTCATCTTTCATTAAGTCACTGAAGCACCTTTGAGGATATAATTGTGGGCTTGCAAATTGTTTCTTCAAAAGAAGTAGAATTCATTCTTTACTTGTAGATTTTAAGAACACAGTCACTGGGGGCCGGGGATTTGGCTCAGTGTTTTGACTGCCTGCCTCCTGCCTTGCAAGTCTGAGGCCTGAGTTTGATCCCTGGTTAAAAAAAAAGAAAAGAAAAGAAAAGAAAAGAAAAGAGAACAGAGTCACTGGAGTCAGGCTGTCTGAGGTCAAATTCTGCTTTTCTAGGGTAAATTATCAACCACTCTTTACCTCAATGTCACCATTTGAAAAACTGGGATGATGTGATGGAGAAATAGTGTTTCTGTGCTTTGCTGTTACTATAACAAAATACCTTAGGCAAGGTAGGTAATACATTAGTGAAATGTATTTCTCACAGTTTTGAAAGCCAGTGGCACCAGAATACTTGGTGTCTGGTGGGGCTGCTCCCTTCTTCAGAGAGGGTGCAGTTTGTGTGTGATGGAAAGAAAGCAATTTCCTCTAAACATTTTTCTCATTATACAGACAGAAATCCCTTTCATGAAAGTGGAGTCCTCATTACTTACCACTTCAAAAGATGCACCTCTTAATCCTGTCATGTTTGTGAATTAAGTTTCAACATAAGAACTGTGGACAGATACTAAAACTCAGACTATAGCAAGTGGTCATGTGATTTTGATGGTGAGGAAACTTTCTAGGTAACAGTTCGATTACCAGGGGGCCAGCCCTGCTGTTTTGTCTTTGTAGGAGTGCTTCTGGGGACCCAATGGGCATGAGAAGTCCAGTGTTTCTGTTTCTAGTTGCACAACCCTGGGCAAAATGTCTCGTGTCTTACAATTTCACTTTCTTTCTCTGTGTTTAGAAAACAGTGTAGAAATTGTTTTATTTTTTAGCCTCCTAAGATACCATAGGAGAAATGTCTAACGTACACAGTATACTTTCAGTATGTTTGTTTCTTTGTCTTTTCCAGGTAAGGAGAGACTGTGGTTCTGATCTGAGTACCACAGAAGAGGATTGCACAGGAGGAGAGAAGGTCTGAGATGCCGCCAAGAGAAGAACATGGAGAACGGAATGAACGGAAGAGTTGTGTTTGAAAAGCAAACCACTGGCTCAGGCACAGGGCGTGGAGTGTCCTGGCAGGCAGGGGACTTCTGAGCATAAGCTAAGGACAAAATTAGATAGAAATTTCGAAAGGCAAGTTAGAGACTTGACTCTCAGGCTAATAAACTCAGACGGTAGCTTTAAGGTTCCTTACAGGAGACAAAGGGCCCTCATAAACTTAGAGGTATGTGTATAGGGGAGGGAGTGGGTGCTTTTACATCTCACTCACTCATAATTGAAAATAATTTGCTTTTACATGTTTTATCATTTACACTCTTGTCCGAATTCATTCATCCGTTTAATTAGCAAATGTTTATTGAGTGACTATCATATGCTGGCCTTTATTTTAAGCAATGGAAATTGAAGGAGAAAAATAATATCAAAAACAAGAAGAAATAGATCTTTGCTTTCATGGAGCATTTGTCATAGAAGAGGAAGATTCACTAAGTAAGATAAATACATAAATCATGAAGTATTTAAATGGGTGCTTAGAAGTAAGGTGAACAATAAAAGGAGAATGAAGATAGTGTGTTTTGGATGCAGAAATTTAGAAAAAGTGGCAGGGAAAGTGATGTTGGAATTAAATATTAAAGATAATTATTATAAATCCTCCTTTCCTGAACATTAATATTATAAACAGGCATAAATGACATGGACTTAAGCAATCATTTTAGCAGATGACTACGTCCCAACTTTTTGTTAAAATGGATCAGCGTGGCTGCAACATGCAAAACAGACTGGAGTTGGCCAAATTTCTACATGAACAGAATCAATCCAGAAGTCACCGTAAAAGGCTAGGGGCATCACCTCTGGCAAGTTAGGGCCAACATATAGATGGGGAAGCAGTAATGCCCACGAAACAAGGGACGTGCAAGAAACCATCAGGATGATAGAGAGAACTTCTGTAAATAATCTAAAAACCTACAAAATGTTAGGAAAATGTAAAATGATTTTTGCTGTCTCTAAGAGCAATCTGCTTTGTTTAGTTCAAAATTAACAGACACTGGAGGCACTGACCGTGAAATGGGACATCTGGCTTCATCCCTGACCTTGAGCTCCCCCTTGCTATGCACTAGAATAGACAGCTAGAAGAATCTTGCAGTAAACTCCCTAACTACAAGGTATTGTTACATCCGGATTAGAGTGAACTGTCTGGGTACTGTCATTTGCACATGGGTAATGTGAACTGGGGACATGAAATGGAACCAGCCGAGTGAGATCACGCCCGTGAAACCTGTAAAAGAGGAAACTGCAACCCAATAAGACATCGATCACTGGCACTGCCTTTTTTTTTTTAATGTGATCAACCCTTTTCTGACAAAGTAAACCTTTAATTTTACTTCCATTCAGCTTGTCTCCATATGGGTGTCCCTTGCTAATTCCGTCCTCAACAAGGAAATAAAATGGGCATGACTTTGTAACCAATCACAGGTAGAGGGTGAAAAAGCATAAAGCTAGGATCATGCTTAGATTTCTGGATGGAGACGTAGGGCACAGATTCCAGCAGAGGAAAAGTTCACAAGGAATATGAACAGACAACTGTGAGCTTTGTGAAGTTCAGCTCATCAACTTTCTAGTGTGCTGTTCAGTGTAACATATTTCTAGTGCTGAGGCAGCACTTTCCATATAGGAAGTCAGGGAGCATTTGATCAATCAGTGAATGAGAAGACTATTAAATATGAAGTGATTGTGACACTGAGGAATGAGATTAGTTCAGGAACATGTCCGGGAGTGACTACAGATCCTGTGTATGGATTTGGGACTCGCATCCTATCACACAGGGACTCACATTCCTATCAAAGTTGTAGATGAAGAAGAAAGTGAACAGAATTGTAAGTGCATGTGTGTTTATAGAATTCAGTAGGCTCAGAAGGATGGAATGCGTGAACTCAAGCATTAAAGGGCTGGGGTTAGAGAGGTGCAAATAACACCCCCTTTCACCTTCATTTAAATTTACTAATTACATTTGCATTCTCTCTCTGTCTCCTCCCTCTCTCCCGTCCCTCCTCCTCTGTCCATGGTGCTGACATTTTGTTTCCTCATCTTGGAAGAATTTAATGCTCATTTAAGCGGACCTGGCTGTACGATCACGATCACGATCACGGCACCTCCACTGAGATGCTGACTTTGGTAAATCTCACAAATGACTCCTAATCCCAGTACTGTAATCTAGGGCGAGGCTGTAGACATGTGCCTTTGTTGTTCTGATACTTGCGAAGCTGAAGCAAGAGAAATATTGGAGCCCAGAAGTTTGAAATGAGCCTGGGCAACATGGCAGACCTTATACTCTCAGACACGCACCATTTGTTTGGTGTGTCTTTTTATGGTCTATACTTTGAAGGATCCCTTCATTTTCCCTTTACTTTCATGATATCAGTATTTTCAAAGCTTGCAGGGCCATCATTATGTAGAAAGTTCTTCAATCCAAGGTTCTGCATTTTTCTCAAATTTAGATTCCATTGGTCAGGTACAGGAAAGTGACATCTGTGGACATTCTTTTTTTTTTAAGCTGAAGTCAAGTATACTGAACATAAAATGAGACATTTAAAAATGAACAATGCCTGTCCCAGGAACAGGGCCACATCCACAGTCACTATCAACATGCTGAAAAATGAGAAACGATCACCAACTGAACAAAAATACCGTGATACCCTTCTGAAAATCACCTGTCCTTTCTTTATTCAGTAATCCTCTGCCTGCTGGGTTAGGTTGCACAGGTCTAAATAGTTCTTGCTAAGAGCCTTTGCCAGGTTTTATTTTTGGTGAAGCACCAGTTGTTTATTTGCCTTGCTCTGTTGTTTTCCATGTTACAATGCCTAGCAAAAATATTCTTATCATATGCATATCTTTATATATATTTTTTCTGTGTGCTTTATGCTAGCCAACATATATTGAATTTTGGCTCTCAAGTGAAATGTAATTCTATTTCTATCTTTGTATTTACCATCTTTGAATAAAATTGCTTTATTTATCTTCTTCCTGACTTTTCTCAACAGTTCCTTGTTTAGGTTCCTTTTATTGACATTGAGCTTTAATTTAGGTTGGGTAGTGCTTGTGGTCTGATCTACTGCTAAATTGCTTTACCTTGTTGGAAATGGATGAGTATCAGTTTTTGCAACGTAAAAATCCTCAAGCACTCAGGAGAGTTGCACTGATAACAATCTTGTGACCATTATTATGTCTTAACAGAAATTCTCTTAGAAAATTTACTTTTTACATTGGTAAACACTGGGCAAAATTTCTATATAAGTGATTAGGAGAGGAGGACTGGATTTAGTATCCCCTAAGGTAATGCACATAGATTGGGTCCTTTGTTGATAATATTCTTTATTTAATAAAAGTCAGTATATGGTGCGGGTTTTCCTGACACATTCATATAGAGAAATATATTTTAAACTTTAATTCTGAGTAAAATTGTTGAAATTAGAAAACAATTGCATTTGGCTAATTTAATTGACCTCAATCTCCCACAAACATTACCTCTACTATGCAGTCACCAATAGAATTAGTTCCAGTAATGACCCCACTATCCCTCCCTTGTGGCTTCCACTTCAGGGTACACCTGGCTTGAGCAACCATGTAACATAAGAATTTGATTTAGAGACTTAAATTGTAAATTACATGTTGAGGTAACCTGACCAGACTCTTCTTTTAATGGAAATAATAAATGATGGAAGTTACAATTTCATTACAGAAGAAACATTTTGGATTAATTAGATTGGGATAACCAAGTTTTCCCTGAGTTTTTTAATTCTATTTTTTTCTTTTCGAGTTTCCGTAACTTATCCTGTATCTTTACAACTGCATTTAACTCCATAGCTTTTTCCAAACCCCTAAAATCCCCCAAACCCATCAAAGCTCCTAAAAGTATTTTATCTAAGTGTAGGCATTGCCATGATATATGGCTGTGTTCTCTGTTCACTCTTCCTGGCTACTGGCAGATGACCGGGAGCTGGCCCATTTGGCTCAAATTGTACTCTGCTTCACTGCATTGAGATCTTTTATTAACGTCTAACCGCAGTGGCTTCACGTCTCTGGAGCTGAAATAAGAGTTATTCCAAGACAGGTCTGGAATATGTTCCATTACATACTGGAATGGAGCCAGAGGCTGCCTACTTGATTTTGAATCTAGTGGAAGATTTAGTATTTGTTTTTTCTCAAGAAGACAAGAGATTAGAAACTACTTTAAAGCCTGCCCTGTCCCCTAGATCTGAGATATTATAACCTGGAATCTTAACTATCACCTTCTGAATTTGACAACAGCTGGTAGGTACTATTGAGTAGGACCATTACCTGTGATGTCAAGTGCACCTAAAAGAAAGGTCACATGTAAAAGAAAAAAATTTTTTTTCTGCATTTGGTGCACTAGGATAAAATTTTAACTTTGAGGAAGTGAGTTGCACAAATTACAATTTAATCTTATTTTATGATATTTTCAGATTAGTTAAAATGGAGTATTTCTGAAGAAATGGACCTAGAGTTAAAAAGAATAGCCTAACTTAGAGTCTCCTAGTCAGGATATATTAACACAATGAAATACTTTTACTATATGCTAGATAATGTGTTACAAACTTTATTTACATTATTCTAGTCTACATGTTAACTTTATAAGTAGCATTTCTTCTTTCACATTTTGTACAAGTGAAAATTGAGGAAGGTAAACATTAAGAATCTTTGCCAAGTGAGAGTATTATAAAGAATAAACTAGTAAGGGGAAAGAAAAAATTCATTATCTTTCCCACGTGGATTTTCTGTACCACAATATATCTCAGCATCACACAGATGAAACAAGTATCATTGTTTAGCCACGACAAGGAGCATAAAAATTTGTGTGTGTATGCAACACGGTCATCATCTGCTCTCCCTACTAACAAAACTTTTGAAGTCAGAAAACTAGGGCTACAATTTAAAAATTTACTAATCATTTAAAAAAGTAATTATGGAGAAACAGTAGAGGAACAAAGGAAGCTCTGAGCTACACATAGGGGTCTGTGCATCTCGGATCCGTCTCATCAGAAGACCTAGACCTTGGAAGACAGAATGGTCAGGGCAGAGAGGACGGTAGCCGGCAAGGCCCAGCCCCACGGAGGGAAGTCCCCAGCATCTGCTGCTCCACCCACGGTCTGTGAAACCGTCACTAGTCTCAGATTATCTGAATTTCTTAGCATTTTATATAAACATGTCGTGATGGCAAATTTTATGTGTCATCCCGACTGTGCCACATGTTCAAATATTATTCTGAAAGTATGTGTGAGGAAGTTCTTTGGTGAAATCAACATTTAAGTCATTAAGTGATGTAAAGCCAACTGCTTTTCCTTGGAGTCAATTAAAAACCTGAATAGCACAAGACAGGATAACCCTCCTGCGGGTAGGAATTTAAACTGGAACTGGTGGTTGACGTTTTCCTCTTTGGAATTTAGCTAGCGCGTTGGCTGTTTCTGGGTCCTAAGACCCCCACCCTCGGGACTGGAGCCACCCCTGGAGCCTCTGGTCCTGGGGCTACAGGTGCCCCTCCTCCTCGGGATTTATGGCTCCTCCTGCGGATTTGGGGACCTGCTAATCGCCACAGTTGCTGAAGAGGAGTCTTTTTAATAAACATTGGCTGACACATATATCACTTACTATTGTCTAGTTTTGTTATGCAAAATTTTATCTTTATTTCTTGAATTATATGGTTTTATAAACAAAGTTTTCATTTACAAGATGTCATAATAATGGCAACATGCATAAAACTTACGTTTTTTTGATGTTAAGTCGTACTATGAAATGTGACATCAAGTGTGGTACATTTTTATTTTGGCCATACAGATCCAATATCTTACACACTGTCAGATATGGCCTTTAACTTATGACTTGGATTATGTGCTATTTATAGAATATCATAAAAATTAGTAAAGATAGCAAAACTCTTGCCTCAACAATGAACTTCCTTCTAAAGAATGAGTCTATAGGAAAACATTATATATTTCTTCTTGGGTTAGACATTGGCCGTGCATGATTTCACCTTTCATAAATGTTGCTGGAGTGAGCTTAAGAGTTATTTTGCACTCATTGTCCATGCCAAGCAGTTTGATTTCAAAATCAACCATGGTATACTCAGACACTCATACGTGTCCCAAAATGACATTTTACGTGAACAGATGATAGATGCAAACAGCTTCCTAAAATTTTCCTGAGTTAGTTGCAAATAAGCTACCATGAAGTTATAAAGGGATTGCATACTTGTTACTATGTAATAGTGAATAGCATAGACACTTGACAGAAATTTCCTGTAGAATTGCTGGTAACCAATCGCACTTATTACATTCATATTGTGAGCCAAACATTGCAATAATGACTTTGTTATAGCAAATTTGAGGCCACTCCTTGCTAGAAGAGATGGGGCTTAGATCTTTTAAGTGACAAAAGCTGGACATTTCAGAACACCAGGGAAGACTTTTAAAGAGTTTCACCAAATATTTACTCCATCATTAGCATATTTCCACTTATGTGTTGCTATCTCATCTTCTTCTGACCGTCTGGCCCAAGGTGAGCAGTTTCCCTTTAATAGGGTCTGTGTCAAGCCTGACATTATCAATTATTGGCCCTTAGTTTTGATGCAACCATAGAATCATCTGAGTGACGTTTAGAACATTTTTTATTAATATGTATTTGCCACACACAGTGCTCATACTTGTAGAGAATTTGCTTTCTACGTAATATAACTTCTTTTTTCCCATTCCTCAATACCCGCTGCAACCTTTCTTCCCTTCCCCGGTTATGGAAGCTTTGTTTGAAAATCCTGGAGTCCAGGTTTCTTCCCTGAATATCTAGTTTAAATGGTCTGGTGTTTGCCATGCAGAGATATTCTCTCAAGTCTACTTGCAACTCTGAGATGCCTGGGAGCACTGTGAGCGATCGTCCTACCCGGGGGACATGGCAGAGAAGACAGACAGGTCACTCCCTCTGCTGCCTGTCACTGGACCACAACAGCAGCCTCCTCAGAGCCAGCCAGCTCTGGACCAAAACCTCTACAACCCATGAGCCAAAAAGTCCCTTTCTCCTTTATGTTGTGGTGCTGGCTTCTGTACGTCAGAGACAAGAAGGTAACTGAAACAATCACTGAGCTCAAGGTGAGGATTGTGCTGAGTACTGCAACATCAACTCACTTCATGAATCCGTGCAGTATAAGGTAAATGACATGAGGTCACCACTTCAATGGACAGTTTTTTCATTGACCTGACTGCTTAGTTATAGTTGCAAATGCCCTCATTCGTTACATCTCTTATTTCAGCTTTTCCTTCGGAGCATACAATACTATATAATTTGCTTATTTATTTCCTTAATTCTTACTAGACTTTAGACTTACTCGTCTGAAGTCTAGTTTGATTTCACTTTGTTGATGACCAAGAGTAGGCAATCGATACATATTAATTGAATGACTAAGCGTATAAAACACCCCTTTCCTCAGTAAAAATAGACTTTTGGAGCTATGAAAAATATCTACTATTAGTTTACTATTAAAAAGAAATTAGGGGCCTGGCATGGTTGCACATGCCCATAATCCAAGCACTTGGGAGGCTGAGGCAGGAGAATCGCTGGGAGTTCAAGGCCAGTCTGAACTACAGTGTGAAACCCTGCCTCAGAGAAAAAATAATTGAAGACTCTAGATGGAAGAATAGTTAATAGTTAAAATGGACATGATTCTGTTGTCTCATGACTTACCTCAAACTAAAACTTCAGTGGATGGTGGAATGAAATCAGTTACTCTTTGGAATTTTCTCCAGAAGTTATAATGTTAGCATGCTAGTGATAGTTCTGAGTGTTGTATGCCCTGTAAGCCATTTAACCCTCAGATATACCCTAAGAGGTGGTCACTATAGTAATTAATCATCATCTCATGGCTAGAAAACTATGAGCCTATAAGAAATATCAGACTGTGAGAAAGTGGCTGAGTGAGAATTCAGGCTTATGGACTTTGTCCTCAGAATGTAGGCTCTTCATCCTGCACTGTGATTAAAAAGCCCGGGTTGAGGCTGTCAGACATGTGGTAGGAAAAGGTCAGAAGCCTCGCTTATGTTTTTACCCAGGAAGAAGACCACTTCACTTTAGTAGGAACGCCTTTACTGGCAAGAATATTCTGCATTGTTTTATTGCTTTTTTTTTCTTAAGTTAATTTTAAAGTATCTGAGTAATATTCTGTAACTGTTTAGCAAGGAGTGAGGACAGATCGACCGGTATTATCTTTGACCTGTATTGTCAGCAAAGGTGTTATCTTACTGTCATGTGTGTAACACAAGTGAGCAAATGCCTGTACTTTCCACTTATGAAGATTTGTGTTACACACCACGGAGCCCCGTAGGGTGACTGAACAGCAAAGAACACAGGGCTGCCCAGTGTCTCGGTTCATCTGTCGGGTAGGTGGGTTTGATCATCAGAATAAATGTTGCCACATATCTCAAACTTCTACAACTGATAGTTTTTCTGAATTAATATAATAATATTGTATTATCTTCACTTTAAAATGAAACACTTGATTTTGAGAGACTATTGCTCTGCTTACAGTAACATCAAGCCTGGAGCTCCAAATCCCTCGTCTTCTGTCTCAGTATGTACTGTCAAGGTCTGGTAAATCCCTTCTCTGCAGTGTGAAATAGTTGAAACCATGTTGAATTCTGCATAAATATGGTTCACACAAGTCCACAGACTTGGTGTTGAGTATCTCCCCTGGATTTGTACCCCATTATCCAAACTCAGAGATCAGTCTATGGCAACGTAAACCAAATCATCATTTGTATATGTTTGATTAGAATATACTAAAGAACTGGTGGTTGAAGGGGCAAGAATTTATTAAATATTGTTTTTCTTCAAAATCCACTTGGTAACATGAACTTGATGTAAAATGAGCCAAACCAAAGAGAACAATAACATTAAAATAGATATGAAAAGTCTGCCATTATAATGACGGAACCATTCATTAGTACTGCACTGCACTCCATGCAGACAACAGCAACAAACACGGGACGGAGTACAAAAGCCTCAACCGCTGGAAAGCAGTGTTTACAAAATCAGGCTGAAAGTGGAGCGCGCACCAGTCTTGAAGAGGAGCTGCAGACTGGTTGAAAGGTAATTCGAATCAGCTCTCCCCGGAAGCCACTCTCAACTGGTGCAAGAACTAGGTGAACGGACAGAAGCTGAAAAGGACGCAGTTTACTGGATCCGAGAGGAGAAGACGGAGGTCAGGGACGCCGAAGCAGCGCCGCCCTAATAAGAGGGGTGCTGAAAGGAGACACACAGCAAGGTCGGTCCCAACAGGGGCCCGGCCTGTGCGATACTCACGACCACTTCGGGGTGCACTGATTTGCACGTGAGAAAAGAGACTTCATATTACTCTGTGACAAAGAGTAAGGAGAAGACTTAAAATCAAGACAGATTTCTGCTGCTGCCTTTTGCAATGAAAACAGCTTAGCCAGAGGAGCTATTCAATATTTGTCCTTCCCTTAGGATATCTCAAAAACAGCAAAACACAAAAATTCTAAAGTTGAACAAGGAGCAGTTTAGTTGTCTGAGAGAACACAAATCAGTGTGCTGCAGTTAGGGTCTCCAAAATGTGAATATAATCCACAATGTCCAAAATTCGGTTAAAAATATTACCCATATAGAAAAGCAAAATAGAACATCTTGGCAAGGAAAAATAAAACATTAAGGGAAAGAGGCCATAGGATGATACAAGTGGTAGAACGAAAAAATAACTATAATGTGTATTCTTAAGGATTCACAAATTATAATTATTGAACAGATGAGGTATCAAATACCTCAAATAGAAATAGAAAGTGTAAGATACAGCTTTACCTGAACATTCTTACCTAAGTTGCTCAAAGAAAATTTAAAAAAAAAAATCAAGGCATAATTTAACCTCAGAAGAAAGGATCAATGGACTTGACACAGACCAACTGACACTATCCAAACTAAAACAAAGCATGAAAAATTATAAAATATAAATAAGGCTTTTGTGACACATGGGATAATAGTGGGCCATGCAATATATATAATTTGATTCAAAAATGAGAAGGGAAATGAATATTTTAAAAATATTGGTTAAAATATCATATTTAGTCGAAATTTTAATTTAAAATTTCTAAAATCTAAACAAACATAAAATAGCAGTTAAGTCAAAGATCCACTAACTAAAAATGAAGGTGAAAAAACATTTTGAAAGCAGTACTTTACAGAGGAGTACAAATGGCAATGATGGTTGGCTTTTTATGAGAAACAAGTAAGCCTGGGTCTGAACAGGACCTCTAACATGAAAGCAGAACACAGCAAAATAACAAAACTTGGGACTCTTGACTTCTATATGCAACACAACAAAACAAAACACTTCAAAATTGAAGTCAGTTTTTTAAAAAAATCAAAGCCAAGACAATATATCACCAGTAGACTTCTACTGTATACAATGTTAAAGGAAGTTCTTCAGCTAAAAAAGAAAATAAAAAATTCAGATCTATCCAAGAAATAAAGTACAATGGAAATGGAAAATGAAAAATCTAGAAGACTACGTTTTATTTTCTAAGTTATTTGGAAGAATTAGAGAAAGATGCTTTGTGTTAAAAAGATGTTATTTGCAAAATATATGCAAAGGAAGGCAAAATGGGACTGTAGATTGAATTATCTTAAACTTTAATACCTTTGTTCACATTAAATGTGACTTTTTTATAATTTGTGTGAAGGGATTTAATTCCTATTTTATGACAAGTATGATAACTTAAGAGTAAATATTGCAATCCCTAGAATAAATAGTTAAGGATCAAAAAAGATAATTAAAAGTGAATAGTGGAAATTCAGTGTTTTGTTGCACATATTTCATAGATACAGACCAGGTTAATAAATTAATTAAAATAAATGGCTACAGTCTACAAGTAGAAGGCATATAGTTAGCCTAGAATAGCAACACCAAAATGTATACTATTTATAAGAAATCTACATGAAATACAAGGGCACAGAGAGGCTGAAAACAAAAGGATAAAAACAGACTATGCAAACAGGATAAGAAAGCAATTATGGCTGTTTAACATTGTGTACAGTAGTCTTGAAGACAGGGAGTTTTATTGGGCACATAGAGGGGCATTTGTAATAATAAAAGCAGAGCTTCATCATGACACAAAAATTACAAAATTTACACGTTAAAAATATTTCCTATTTATTGAAATAAAAATTGACATAAAGGAGAATCTACAATCAGTAGGAAATTTTGAAGCTCTTCAAGAAATTATGAAATTAACAAACACAAGTGGTAGAAAAAAGGGGAAAGATTTAGACAGCTTTCCCAGCAACTTAGTTAATATAGAATGCTGCACCAAAATTTTTACATTAAAAAAAAATCCTTGTGTATAATCTACAGATTGAAAAAGTTATAAAACAAAAATTACTGAACATTTTCAACTGAATTATATTGAAAACACTGTGTTCCAATATGCAGAAGTGTGCTAAAGCAGAATTAATATGAAAAGGTACAGATTAAAACATTTCTACCTGAAATAAACAGTTTTACCAATAACAATATCCTTCCATCAAAAGTAACTTCTGAGTGGATAACAAAGTAGACTAAACAAAAGCTATCATATACATATCAGCAAAGACAGATAACTAAGAAAATACTTTGAAAGCCAAAATTTTATTTTCTGAAATTACTAAAATTTGACAAGGAACTACTGAATTTAATCCAGAAAAAAGTAAAGACTCCCCGGTACTAAAAAAAAAAAAAAAAAAAAAAAAAAAAAAAAAAAAAAAAAAAAAAAAAAAAAAAAAAAAAAAAAAAAAGTGAAGACAAACATCACCAGTGACACTATAAACAATGCAATGCTAAGAAGATATTGTGAATAATTTCATGTCAATATGTCAAAAATTTGATATAATAAACAAATTTGTTGTCACTTATCAAAAGTTGAACATAAAGTATGGAATGTTCTTCCTCTATCCAGCAACATCTTTGTTTGTCATAAATAATTTTCTGTCAAGTAAAATCTCCAGAATTAAATGGTCTTACTGGTGAGTGCTATGAAATGTTTATGTGATGGGTAAGACTAGCAGATTGAGATGTAAAACAAATGTGTAGGAGGGTGATAGATATGTAAACAGGTAAATATAACAAAGAATAAGATGATGCAAAATTCAGCATATATTCATACTAAACAACTTTTGATGTTGAAAGCCATTTAAAATTAAAAGGCAATACAGAAATTCCTAGCATCTGACAAGGAACTTACATCCAAATATTTAAGTAAATCTAGTATATGAATAATGGACAAACTAACAAGTCACACACTTCAGTAGAGAACCGACTCAGAGGAGCAGTGACATATGAAAAGATGTGGAGAACTGGTGGACATCAAGGAAAGGCAGATTCAAGCCCCGATGATGCACCATTATAGATTCACTAAAATGACTACAGTTGGAAGGTTAGCAAAAGCTATTTCTATCAGGAAACTTCTCTGTGTCACTACTGTTCAGAAAGGTGCTACAACTACTTTGGTATGATTTCAAAGTGCCTTGTAAATTTGAGAGAATTTAAATGAACTTTTTGTGCAATAGAAAACTTGAGATCAAAATCAAAGGTTGAATTCCTCTGATGACTATTGCTTTGGTCTGAATAAGAGTCCTTCCAAGTTCATGTGCTGAATGTCCCCAGCCCAGCAGCCCCTGGAAAATGAAATCTATGAGGGGGGCCGGCTGGGAGGCTCTGGTCGGAGTGACCAGCTGGGAGCAAGTCAGACACTTGCTTCAGTGACAGAAAGATGACTCTCGTAACAATGTAGAACTGTTTAAAAATCATGTTGTAGAAACTCATTATTTCTGTCCAAACCCTTTACAAGCAAAGCAAAACAAACAATAAAACCTACTTAACTGCTCTTTCCTGAAAATAAGTCTATGTTTCCTATTTTAAACACTGGAGAGTATTTCATACTTTTCAATCTTTTACTTGAAACTTGATTAAAAAAATTCATCTTCTTATAATACTTTTTTTTTCCTCCTAAAAAGACTGAAAACTTACTTATAGTTTCACAAATATGGAGATATCAAGTCAGGTCTTCTTTTTTGCAATAAACTTTTCACATGAATAACTGATAAGATTTATAACTTTAAATTTAATTTTGCATCCTCATATATGTCTTATTTTTCAGCATAAAAATGGCAATTTTAACTAGGAGAAAATCTTTTCCTTTAGCATTCCTGAGTTAGCTTTACTGATGGGATATTTTTTTTATATGAAATAATTTTAACATGATGCTAGACAGCAAACCCAGAGATTTGGTTAAGGTGTGAGACTTTCATCCCTTTTTGAGTGGTTTATGAAGAGTATAAAAGGGAAGAAAATAGTTCACTATGCATTATCAGAGTGTGGGCACATTCTGTTTTCCTTCTATTTATGCCCAAAGTTAACTGAAAATAAACTAACAGAAGTCAGAAAAAAAAAAAGAAAAAATAGATAGGAATTCCCCCCAAATCAAAAATAACATAGCAAAGGATTTGAAAATACTTTACAAAGGGCCAAACAGGGCTGAACATGTGAGGGAATAAATAACAACTTATACAATAGAAAATCCGAACTAGTTAATTTTTTAAAAATGTGTCCTATAGAGCCATTAGCACTGAACTATTATGACCTCTCTACTCAGCTTGTTATAGAAGCTTGAAAATCAGTCACCCAAATTAACTTCTGATTTGAGGAAGAGACATATATGAATAAAGTTATGTTCAGAAATACAGAATGTGACAAATAATCAGTAAGATAATATGCAATTCTTCAAGTTTGTATGAATTAGAAGGAGGATGCAAATGTAAAATCATCATATATAAATTATTTAATTCAAATGTAAATATAATTTTTGAATAGCCAGTCTTTCTCATAGTATCATAAAATGATGAGAAAGTTTAAATCTAGTGTTATTTATTTTAAATGCCACATATATTATGTTATTAATTTTTGGTCTGATACAATTTATATTTCTAGAGTTCAATAATTTTATATATATATATATGTATATATCATACTTAGACTAGTCTTAAATTAATGTACTGAAAGAATGGCATTAATGCTTCAGAAACAAGCCAACAAGCCATTCCAATTTTAATTAGGAATCTGTAATAACTTTCATTCATAGTTATTACAGGGATAAGGCAGTCAAATTCTCCTATAATATCATGTGCCACAACACAATTTAGTTTCCTTTAATCTTTTGAGATATAGAGATTTAATATATCGGTCTATATATCATCATTTGTACTCCAACTACTTGGTAACCATTTCCTATATATGTTTTCTTTTAACCATGTACTTGGTCTATTCTTAGAGTATGTGTATGTTGTACTTTGTAAATGTTAACTACTTATATTAACCATAAATAAATGAATGACCAATACGTAGGATCATGCTAAAAACTAGAAGTAGGGCTACAAAACAGAGGCTATAACTGAAAGGAAATAGCAAATGTTATGGTTTGGATCAAAAATGTTCTCCAAAAGAGGAGCCCCAAAGAGGTGGGGCTTTTGGAAGGTGACTGGATCATTAACCTCATCAATGGATTAATCCAGTTCACAACTGAACGGGCTGTTAGGAGGTGGGGCCTGCTTGAAGGAAGTAAGTTGCATAGGGCATAACCCAGAAGGGTGTAACTTGTCCTGGTCCCTTGTCCTTTCTCTCTTTGCTTTCTGCTTGCTATGCGGTATGCACCTTTCCTTCGCAAGGCATTTTGCTTGACGTTTCTACCTCCCAACAGGCCTAAAACATGGAGAGACTCACCATTGACTGAAATCTCTGATCTATAAGCCAGCTAGGATGAACCTTTCCTCTTTCAAAGTTGTTTTTCTCAAGTATGTTCTCATGAGTATCTTGTCAGTTATTTTGCATTGCTTAATACATTATAGGAGGTCATTCAAAAATTACTAAAGGCAGAAAAAGATATAAAATTATTTGAATTTGTCATTTGTGATTATACTCATGATAATGGCTTATGATCTACAAATAACAGTCCTTGATTCTCACCCTAGATTTAGCAACTTAAAGATTAGGACCTGGCCTCTACCTTATGTTTCATCTGGGAAAGATTAATGTTAAAAACCAACCTTTCCTTTGCCTTCTAACCAATGTATTGTCAATGTTAGTATTTGTTCCAGTAGTAAGAGTAATGAGATATTTTCTCCTCATTGGTTGTGCTGGTTCCTTGGGTACTGCCAGAATTTCTTAATTTATTAAGAAAGAGAACATAAGAGTAAAAAGTGGTTCTTTATATCTGCCTCAAGTCTTTGCTACACAGTTTGGATTCCAGTTCAAAGACAGTCACTGAAAATAAGTACAGATGAACTAAGGTAAAAAATACACATAGAGCTTTTAGTTATTTACTTTTATATTGCATACTAATTTTATAATTTGTGATAAGAGCATGATTGTGATTTCCAATAAGCTAAAATGATGTTTTCAAAATTATCACAAAATTAAAATGCCATCTTTTTTGTTTGGTTAAGGAATCTCTACACAATTTCAGGGCTTAAGGATGGTTGGGAACATGGCATGATTTTGTGCATTATGAGTAGAGAATGGTAAGTGGTCGTTATAATCCTAGCTTTTAACACTGGTTTATTCTAGTGTTCTTGAATAAAGGATAAGATTGTATGGGATAGATTTTTAAAGTTACTGAGGAACTATTTCTGCTTTGGAAGTAGATATGAAAAATAATAATGTGTTTTGAATTCCCCTGAAGTAATATTGTGTAAAGATTTTAAGTATTATTAATTATAGTAATATATGGGAAGGAGAAAATATTCCTCCAGGGCCTCTAGAAATGAAAAAAGGTCACCTTTCAAGTCATGACCACACTTAGAAGATAAAAGTACCTCCTTTTTCATACTAGTTATCAACAAAAATAAAATTAAATTGTTGGAAAGTAATTGATAGCCATATGCATTAAACACTAATTTTATTTGTTTTTATTCAAAAAGAACATCAAGTCTGAATAAAGCGTTTTGTATGTGAGAATACTACCTTTTGGTGAGTTTTATTGTAATAAACTTAAAAGAACTCTTAAAGCCTTTGGAACCTGGAGCTTGAATTTAATGGTAAAATGATTGCTTAAAGACTGTGTTTTATTATGTTACTTCATTCTTAGACCTTATGCATAAAACACTGAGACACACAAAAGTTCCATTTTAGGATAATGGTATTATACTGCCAAAACTACCCTAAAAATTTATATTGCTTCCTCTACTGGAACACCCATTTTTCATTATTTAATGATGACAAGAGGAAAATACCCTTGAATATTTGATGTGCATGTTAGGTCTGACTGTACATTGCATTCAAAGACAGGATGCTGTTATGAAATTATCTAGAAAGAAAAATGCAAGTGAGGCTTTTTGTCTAATGCAGAGCTCAAACTCCACCTACTTAGAAAAAGTTTGTTGTCCAGTTCATTTGAAAATAGGTTGCCACTGTCTGTAAACCAGGCAGGACTATGGGGAAGGCCATTAAGGAAGACACAATCTATACTTTTGCCAGGGGAGAACAGCATTCACCCAAACCGGTGCACAGTCTTTGCGGTAATGAGTTTATGTCACCAATTACTGACTTTCGTGTGGGCATGAAGTTCCTGTTAGGTTTTGTTCTAAATTGTGTTCGCTGCAACATTAGTAACACATATTCTAGAATTTATTTCTGGGATTTTTTTCCCCTTAAAACACTTTTGCTGATCACAGGAATACTTCCCAGTTGGTATTTTACTGTATGGGAATGAAATCGAGGTGTATTATGAAGTGCAAATTATCTCATGAATGGCATTTACTCAGATCTGCTCACATGATGCCTCCTGATAAATATTTCTATTCTTGATAAACATGTCCATTCATACCGAATATACATATGTGCATGTATACATTTCATCAATTACATATTAAAAAGTAAAAAAACATACATGAAAGTTGTTTCTGATATCAGAGGAACACACTGATTCAGTTCTCTTTGGCTGTGTTTCAACATAGTTAGTTGCTCCATGGTGGACTATTGGTCTCTCTAAGGTTGATGTAGCTCAGTAATGTAATTCCAGGGAATCCCCAGGATGCTGACACTAGGTAAGATGTCCAAGGATTTTAAACACCACTTGTTCTTTTCTCATGAAAAGTGTAAAACATTCCATTACCCTCTACAAGCAACCAGAGATTTCTCCCAGTATCAAAAGAACATCGGCCATCAGTGGGAGACTGGATAAAGAAAATGTGTTTTTAAAAAATAAAATGGAGTACTACTCAGCCATAAAGAATGAGAAACTAAGGGCTGAGGATTTAGCTTAATGGTTCTGCTGCCTGTCTTGCAAGCACAAGGTCCCTAGTTCAATCCCTGGTACCAAAAATGAATGAGAAACTAGAGACATTTATAGCTAAATGGATGCACATGGAGGCCATGCTCTTCAATGAAATAAATAGAACACACGTGTAAATACTGAATAGTGAGAAACTGAAAGTGTAAACAAAGACAAAAAGGTGCAATAGATAAACTGAAATAGGAAGAAAAGGTGCAGAGGTGAAGGGGAAATGGGAGAAGTAGGGAAAATAAAGAAGGGAATGGAATTAATATGAGAAAAAGAAAAAATGGAAACAAAGTCTTTGTAGATAGGGAGGGGTGGAGGGATTTAATTGAGGGAGGGGAATGGGGGAAAAATAAGAACCAAGATGTATCATGTAAAGTTGCAAATTTCTAATGATGAATGTCATTATCTTTTTTACCTTAAATGTACCAATAAATTTAATTTTAAAAAATGAGCATTGCAATTTCATTTTTAATTTTTCTCCATGGTTTCTTTGTCAGATGATAAGTTTGGTAAGAATCTGTTGGAAACTCTGCAATACCAAGATCTTTGCATATCCTTAAAATGTAAGTGTTTAGTTTAAAAAATGATCTAATTATATTATTTTTAAATTTGCTTTTATTTGCACCAAAAATTAAAATAGAAGCGCTCAGGTTAATATTCAAATTGGTTAAAACTTCTTTACAGTATTTTCAAAAAATGAAAGGACTATATAATATTATGTAACCTACAGATTAATATGTCTGTTTGAAGTTGAGTTCATGGATTTAACATATTAATACATAAAGTGTTATGCATGTTATATATAAATGAAATATACCTCTATTTAATATAATTTCATAAATTATATGTTTTGAAATATGCATATTTCCACTTGTTCTGAATGACACAGACTCCTACAGCCTTGAAAACTATTTTTAAAAATGATAAATTTTAAACATTCTATTGGCCACAGTAACGTCTTTATTCAGGTGTTGTTTCTTCTGTGCCCTGTGCCATGGACTGTATCTCCTCCACGTTCCTAGTGGCAGGTCCTGATCCATACCAACATGGCCTTTGGGACTGGTACCCTGGCTAGCAAGTACTTCATGAGCGTGGAGCACTCAGGAAGGGCATTAATTTGTTCATTTGTTTATTCATCGATTGATTGATTGTATAGCCATCTAAAGAGACTATGACACCCTTGCCATTGGAGTGTCATGCCCTTGTCTGATATGGAGCTTTTTTCATTCTTTATCACATGGCTACTTGTTAAAATGCACATTTTCCTTGTAGATCATTAGCCTTTATAAGAGTTGGTGTCTTGGTTTATTTCCTGTGATATCCCAACCCCTATACTGAAGCGTGTATAAAATAAGTCACTGCTAATGCTTTGTGAAATGAATTCATTTATTAAAAGAAAATTATGTGTAAAGCAGGGATGAACTGTTTCATCTAGCTAATAAACAGCCTTTCTTGGAACTTGCTGGCCTCCAGATTTGAACTTAGTTTTGAAAGCCAGAGTGTATAGTCCCTGTCTCTCCCTAGTTGCTGTTTTTCTGTCTTTCTTCAGAACTTCAGGGAAAGATGGTAAAAAACATGCAGCAAAAGACTTTCATAGTGGGAGCAAAAGTACAAAAACACCTGCAGCATTATTATCTCCAATTGTTTCCTCTAGATGGATTGCGTTACCCAACTCTTATGGATCAGCTATTTATAAGTCATACATGATTGCCTTGGCTAAGCTTGCTCTGCAGGACGTGTGCCATGACTGCCTGCATCTACTATTTGGAAGCCCTTAAATGAGAAGACTAATTCTGTTAAAACTTGCAGATGATAAAAGACGTTTCCATAACACTTATTCTCACAGGTGTGTAGATCACAGCATTATTCCAAAGCATATGGGTTTCGTGGAGGAATAAAAGGATTTTAATTCTTAATGCAGTTCCCCTGTGACCCACATTTCTGAACCATTTTAAAATGTTTTACATAGGTGCCGGGGATTTAGCTCAGCGGTTCGGAGGCCTGCCTTGCAAGCACAAGGACCCGAGTTCAATCCCTGGTACCAAAAAAAAAAAATGTTTTACATAGGTGCCGGGGATTTAGCTCAGCGGTTCGGAGGCCTGCCTTGCAAGCACAAGGACCCGAGTTCAATCCCTGGTACCAAAAAAAAAAAATGTTTTACATAGTGTGATCTGTAATATAAAGTTCATGACTTTTCTACAAGTCTTCAAAGCTATACTTTTTTTTTCTGATGCCAATAGAAGCACAAAAAACCTGAAGTAACGCTGAAGTAACTTGCATGTCTTGATATATTTATTGTCTCGTTCACATTCAGCCCTTTTTGATAGTGACACTCAGCAAATAATTATAGGCAATGGAAATGGATTGTTACATGAAAACCTGGGTCCACTTAAGGGAATATGCTTTGAGAAAAGTTTGAAAAGTCATATTTGCACATTTCTATTATTTGATTTTATTACACATCAGAAACATTAACTGTCTCTTACTGCAGACATTAAATAAAATTATCTTTCAAGATAAAACTTATAAAATATCAAATCTACTATGTTTTTATCATGTAAATATAGAACTTTTGAAAAAGTCACAACAAATGGGATTAATTTTATGATACACACAAAAAATTCAGTTTGGCCACGAAAACATACTAGTTCTTGACGAAAGTATCCATGAGAAATCCTGCTTTCTTTCTTCTTCCAGATCTTAAAACTAAGAGACTCTCTTAGGGAAACTTGTCAGGTTACACAGTTTCCATCATTTTGTTTTTAGCACGATTTTAAAAAGACACTCTAATTTGGCAATGTCGGTTTTATTTCAGTGAAAACCTACTTACTGTGCTACCCCATCAAACTTTAGTTTAAAGAAAATGACCAAAATGGAGGCTCTAAATTTATTCGCGTTTGTTTAAACCACACTGGTGCCCAGGCCTTTTTCTTGGGCTCCAGTGTCCCTTTGTAAACCCCGTGCCCCGAGAGTGTCCACACGCTGGCACCTAATTATTCCACGCTCCACCCTGCAGTGCTGAAGCAGCATAAACAATTGATTTATATATATATTTTTCAGCTGAAAGAACCTAGCATTTTTTTCCTTCAAGTCATGATTACTTTGACATTTTTACTTCAGTATTGCCATTTCCTAATCTTAATAATGATGTAATTTATTTGAACTCTCCTTTCAAATGCCCTGCCCATCCCTAATTCTCTTTTTTGTGTTTTTTCTTTTTTTCTTGGACTCTGATATTTTTCCTTGAATAAAATTCTGCCTTTTATAAAAATAGTGACTTCAGATGCAGTATAACCGGTCATAACTTTGCTAAGTTGTTCTCTACTGTTACTGAAACTGCATACATGTAGTTTTGCTATGAGTTCTCAGATTTAATGTTCCTGCTCAGAAGAGGGAGAAGCACATTATAAGGTATTATTAGCATCATTAATAGGGTTAATGTTTGCTCAGTCTATCTACATATGCATACATAATTTTGAGTTCATACAGAATTAGAATACCAGAGGTAATATAATTATTTCTGCTTAAAATGCTTGATTTAAAATATTACTCAAATGATGTATCTCATCAGTATTTCATAAGGCACCATTGATTCTAATTTTAGAAAACAAATGCACTGAAAAACTACAAATTATACTACAAAGTAGGAAATGGCACTAGACAAGCTATAAATAAAAGGAACTCTTGTTCTATTCATAGTTTAACACTAGTCATGTTACTTAAAATACTGTTATATTGATCTTCCAAAGACATTCTCTTGTGTAGATTGGCTCTTTCTTTCAGTATCTGAATATTTTCTACTTCAGCACACTTAAGCATCTCTGTGTGTCTCATTTATCTTCTACACATGGCAGTTTCCTTTGCTGTATCTATATGCATTTATGCCTTCCGCTTTGCATACAGAACGTGTATCTTCCTTTTGTACTAGCTTTCTATATGTAAAGCCATTGTAACACCCAAATTTAAAACTAGCCAAATAATTTCACAAAGGTGACTTACCTTCCTTTTAATTGCTGAATTTGACATCCAAGTGACATATAATTTTCACTTTAAAAATTCACTCATGGGGCTGGGGATTTAGCTCCATGGTTCTGCTGCCTGCTTTGCAAGCACAAGGTCCCAAGTTCAATCCCTAGTACCCCCCCAAAAAATTCACTCATAAATATTTTAATGGACATCCTGAAAATCTAGATTTACATGTCTGTAACGTGTGTGTGTGTGTGTGTGTGTGTGTGTGAGTGTGTGTTTAGATTCCAGGGAAATTGCAGCTGGAATATTTCTTTTCTCTTATAGGTTGAAGTACAGAGAAATACAATATTATTTTCTCAATAGTGCTTATTGGAAATATCTTGTCTCTGTTGAGACTCCATTCCTATATAAACTCATAAACTTTTAAATTTGAATGTTAAAGAACTGGTTACTGTGGGACATTTTATTAGGGTTGGGATAAAGGAAAATGGAAGAATTGCTGTGATGTCAGCTACTGACTCATTTTGAAGCCCACAAACACTTATACATACCTGAGTGATAATTTTCTTCATTTTAAAAGTGACCTCGTCATATAAGTACTGAGCATTGTTTGTGTTGGAAATTAGAGATAAGAGAGAACTGAGCTTCTAGGTAGACAGAATAATTTCCTTCTTTATCTGAATCCTCAAGGAATTTTTCACTATATATAATTTCATGTCACTTCAACTCTACGACTGCATACTGGAATCATTAGATGCAAGACCATGACATATTATACTGAAATGTACAACTGCATATCATGTTCACACAAGCTGCATTATTCCTGACATCTAAAAAACATTGAGCAAATGTAATTGGAGGGGAAATATGGCTAAAACAGACCGAGGAGTCCACTTACGGAGGGCTGCTTGAGGTCAGGATTCATGTGAGGGATGCACGTCCATGGGACTTGTAGCAGAAAAACTATCATCAGAAGAGAAGCAGGACAGGGCTGAGAATGAGCCATGAGCTGTAATAGCTCATGCGCACAGCAGCTGGGGGAACCATGGCATCGCCGAACACAGAGTCCCAGGCAAGGCACCAGTAACGAAGAGTGTCCGATTTCCCACAGAAGACTGTATCTTCCTGTGGAGCAACTCCCCAGGCTCCTGAGTGGAGACTGAAGAAGGTGAATCTGTCTTTGTGTTTTCAAATACTTGATGCTATTATTAGTGCTGGTAGTAGTTTAGTTTCAAACTCCAGAGTTAATTTAGCTTTTTTAGCTCTAACTCTTATATGTCAGAATCTCCTTTGTTCCCAGTACAGTTTGCTTGGTGCGGTGAAAGCTAGTTGTTCTTCCTCTTGTTTGGTCTTGCCCAGGAACATTACTGCCTGCAGACATTATTCAGTTGTCTCCTGATTTCTGGCACTCTGTGTCAGGTAGGGCAGTGTCACGGGGACAGAGGGCAATGCCTAACAGTATCAGTTCCCTTTGATGTAACCTTCATAGTTTGGCTTAAATATTTTAGTTGTTGCTGTATTGTGGAGACAATGGCCAGTTTTTAACTAACTTTTAAATAACAATCTAATTACCTACCTGTTCCTTCTGTCATCTACTGGTTCCAGTAACCATAGGCCTATGAAATGCGTTTGAGTGGAATATACAATTTGAAATTTAACTTCCTTGATAAGTAAGGTTATGAAAACAAAATAAGATTATGAATTCTTAGCTCAGGTTGGACTTGAACTCATTACGTAGCCCAGACTGGCTACAAACTCTCTGTGATCTTCTTGCTTCAGTCTTCTAAACGCTGGGATTACAGGTGTGTGCCACCACACCAGGCCTGAAATCAAAATTCTTTAACTTACTTTATTTCTATGTGCTATTTCTGGTCATAATTATACATTTTTATAGGAAAAGTGATTTGTAAAATACCTGCAAAATCTGGGAGCATATGCTTGCTTCAGCAGGACATAATCTAAAATATAGGGGCATATTCATTTAGATTTTCAAATCTTGTTGACTGAAAGACTATAGTATCTATTTTATGCTAGTTCTACTGCTATTTTTCTTTTCTTTACACCTTGAATAACAACATACTTTTGATATTTTTTTCCACTTACAAATTTTTTTTTTTTTTTGATACCGGGGATTGAACTTGAGACCTTGCCGTTGTGAGGCAGGCGGTGAAACCACTGAGATAACTCCCCAGCCCTACCACTTATTTATTGACCAGTTCATAAGGTTGTGGTATTAAAATTAAATAATTTCAATAAGTTCATCATCTTGCTTCGGAATTCATGGGAGCGGTGTAAAATGAATGGACTGGGAAGAAACTGAAGTCTTGTCTCAGAGAATCTAAGACAGCTTCAGGAAATATTTCTTCACTGCCTATCTCAAAGGCTCAAATACTTCAATTCTGTTGTTTTGCAGGTGTTTACAAATTAACACAGTGCATCACACAAAATTTTTAAGGGAGTTGCTCCCTAACATGTATATCATGTATATAAAATTTTCTACCTATGGCACACTATTTTTTAAGAAAGAGCACAAGAAACTTTACATCCATTTAGTAATAAATGTATATACTATTGGGCTGGGGATGTAGCTCAGTGGCGCCATGCCTGCCTGGCAAGCACAAGGTCTGGAGTTCGATCCCTGGTACCACAGGGGAAAAAAATGCCATGAATTGTATTTCTAACCTTCTATGATTTACAAGGTAATCTAAAGATGAAGAAGATGAAACCAACCTACAATTTGTAAGAATATGTTTACATTCTCTTTAAATTTAACTTTTGATTTTGAATTTGAAATACACATGCGGAAATTTGTTGAGCATATTCCAATTGGTGCATAAACTTTTTTTCTGCATGGACCCACTAATCAGGAAGACAAAGCAAGCTAAGAAAAATTTATATTAAAAATAATCTAATAGGACCTGTATACAGTCAATAAATATTATCAATAGGTTAAGTGCAGCAATGTGAGAGTGTACACTGCTTTTACCTCATTTAGTAAATAAGCAAGGCACTTAAGAAAGAGTTATATTATTGAATCTGCTTGTGATGCTGAGAGACTTTTATACATGCAACAGTTTAATTAGCTCAATACTTATCTTTGCATTTCCTATCAATACTATACAGAGATAAATCTAAATGTGGACTTCAAAACAAAAATATGTATCCAATAGGCCAGAGGGAGTGAACAATTTTTACTCTAAATTTGGAAAATATGACTAATTGTATGAAAGGTGGCAAGTGAAAATAAAAAAGTTAAAGGAATATTAGCAGTGATGACAACCTCCTATAGGGGCACTGTGTCTGTAATACATGTGACCTTGCTGAAAGGCCTGGAAGTGGTGACCCGGAAGTTTCAGTTAAAGCTCACTGGAGGGGAAAATGGACAGCTGCCTGAACATAGCAATGGGCTAGGGCAAACCATCTGTTTTCATGAAGAAACTGAACATGGCCTGGGTATAGTGAGGAATAGTTGCATCATTCATATGAACATATTGCTCCCTTAGTGGCAAAACACTGAAACAATAGCATGTTGGAATGTGTAAGCCAGAATGTTAATTTATGAGATAGAGGAAATGATATTTCAGACAACTTAAGGGATGTTTAAGAGCTCTCTATGGATATTTAGGTTACGAGAACTGAACTAGTGTTTTGGCATTTTGGCTAAGATCCAGTGTAAATTAGGAGAACTCCAGCACAAAAAACAAGGTAAGATAAATTAATTTCTGCATTTTAATGTCATTCTCAAGTTCAGTTAGTTCCACTTTTGAAGGTTGTTGGCAGCTGCCTGGCTGGTCCCCACTGTGTCGATGGCAATGACGATGTGTGTGAAATATAAGGAGCATGCCATGGGCTGAGAGCAGCAGATTAGTAAGAGAAGGGGTAAGAGGTAGAGAGAAGAATTTAAAAAGAATTCTGAGACTCTGCCCTCCCATACAGTGAAATGTGGTTGAGAAGTGGTGCGTCTATGCACGGCAAAGAGTGAGTGATGATAGCTCAGTCAGTATAATCCAAGTGCCAGAAATACAACATAACACGAAAGAGGACTACTCATAGAAGAAAGAGGCAACGTAAGGCTGTAAAGGCCAGACTTTACTGTGGAAATAGTGAGAAGCGATCTCTGTGTGACTGGTTAGTTTTAGAGCTTCAGTTATGTAGAGAATGAAGACAGAATTCCAGCTGAGAAATTAAAATTAAAGAGATACCCCAGGAGAAGGTACGGTAAGGGAGCAGACTCGATATGCAAGTATATTCTGGAGGGGAAATTGATAGATTTAAATATTCTAGTCTGTGCTTAGATTATGATTCTCGTAGTTTTAAGTGTTGTTTCACTAATGTTGACTTTAAACTTCTGGTTAGTGGTTTCCTTTGTGAGATATGGTCTTGCTCATTAGACTATAGACTTTCTGAAAGCAACGGCTGTTTCTTATAATAATTTCCTGGGTACCACCGAGCATGTAGGAAAGTGGACTGATACTGTGCTTGGTGCACAGAGGAAGGGTGTTGATTCTCTGCAAAATTATCTTTGCAGATAGATAGTTCCATAGTTTCTTTTTCAATAGCTCTTTGAACAATATTTGGTTCTGTCGATATCGAAGACTTCTCTCAATATTTCTCAATGATTCTAAGAATCCTTATAGACTGCCGATAAAATTTAGGTTAATGTCATTTTTTGCTTGTTTACAAAATGCGACCAAGTGGATGACATTTTGCTACATACGGGTTCTTCCCTGAAGAACTAGACTTAGCAATATTTTTCCTCCAAAACAAACAGTTGTGCAATTGTATAAAATAAAGCGGGCTTCAGATGACTTACAGCTTATTTATATATGTAATGGTGTTTGCACACCCACAAATCCATACTAGTAAAGTTAGGAAACTATATATTTCCAGTTTACATTTTCTCCACCCAATTTACATCTTCTTGCCATCAAAGAGATACTTCTGAAGGCAGATTGTACTCAGTGCTATCAATATATCAGATTTGGAATGTACTATAATCCTGAGAACAACCTCAGCAAAAGCAGAAATCATTTAGCTCACCCTCTTTTAGAGCAAAGCCCCCCTGTGAAGGAGTTCTGCAGATAATTTTATAATGCATCAAAGTCATGGTTTTCATTGTCATTTCAATTTGCTAAGGATAGAAGGCTAAGCGATGTACTAATATTTTATTTAGTTGCTTGTCTTTATGCCATATAGATAAACATCACAGTCAATCAGCATGTTGAAGAGCTACTTTTTTACATGTTTGAATTAGGCAATTAAGACATAGAAAACTGCTTGAAATTTGACTTTTAATCAGGTGGTGCTGCTTTCTGTCTTTTCTACCTCAGGCAGACGGCAAGATGTTTACAGCAGCTCTAGATGGAACATCTACAGTGCTCTGGTCCAGAAAGAGGTAGAGGATCCATCTTCTCCAGGAACGTAACAGGACAAAAGATGTCCCTTAAATACTTTAGCAGGTCTCTCATGGCGTCTCAGAGGTGAGCAGAGTGCTATGTCTTTAGACTTTGTAGATGACTGCTTTCATCCCTCATTGTCTGTTCAGATTACTCAAATTCTCCCCTTTGACTTTGGAGAGCTCCGTGAATCCCCATGATTAGTCTGAAGCAATCACAATTTACTCAAAGAACTATGGAAGGTTGCATCTTTATGTGTTATAGAAGAAAGGTAGATATCTAAAGAAAACTGGGGAAGGCTGCATCTATCTTCATGTTTCATAGATGAAAGGTAGATATTTAAATAAAACTAAAAAACTATATAGGCAATCATTGGCAACATAGTAAGACTCTGCATTAAACGGTACGTTAGCATTACATTCAGTTGTGCCTGTTGAATAATCAATGTAGGATATCTTATGTTCATATTTTCTTGCAACAGTACTCAGCATTAACCATTTTTATTCCCAAAAAGTCTGAAAATAGGAATTCAGTGTGAACTAACGATTTAGGATGAGTGTGTCAGATCTGCTAGAGTTTTGTGAGAACCCTTGCTACATTCGCTCAGGGTGCATCGGAAAACCGACAGAAGATCGCGGATCTGTTCCCAAGCTCACCATATTGCTAACAGGGTTGTAGGAATCCTGGTAGCAATAATAATGCTACCTAAAGTACACCACAAATCCTAGTTCACACCATAGCTTTTCAAACTCAGTCACTCAAATTCACATATTCAAATACAGATACTCAAAGGTGCCAGGGTCTTGTGGAATAGTTTGAGAAACACTGAGATTGAAGTTAAACAGTTTAAATTTGGGGATTTTTCAAGGAACAGACCAGCTATAGACAAACACAAACAATGGAACAATATTCACTTAATTTTTAAGAGAACGTCCGTAAAAGGAAAGAGTGACATCTGAAAGTTTAGGAAATTGGGCACGTCCTGACTCTGCTGTTGCCCGGGGTGTGAGAAACCTGTGACTTCCCCACAACCGCTGTGTAGAGAACGGCACAGGGTTAATCCTCGCATGAGGCTTAATTCTACAGCGTTCTGCCTAAAAGAAAATAAGTATTTATTTGCGAAATGGAAATTGGATCGGTGGAGGCTACGTATACCATGGGACCATCTCTTTTATTAAATTTTATTTTTATTAGTACGTGTTTGCCATAGGTAACGATTACATTCATTATGGGGCATTGATCCACGTGCATAATTTGTTTCTATCTCTTTTCCTTCCCCTTTCTCACCTTTCCTTCCATTACTCCAGTCCCCTTGTATAAATCAGTTATGAAAAATAACAAAACATTTTGTTATTTCAAAATTTATTTTAAAATAATTTCCTGCACACAAAAGAGTACAAAATAGTGTAGTGTAGTGTTGTTATTATTTTTCTCTAGTTATACTTCATTCTTTGGAAGTTAGTCCCCACATCTAACTCACCGGAGACACTAACAAACATGACAAATATTTTTGTGTCAAATGAGTCTAAAAACAAATCATTTAAAAATCATTACGTATTAAGCCAAAAATCTTCTATTTAAGCTTCTGTCTACAGCAATTTTAGTTGCAATTAAAAGTTAACAACTAAATGAGGTAGCTCTTATGCCTATATTGTTTCAGTGGGAAATGTAAAAATTGCCCAGGATATCTCTGAGTCTTAAATGGTTCTAATTAGAAGTTAGTCTTGCCGGGTGTGATGGCACACTCCTGTAATCCCAGCACTTGGGAGGCAGAGGAAGGAGGATTGCTGTGAGTTTGAGACCAGCCTGGGCTACAAAGTGAGTTCCAGGTTCGTTTCAAAAAACAAACAAACAAAAAAAAGAAGTTAGTCTTGAAGAAAGGGTGAAAAGTATAGAGCTGTGTCCAAACCTTTATTTTTGAAGGAGGTGAATGATTCCCAAGGTTTCAACCCCTTTGAAAGCTGTCAGTTTGCACAGAAAGTGAGATCATATTTAATATCAGCAGTAGTGCTTTACTCCCATGGCCTTAAATTACTGTTTGATGCCATGTAGAAAGCGTGTAATTTGCTCTCAGGCGGCAGCTTGCTCACTAAGAGAATAAGTGCTGTATCAAATGTATTTTTGTCACATTAGCCAGCATTTCCAAAATTATGGGTTAGAAGTACTTGATCTATCATGGGAAAATCTCAAAGTAAAATAAAAATAATGCCATATATCTATGGATTCACTCACTGATACCATCATTTCTGCATATTTGGAGAAGTATAAGTGAAAACAAAGGATGGTGAAGGAAAATCCTCGTATTAGTAGAGTAAAATTGCTTACGAAAATCATTAAAATATATTTGCCATGGGTTTGTGCAACTTCTACCAGAGTAGACCTCCCAAACACACACACATGCACACATATTCTCTTTGCTGCTAGAGACTTTTGTCAATATTTCATCTCAATTTGATGTGAGCTTTTAAGTCATTTCACTGACTGGAATCAATTAGCCAGCAAGTTTCATTGATATTGATTCTTCTTTCAAAATAATGCTTTGATTTATTACTTTTTTAATGCATTTTTTTGTACCAGGGATCAAATCCAGAGATTTTTCACTGGGCTGATTTCCTAGCCCATCTACATTTTTATCGTATTGATTGATTGAATAATTGGTTGATTAATTGAGACAGGGTCTTAAAAACTTGCTGGGTTGCCCAGGCTGGGCTTGAACTTGTGATCCTCCTGCTTCATATCTCAGAGTACGAGGACTACGGACACTGCACCCCATGCCCAGCCTTTGTACTCTTACTGATGCCGCCTTATCCCAAGTCCACACATGAAAACCATCAGAATAATTTCCTTCCTACTATCCTTTCTCAGATTCTCTTTTTCTATCACGTCTTTGATCGCATGGCATTGTATGGTATTCTCAAATGCTATGTGGAATATATAAATTCCTGGTAAAAATTCTTTACTGGTTCTTCTCTATTTACAAGCAATATCTCAGATATTCTAATGTCCTGTTTTTATGCTTATTCATTAATCATAGCAGACGTTTCTAACTCTCCAGTCTTGTATGTGCTTTCTCTTTTGAAAAACAACTTCCATGTACACCTTTTACTTTTTATTTTTAGATTCCACATATGAGTGAAAACATGAAATGTTTGACTTTCTGCTTATTTTGCTTAGTGTAATGATCTCCTGTTATACCCACTTTCTTGCGAAAGACATAATTTTTCTTTTCTTTATGGCAGAACAATGTTCCACTGTGCTTATATGTCACATTTTCTTTATCCATTCATCTGTTGATGGCTACCTAGGCTTTTTCCATAGCTGCCTAGCTATTGTGAATTGTGTTTCAATAATCAGGAATATTCAGGTATCCCTAGAATATGGTGACTTTAATTCTTTTGGAATACTGGAGGAATGGTGTAGCTCAACCAAATGATAGCTCTGTTTTTAGTTTTCTTGAGAAATTTCTGTACTGATTTTCATTATGACTGTACTAGTTTATATTTCTAAGAGTGTAGAATAATTCCTTTCTGCCTTACCAGCATTTGATGTTTATTTATTTATCTTTGTATTCTTGAGATATCCACTCAGAGGAGGAAGATGACATCTCAGTGTGGTTTGATTTCCATTTCTTTGATGGCTAGAAATGTTAAAATTTTTTTCATATCCATATACAACATGTGAACTTCTTTTAGGGAGTGTCTTTTTTTAATTCATTGGCTCATTTATTGATTAGGTTATTCTATTTTTAGCATTAAAATTTGAAATTCATGTTTTTCTAATTTTTCTCCCTCTAGGAAAAGATTCCTTTCTTATTCCAAGTATGTTTGTTCAGATGACTCAATCATACTTTCAGAGTGATTCTGCACCCTTGATTTTGAGCTAACTGGTCTGGGATTTCACGTGGAAATAAGTGAACTGAGAATTGTTCCAAGCATCAGCAGCAGAGAATGAAGCCAAGAGAGATAAACAGATATTTGAATGACCTACGTGTGGGCTGAATACCAAAGGAAGCCCAGCCAAAGCACAGAAACAAACTGAAGGAGATGGAACTAGACACGGAGACCACGAGTAGAGATTTCACCAGCTTCTGTGGCAGCTCTCAGCTCTAGAATATATTTTCAACTATTTCTTTGGGTCATTTAGTTCCAGATTTTAGGCAGTGCAGCATAGCAAAGTCACACTTATTTTTACCATTTTTATTTATTTGGATGATTCTATTCTTAATTCTGTTACTTTGTTTCCAGGGAGAACAGAGAAAATACGTGATGGACAGTACTATGGAATAAGAGTGTTTTATTGTAACGCCTTTTGTTTATTAGTGATTCTAATGTTTTACCCCAGCCTATTTATTCTAATATCGGTGCTTCAAGGATATCAGATTTTATCAGCTGTTATTTCATAACCTGTCCTACAAATTGGCACACATGAAACATTTGGAAAAATGGTCTTAAATTTTCTATTTTTCTATTTTGATTTGTAGGGCAATGTAATTATCCAATCAATTAAAAATTAAAGCATTCATCTGATTTCATACTTACATATATGACAGGATATATATTATCTCAGAGAAGAAACAGAGGCTTTCTGTCCTTAGCGCGATAAATCAATAGATTACGAAATGAAAGGCAGCCGAGATGAGTAGAGGCGAAATCTTGTTTTATCTCTTCCTGAAGATTCCCAAGGGTCTTTTTCACATTCAGATTAAGAAGTTGATAATTGTTTCCCAGGATAGAAACTGGAGGGAACTATTGCAAGTCCATTTTAGATTTAGGACTGTGGTAAACACTGAAGATAGGAAGAGATCCAGAGATCACATGAGGAAAAGGGAACAAAGGAGGAGGTGTTAGAAAAATAAGAGAAGTTCTAATAATTGACCGGAGGAGAGCTTGACATACCTCAGAAGTGACTTTATAATTTTGGAGCACCAAGTTTAATAAGAAATACAGAATGATACTTTAATGCCACTTAAAAATACTGATTACCATGGAATTTTTTCCCCACAGCAGTTATCAGGGAAAGGGCCAATGGAAAGTGTTTTACATTCTGCAGAACCCAAATTTTATAGAAAGGGAATGTTGACCGTGAAAACAGTAAAGAGGTGCAGAATGCTGGAGATGGACAAGGAAGCAGTTGGAGAAGCACACTGGGATTCTGGACTGAAGACCAAGGGTGGGAATAAATAAGGTAGTGCAATTTCTGCCCATTCAGCCAGGCACAAAACACTGTATTTTGGGGTGGATTTGGATGAGGTGTGGCAACTCGTGCTAAACAGAAAAAGTTTGAAGACATTGTGAAAGCACCGTCGTGATGAAACGGATGAGGTCAGATTCACAGCTCAGAGAGAATTGTCTCCAGGTGGTGCCTTGCACACAAGCCGGTGAGTCTGTGTCTGCCAGCAACCCACTTTTGGGGAGAAATCTTTGAATAGCAAGAATGTGCTGGGCTGTCTGCTCAACACTGAAAGAAGAAAATAGCTCTAGGTTTTTAATGATCTACTTATTTTCTTTTTAAACTATGAAAAGGATGATCAAAAGGTAAGAGCGGGGAGGAGAAGGATCATAGTGTAGATGGAAGGAGATGTAGCTTGGAAACAGAACACCGAGCAAGCAAAGGCAGGGATTCAGAGGACTCCTTTCACAGGCATCTAAGGTCAAAGCCAGTCCCCAGTGGCAGAAGCGAGGGTACCTGGGGAGAGTGGCAGGGAGGTGCAGAGGCAACCAGAAGGCTAAGCAAACTTCTGTTTCTTGTTACAGATGCTGATTCCACTTTTGATGTGTTCAATTGTTGAGACTTCATTGGGCTGAACACTTACAGTTCATGCAATAGTCCATGTACCAGTTTTTCTTCACTATGGACTTTACCGAGAGGATTTCAAAACCATGATTATGCAAGTACAGGAAGGGTGGAGAGAACAGGAATGGACAATTGTGGAAACAAGACCCAGGCCAGAAGACTGACATCAGATTCATGTTCTGGGGAGATCAGAAAGAGAGCCAGTTATCTCCCACTCCTGCCACATCATTACTTGGACAGGAAGTAACGGCAAGGTGTGCAAAGTTCATTATTCTTATGGATTTAGCGGTCCAGAGCACAGGAAGAGGTACGGAAATTCCAGAGTTTCTCTTGTCTGCTGTCCCCAAATCTCCTGCTTTAGCTATTTGTTATTCTTAGCTGGAAAATTGATGGAAAGGGACCCCAAATAAAGAGTTCACAGTAATCAACCCTTAAGGCATAAATCAAGAGCAGAGAATAGAACAGAATGAGCAAATAAAACATAACATTAGATAAAAATTACGTATCCAGTAAGACGCTGCACTACTGCCATCTAAGTATGCCTCTTATTACAAAGAAAGCATTAGCATATGTGGCGTTAACTGACAGGCTTGATACAGCAGCAGGGCTGGACTGAGTCACCTGAGTTTTAGAAGGCGGTAAAGAGTGAACAGTGCTGTGGGGTTGGCTGGAAAATCAAAGCAATCACATGGCTCTAGGTTTTGTGGTGGGCAGCAGGGACTGTATATTTTAGTTATGTGTCTTTTGGTTTCTGTGCCTGTTCCTCTGTCAAACTACATCCTCTCTAGCTACCTCTGTTCAGAAACGTCTTCCCAAGTTAAGATGCCACTGAGGAACTGCCAACAGCTGGAAATGTGTATTTAATTGTTTTTCCAGGAGAGAAAATATGTTGCACCCATCCCACCGGGACCATTGGCTTGCTTTCCTGAGATGGGTGACCGCACTTAATGGTGTGATTTGTGTAGGAGAACAGCTTTGTTGTTGTTGATGTTGATTTTTTTATGCAGAGCTAACTGTTTCATACAATTAGATCTATAACCTTCTGCCATTAACAATTTTCTAAACAACTGAGAATCAGCCTATCCCCTTTCACTTAAATGGTGACAGTTCCGTGTGAATTCTCACTCACTGAGGAAAACACACTCAGGTTTACTCCTAAGCAATGCACTGCCTTCCTTTCCTCTGTGTAATTTACAAATCAAGTGATAATTTTATTCATTCTAACTACACATGTGCTATTTTACTCTGTTAACCCTTCTACTTCCTTTTCTGTTCTCCACATGTGTATAGACATATTTCTTTCATGGCTTTCATCCTCTAAAATTAAATGTAAACAACTGTATCTTTAAATATTAAATTTGTGTTAAAGAGAAATTGAAATGATATTTCCTTTCTCTCTGTCTCTCACACACACACGTGCACACACACACACACATGCACACACATAAAATTTGTACCTAAATTACACGGACCTTTGACAATCATAGAAACCACTTGAACATTAGTAAGTTTATCACAGTTCCCCCTGACATAGAACTCATTTCACTGCTTAATTTACAGAGAGACAACTACTCATGCAGCTCAATATTTCACTTGCAAACCCATGTGTGATCACAGAATTATCCAAAGATGAAGCCTCCAAGCTTGCAAAACATATTTAACTACAATTCATGCAAAAGGTGATTTTACCAAATATCTCGGTATCTAAATTGGTAGTAAAATCATCAAACTTCAGGATTACAACATGTTTGAAATCTGCCCTAAAAACAATTTAATCAAAAACGTATTTTGGTACTGCTTCAAAAAATCAGGTGCATGACTGCAACTCTGAAACTAAGGTGCTAAAGATATCCTTAGTGGCCTTTGAATTTTTTTTTCCTACTCGAACATTGAAGTGAGACCACTACTAGCATGTCTAACTTCGGCACTATTCAACTCAAGTGGTCTAACTAGCTCTGTGACACCTGGCTTTGGGGGAATTGTTTTCCACATCCGTTGTTTCTATGCTTATGCTATACAGATTTGCTGCATAGCTAGTTATTTTTTAATTAAATAATGCTTAAATTATGAAAGACCTTTAAAATCTATCAATACTAATACATTCTCTAAATATTTACAGCATTATTATTCCCATGGGAGCCGTCTTTGGGAGGGTCTGAGTAGTCTAAGATTATGGCATACATACAACACTCTGAAAGATTTCTTCCCATTAGTTTACAAGTGATCACTGTGGTGGCTGTGTCTCTGTTGTGATCACAGGGAATGGCATGTGGATGAGTCTTAATATACATTTACCTGATGAATGCATACATTTAATCTATGCACCGACAGGCATAGGAAGGACTGATTAAAATGAAGGTCAAACAATTAAGACAGAATTCTCAAATGATACAAGTGCCGCTTTAAAAGTAGTAACATTTTCCATAGATGTAATTTCAGCTAAATGAAGCAACCAGACCTAGTATGATTGATTTAGAAATTTATAGATTAGGAAGTGCAGCTCTTAGAAGAATCACAAACACAAAAGAGAGCTTTATAACATATGTATGAAATAATAATTCGGGTTTATAGCTAATTTACTGGAAGTGTTTTTAATGAACATTGTCTCCATTTTAGAAAGTACATAATACAATAAATGTATAAAAGGATGTTTGTTCCTCACTTCTTCTTAATGCTACACTATATTGATAGCCTCAGACTGAAGAGATGATGAATTGCTTAAGAGAACCGTGACATAAATAGCGAGCATCTCAGTTTCTGAATTTTCTCGGGCTGTTCCTCATTCCCATTGGAGTTTACCTGGCTTTAGTGTGATACCTGTGGAAATTAATTTTCTTTCCTTGACACAGGTAGATACTATGACTTTAAAATGTCAACCACCAAATGAATTATAGGTACGGTTTGACCTATTTAATTGTACTGTAGTAATTTTTCGTTTTCAGCATATTAGCTCTTTAGTCTTGAAATTGTAGTTCAAGGTTAAAATAAGAGACATTTAAAGGCGTCTTACATAAATATTTTTATCTCCTTTGCCAAGAGAAGAGTCATTTCCTCTGCAGACTATAAAAATAAATATGAGTGTCATATTGTTTTTGAAGAATGTTTACTCTTAAACTTTCCTAACTTAAACATTCAACATAGAAAAGGTATTAGTATAGTATAGAAAATAACCAAAAATACATAAATGATACCCCTGAAGCATCTGGAAGAAACACTAACACCTCTGTCGTAGAAAAGTTCAATCTGAGTTGCAAAAGTATTCCTGGCATGAATTTGGATTCTAAAATTTCAAACAAGATAGCAAAATTGTTACCACAAAGAGCTAGGCATGAAAGACGCCATCATTTGAATCCAAGAATTTCATATAACAAAATTTTTGGATTGATATTATATAGTATGCATACATATATCTATATCATAATTAGTCATAATAAAAGAATTAGAGTCACATGACACCAAAACCACCTTAAAGTTAAATACTAACAAGGACAAATTCTAGACACTGAAATTTTAATAGGCAAATAAATTCTAAAATTGTATAAAAAACAACAACAACAAAAACTAAATGAAAAGCATGAAGGATTTACTAAGAAAAATAGAAAACAGAGTGAGAGGTCTAGTATGTAGTCACAGGAGTTACAGAAAGAGGTGGTGGAAGGAAGATGGGAAACAACATTTTGAACTATCTAAAATTTAATCATATATTACTTCTCACCTTCAGAAATCCCATTAATCACATATAATATTATCCTTAGAGTGTTAAAAGAAAATAATTGTCAGCACTGAAAACTACAACCTATTATAGTATCATACAAAAGAAATAGAAAAATGATTTTTTGGGGGTCTGAGAAATTTCTCAATACCTATGAAGAATCTGCTAATGAAATACAATATCAACACATTATTTCTTTGAAGACGATCTCTCTTACTTTTAAAAAGATTTTTACTTTGTAAATGCCTGTATTTTAAAAAAGACATTAAAATATAAATTGGGCAAAGATGTTGAAAAAGAGCTATGGTGTAATCAGAGAAAAAGTTGAAGAAAGGAAATTAATTTAAAGTTAAACAATGTAAAGCAAAGCTATAGTTCTATATGACAATAGAATGAACAATAATTTATTGTTTATTTTATTAAGAACTAGAAGGAAGGAGTTTAAAAGTTCCCATTAGAAAGAAATGAAAAAGGCTAAAGAGAAGAAAATTAGTAGAACGGAACTCATGGGTAAGAGTAACTAGACAGACAAACCCAGAATGTTCTGGCAGTATGAAAATCATACAAACCTTTCATTTCTCGAGTGGAGGCTAAACAAAAAACAATTACAATAATAAAAAGTACATTTATACGTTAAATGACACTCATTACAGACAGATTTAAATTGAAATTTCAAAAACCAAAAATGTGGAGAAGATTACAGGGCCAATGCTTTCTTCTTATTGTATTTTGTTTCAATTTTTGGTTATGTTCTTGTCTTTGTGTTCATATTAGGTTGTTATGATTTTAAAGTCGTTTCCTTTCACCAAAAGATGTATTTTAAGACTTATAGTAATCAAAAGGCAAAAATATATCATATATAAAACAAAAATAGCAAGCAAGGAACTAAAACACACTGCTAGAATGAATCACTATACTACAAAAGCATTGCAACCGGCATCACAAGGTTATGAAGGATCATTACAGGTTCTTTTGAAAAAGCAAATACAACCAACTTTGATAACCTAGAAGAAGCTGATGAAGTCCTGAATACATCACTTTACCAAGATTGAAACATGTTGAAACAGAAAATCAGAACTAAAGTATAATAAAGAAAAATGTCAATCAGTGACAAAATGTCTCCAGTAAAAAAATAAAAAGCAGCCCAGGACCAAACGTATTCACTGCTTAATTCTACAAACTTTCCTTCCTTCCTTCCTTCCTTCCTTCCTTCCTTCCTTCCTTCCTTCCTTCCTTCCTTCCTTCCTTCCTCCTATCATCCACCCCCTTTCTCTTTCTGTACTGGAAGTGGAACCTATGTCCTTCAAACAAAGCTACATCCTAGCATTTTACATTTTTAAAATACATTTTGACCCAAGGTCTTACAGTTACTAAATTCCTCAGGCTGTGCTCGAGTGATCTTCCTGCCTCAACTGCCTAGAGTACTAGGATTACAGGCATGTTCTACCAGGTCCAACTTCTACCAGACCTTTGAAGATCTACTACAAGTTCTTTTTAAACTATTCCAAAATTTGAAGAATAATGGATTCTTTTGTACATATTCCACAAAGCTAAGGTTATCCTGAGACTAAGTACAGTCAAGGACACAAGGAAAAACAAAACTATAGGCTAGTATCTTTGGTGAATACAGACACAAGAAGTTCTCAACAAAGTATTCATTTGTATCCAACAAAAAAGTAAAGAAGATTATTCACTATGGTCAAGTGAGAGTCATTCTAGAGACGCAAGGATATTGCAACAAATGCCAGTAAGTCGGTATGACACAGGATATCAACTGATGAAGGGAAAAGTCCCTGTGGTTTTCACAATTGATGCACAGACAGCATTTGAAAAAGTTCTACATCTTTGCATGGTGAAAACAGTAAACAAAACAGGTATAGAAGAAACATTCTTCAGTGTAATAAAGACCATATATAGGGTGTAACTGAAAACTACAGTGATGTTTAAATTGAAAAATGAATAAAGCAAAACACACATTGCTGTGAACATACACTTCAGATACAAGCACATGAAACACATCTACCCCTGTCGTCATTCTTGCCACTTCCTGAAGGGGTTCTGGCAGCCCTTTTCTGTGAGCATCGTCCTGGCTGCTTTGCTGTCCAAAACCCTTCCGTCAGAAGTCACGTGGAACCAGACTTTGGTCCGCATCTCCCTCTCTGTTGGGTGACACACAGCAGCTGCCTTCCTGCCTTCAGGATCGCATCCCGTAAAGCAGCCGTGGAAACGGGACTTCCAGAGTTGACCCAAACGTGGCAAAATGATGGGATAAGAGAGTTAAAAAAGAAACGGAGTGGTCTGAGGGGGATTGATGGCAATGTGTCTTTTACTGTAATCCGTTTTGAAATTTAAGCATTCTTCATGCATTTTGGTCACATCTTATAGAAGAAGAGAATAGATAACATTAAACTGACTGGGGAAAAACTGAAAGCTTTCTAAGATCTGGAATATTGCAAAGATGCCCACTTCACAACTTTTAAACAAGTTAATTTTGTTGGTACATTTAATGGATGCAATAGAATGACATTTATTGTTGTAAATTTATAACTTTGGATAATCAAACTTGGTTCTTATTTTTTCCCATTTCCCTGCCCTCCCTCCAACCCCCCTCCCTGTCTACAAAGACTTTGTTTCCATCATTTTTCATTTTCTCTCCCATTCCCTTCTTTCCTCTCCCCTACCCCTCCCACTTCCCTTTCCTCTTGGTCCCTTTTCTTCCTATTTCGAATTATGTATTATACCTTTTAGTCCTCATTTACACTTTCAGTTCCAACAAAGTACATACTAGAAGTCTAAGCCTGAGCAATAAAGCAAGAGTAAGAAATAGGAAGCATTCAAATTGGAAAAACTAAATTCAAATTGTTGATGTTTGTAGACGACATATCCTTACACACAGAAAATCCTGAAGACTCCATCAAACCATTAGAACTAATGAAAGAATTCAGCAAAATTACAGTACACAATATCAACACCATGGTTATATATTGGTAGTAATTAAGGCAACAGTGGGTTTATAATAGCTACACAGATATTAAGTAACTAGGAATAAGGGCCAGGGATTTAGCTCAGGGATTCTGCTGCCTGCCTTACAAGCACAAGGACCTGGGTTCAATCCCTGGTACCAAAAAAAAAAAAAAAAAAAAAAAAAAATTGAAAAAAAAAAAAAAAAAAAAAAAAAAAAAAAATCTGTAAGTAACTAGGAATAAATTTAACCAAAGAATGTAAAGATCTCTGCAATGAAAAGTACAAATTATTTTTATCTTTATTAAATTTTTGGTACATATGAGGTATACAATACAGTTACATTCGTCATTGGGATCTTGTACCTATGCATGACTTATCAGGTTCTTATTATTCTCTATTCCCCAGGCCTTCCCTCAGCCCCTCCACCCTTCCCTGTTTACAAAGATGTTGTTTCCATGTTTTTCCTTTTCACATATTTTTTCTTTTCCCTTTTAACCTTTCACCTACCCCTCCCACTTCCTCCACTCTTTTAGAATTTTTTTCCTATTATACAATACCAATTATACACTTTAATCCATAGTTACACTTTTACTTTTTCTCATCAGAGAAACTATTCAGCATTTACACATGTGTAACTTATTAATTTCACTTAACAACATGCCCTCAATGTGCATCCACTTAGCTATAAATCTCTCTAGTTTCTCATTCTTTATGCTTGAGTAGTACTCCATTTGTTTAAAAAACGTATTTTCTTTATCCAGTCTCCAGTTGACGCGCAATTGGTCTGTTCTCAAGTTTTAGCTATTACAAACTGTGACACTAGAAACATGGGTGATCACATTTCACGGTGGTATGATTCTTTTAATTCTTTTGAGAAGATACCCAGCAGAGGAATAGCTGGGTCGAATGAGACTTCTAAAACTAGTGGTTTGAGGCATCTCCACAATTTCCACAGTGGTTGCACCAGTCTGCACTCCCAACAACAATGAAGAAGGGTTTCCATCTCCCCACAACCCCACCTGCATTTGATACTGGTTGATTTCTTGATAGCAGCCACTCTTACTGGGGTGAGGTGAATCTCAGTGTTGTTTTCATCGTCATCTCTTGAATGACCAGTGATGTGGAAGATTTTTTTCATATGCTTATGAGCTGCTTTTACTTGTTTTTCTGAGAAATGTCTGTTCATTTCAGATGGCCATTTTTGAATTAGATCTTTATATTTGGTGGGTCTTATTTTTTTGAGTTCTTTTTATATTCTAGATAGTAGTCCTTTGTCTGAAGAGTTGCTGGTCAAAACTTTTTCCCACATTGTGGGTTGTCTCTTAGCTCTACTTGTGGTTTCTCTTGCAGTGCAGAGACTGTTTAAAAAGATGAGATCCCAGTTGTTGATTTTTTCTGCTAGTTCCCATGCTACTGAGGATTTGTTCATGAAGTATTTTCCTGCTTTGATATCTTCAAGAGTTCTACCTAACTGATCTTCCAACAAGTTTAGTGCTCCTGTTTTAATATTTATGTCTTTCATCCACTTGGATTTTGGTTTAGTGCACGGTGAGAGATACAGGTCTAGTTTTAATCTTTGACAAGTCGGAATCCAGTTTGTCCCACACCACTTATTAAAGAGGCTGTCTTTCCTCCAGAGAGCTCCCCGTGACTCAGGGGAGGAGCAGCAGCGGCCGAGCTGGCCGGAGGCCTTACAGCCCCCAAACTGAGTTCCAAACTGGGCAACAGTGCGCATGTCAGTGCCTTCCCCTCCCATGGGTCCCATTTCTGGGGAAGTTTGTTAGTGTCTGGCTTTCATGTGCAGCTGACACCTGCTTTACCTACAGTTACAAATTAGTCGATCCTGTATTTCTTTCCAGCACTTAAATACAACTTTTACGTAATTATCTTTCCATAAATGCTTGTCTCCTAGGTCAACAAATCCCCACCGTCATGTGCTTCAGGGAACTGCAGTTTCAGGGGCAGAGGGGCTGTCTTTGAATAATAACTGTGTTCTTTCAGCAACGAGGGTTTAAAAGCATGCCTAGGACTGTGCTGGTGGAGTCGATCATAGAACAACAAAATGAGGCAAAAGTTAATTACCTGTTTTTTTTCCTAATTTCTAAATAGATAAATTCTCATTTTTGAGTTAAATATGGATAATTCTCCTGTCCTTCAATGTTCTAAGAACAGCAGCTTGGCAAGAGCATCAACATTATACATAGGACTATCTCCATATATAGACTTAGGATAGTAGCTTGCACTATTATTAACTATTCTATGGCTATGCTAAGATTTGCTTGCGTGTATGTTAATCTTGCCTCTCTCTAGTAGCATGCACTTTGATAACAGTGTATCTCGAAGTTCTACTTTTGTTTTTCACAAATGAATTTCATTAAAAATAACACAAACCAGCTGTTGTCATCAGGGACGTGAAGGACAGCCAGGCAACAGGAAGGTAGTTCTGCCGGAGTAGAGGGCTGAAGCTCTCACAGGCAAACAGCAGCCAACTCTCACCAACCTCAGTTTTTATTAGATGCATGCTTCCATGAGAATAAACAGTTAGTTCCTTACAGATTATCTTCAGCAAAGCATTAGAAAATATTTTTATGAACACCTGGCTCTAGTTATTCGTCTACTTTCTCAAAACAGACTGCTCCCAGACTGTTATCGGATGGTTCTCAAGACTCTTTGCAGCTTTGAACTTCTGAGCTGTGGCTCCCTGTGCAGAACCATGACTGCAGTTCCTGTCCCAATCCGGGTCCCCTTGTAACCTTCTCCTCTACAACCAGCAGCTAACACATAGACTTATTTTGCGCACTTAGCAGAAAGTCTGGCACTGAGAACAGGTGGTATCAGGAATCGGGGACTTTTCGGTACTTCTCTGTGCCACTTCAGGGTGTGGCTTTTCCCTTCACGTTGCAAGAGAGCTTTATTTATTTATATACTTTGGCCAAGAAAGAAGGAACAGGGGAAATGCAAGAGAGGTGCGTGTGCCAAGCTGCTTGCTTTCAAAGAACGTGTCTTTGAAGTTCTTCCCAGAGATCGAAACTTTTTCTGTGCTAACTAGAACTGGGTTACAGTGGCCATTTCTCCACTAAATGACGGGGCAGAAAAACACATTGGGAATACTTTCACTTGGATTAATCACGTGATCTATACATAATACTCATCTTTCATCACTGGTCACAGTGGCAGCACACTTTCCTGAGATACAGATGGTCTTGGAGTCAAACACAGGGCTGCAAAGTACTCATTCAGACTTTGCTGTATCTATTACAAGGCTTCTTTAATGAAAATATTCATAGCAGGTCATATTTACTAGTGCAGTATTTATTCAATAATCTTAATTCTCTAAGTATCAAAAAAGAAATGGTTCTCAGATCGAATGTGTCAGAAATTTGGAATTCTCTCCTTTTTAAAGTTTAAGCAGACATTAGACCTTTTCCTCTTCCTCTTCTTTTTCCTCCTCTTCTTCATCCTTTACTACATTGTTGTTGTCATCATCATCATCAGTTTCCTTCAGAAAGAACTTGCTGCAACAGAAGAAAGTACTAAAGCATGGCAAATTTAAAGTATATTTCTAGGATTTAAATTGGTTTACATGAAGGTAATTACATAGTCAAATGAATTTTTAAAATACCGCATAAAACAAAGTCATTGTATGTATTGGATCATCTTTTCTGCCCAATTGGATGGAGTGTGGCAGATGAGTCGGAGATCTGTTACAGTGTTTGGCACAAAGTATTTGGCAAATAAAGTCTTTTTAGATCAATCCTAGATTTGTTCCTATGCTAATGAACTGAGGGGAAATCTGAGAGGGACGCCTTGGTTAAGTCTCTGCTCAACAACATAATTACCTTATGATTTTTTAAATTCATTAAGCTTATCAGTACAGTTTAGGTATACAGTATGATGACGTTCATTTTAAAAATGTTACAGCTTTTACATTTGTAATGCAAAAAATTACATGAACTTCAAAACATAAAATATAACCTGTTTTCCAGTGTGAAAGTTGTTTCCTAAAGGCAGCCATTTTTATGAACGTCCTGGGTACTGCACTAGAGAAAGTCTGTTGTGAGTGTGTTTGTGTGTGTGCATACCCCACGTGTATATTTTTCCTGTTCTTCCCAAGTGAAAGTATACTACATTCTTATTCTGTAACATGGTAGTTTGCTAAATCGCATCTCCTTCACTGTATCTCAGAACATGGGGCTAGTTCATCGTTTCGCCAGTAGGCTAGCAGCTCTCAATGGGCCTGAGTGTAGGGAGGCCGGGCCCCCTTTCAGTGGCTTTCTGTACATGTCTTGTACAGCACTGCGCACTAGAAGGGTGGACTCCGAGAAGTGAACTCACTGGGTCAAGGTGAGGTCTAAATTCAGGGATGGCCACATCGTTCTCTGTGAGGCCGTGTGACTCCCACCCCAGGAGACACACCTGCTTCCCTCCACTTGGATAATACTGCATGATCTCCTCACCCATGCTAGACAAGTCTCATAAATTATTGTTGAGTAAAGTGGATTTTTATGGGGTTTAGATTTATGCTGCTGTTATCTGTAGCATTATACCCTGTTTTGGATTTTCTGCTTTTTCCTTTTTACATGAGCCTAAATTATCTTTTCCTTTCCTTCTCTCCTTCCCTCCTCTTTATAATTTGGCAATGACTTCCTCTTCCTAAAAAACAAAACAAAACAAAACGAAAAAAACAAAAAAACAAAAACTAAGGTCTTCCAGTTTGTAGGTGTGTGTGAGAGAGAAGAAGGGGAGTGTATTGTTTAGATAAACCATTTTAATTCAGTATGAACATTAAGTACTTGCTTATGTGTTACCTTCATTTGAGACAAAAGAAGGATACAGGTTCATAAAGATATGACGCTTTGCTGGAGAGCACACAGCTGAGGTGAAACTTTGACTTTAAATGTAAACTCTCTTCTCTGAAACAGGCCACTTGATTATAATCAAAGCACCTACATATTTTTGTTGATAATTTGTGCTATAATTAATGATGCCAAAATAATTTAACTAAAAGAATGTTTGCATGTTATTCAGGTCAGAACTGTAATATTATCAGATAGAAATATTTTGTATAGCTCCACTTATAATGCAGTATGCATAACTCTGTTTCAACATGGATTTAAATATTTTCAAGAGAAGGGCCGGTGATTTAGCTCAGTGGTTCTGCTTTCTGCGTCACAGGTGCAAGGTCCTCAGTTTGATCCCTGGTACCGTAGGAAAAAAAAAAATATATGGGATCTCTACAAATGATTGCGCTGGAATTAAACATATGGAAGTTAGAGCATCGGTTGCAGTGTCTATGTATTAACTACACACCAGAAACTTCCTTGAGGGTTTTCATTCTTTTAAAAAGTTGCATCCTTGCACAACCCTATGTGGTGTAAAATATTAGTATCCCTATAGCAGATGAGGACCCAAAGATGGCACAGCACACATCTTATCAGGACAGAAGTTGGCATTTCTCACAATGTCTAGCTGGAATCCAAGGCCCAATTCTTAAATGCAAGAATGATATTGTCAGACTTTGTTGAATAAAATCAATTATTTCATGCAGCATGTGGAAATTGATCAAGGGACTCGAAAGGAACGACAGGCATGGTTAGCTTTTGGGCTTAACTCTGCTCGGCAAAGCGAGTCTATAACACACGAGTCAGATGACCCTCAGTGTTGTAGGTTTCTTGCCATCTGACATTGAAAATGAAGGATTTAGGGATATTTTAAGGTTATAAAAAGGATTCCAGCAAATAAAGACTTTAGTGCTTCCCAAAATATCAGTTGAGAACTATTTAAATTCCACTTGGACTAATTAGACCTAAAGGACAATTGCCATCCACTGACAAAAGGTAAGGATTAGGTAAATTTAGCTATTAAATGTAAACTTTCTGAAATATTATCCTAAACTATAATTAAATCTGAAGAGTGATGTGTTTCTAAATGTAGAAAATGTTTAGCTTTCCTACTAAATATATTCAAGTTAAATGTAAGAAGTAACTAATTAGTGTTGGAATTTCCTAGGAAATTAATCATTGATAATTTCATTAAAATCAAATTAGATCTTATATTACTTTGTTAAGCTTGGTATGGATTAAGTACGTATATAAAAATTATATATATTTCATATGTGAAGGAGATGTATGTATAAAATTCCACTTTTTCTAGCAAACCTATTTTATTGAATGGAAACCTGCCTATTCGCATATCTTTATTAGTCTTTAAAGCCATAGGAAGTGGGAGAATTTTGATACAGAATATCTGTGATTGAGTTTGAACTCTAGATTACACAGCTATGGGCAAATATATTAGCTTCTTGACTCTTTTTTTTGGTACCAGGGATAGAACTCAGGACCTTGCAATTGTGAGGCAGGCGTGGTGCCACTGAGCTAAATTCCTGGCCTTAGCTTCTTGACTTCTAGTATCCGATCAAAGAGAAACCATGGTGATGATCCTAAAATTTTTAATTCATGCTATGAATTGGAAATTCATAAGTTTGAAAATATGCCAAATGGTAGGTGCTCCATTTTAAGCTAAGGACTGGCTAAGACAATGTACCTCTCTAGAACAACTTCATAAAACTTATGTGATTCTAATATCACAGCCAAGAGAATTGAATAATTCATTCTTTCATTCATTTATTCATTTCAAATGTCAATTACATTTAGTGCCAAGCAATTTTCAATATCAAGGCTTTAATATTTGCTTCATCTAAAATGCTCTTTCCCACAGATTCACTTGGTGAATGCTGTCTTCTCTGATCATCCTTAGAAACAGCACCTGAGTCAGGCTTCCCTTTTCTTACGTGCATTGTCACCTAAGATTATATTTTTTTTGCCTTTTTATTAATTATTTTCACCATGAAAATATAAGATTTGCAAAGGCATGGCCTTGTGTATTTGTTTATAACTGTATAAATAGTGTCTCAAATTATATGTGATGTATTGCATGAGAACAGATACACTGGAATGAATGAATAAATAAATTATTCCGCATAATACTATATAGTTTTAATTTATGGTTGTCATAAAATATTCTTTAAAATATCCATTAATGCCCATATGTTGTTTCATGCTTATGAATATAAAATAGTTTCCATGCTTTGGTTTAGGAAAATTTGACACTTAAAATGACACTACATAAGCATCTTTATCCATGACTGCTGCGGCCTGATTCTGTTTGCTTCCTTAGGATGAAACCCTCCAGTGGAAGAGCTTGATCGAATGACTCACATTCTATGACTTCTCAAATATTTTGATACAAACCGACTCTTTGGAGGCAGCCAGCCCAGTACTCTGCTGCTAACAATTCGTGAGACATTCGTTTAATGGAGCGTGTAATTTTTTAAATAAAGAAATGAGTGAAGTATGGAGAGGAAACTCTGAGAGACGTCTTGTCCAGGGCCCTCCGCGGATAGCACTTGAACACTCAGTGTTAAAATCGCGAACTGCATCAGACGTCAACAATAAATGCGAAAATCAGCGATGACCGCTATGCACGGGTGTGGGGAAACAGGAGGCAGAGGAAAACATGATCACAAGCTTGGAGCAGATTAACCCCCCACGGGCTGAACGGAAAACAAATTACAATGCTCAATAATAAGTGTCTTATTACAGACTCTGTTACCACCATGATTAATATTGATGCAAAGGGATTTTAATACTCATTCTATTAACATACTGCAAAATATGAAAACTAAAGTCCTATCTAAAATCATCACTTTAAAAAATGCAAAATGCCATGTGTTGTTGGAGCCATTTTTTTCATTTAAAATAAAATATTATTTAAATTCCTCCTTTTATATTATTGATAGGTGCAAGTCAAGAATTTAAAAATTTCGTTTTGTAAAGCGTGAGAACATCCTCAGATTTGTTTATGCCTACTAATAAATTAATCAAGACTTCTATAATTCCTATTAATGACTCACATGATGAATACGAAAATACTGTGTAAATTGTTACCTGAGGAGAATAAGTCCACTCAATGTTCCCGTCAATCTTTTGGGGAAGAAGAGATATCTTTTTTTTTTTTCTGGTATCAGGTTTTTTCTGGTACCAGCAATTGAACTGAGGATCTTGTGCAGGGGAAGAAGATATCTTTTTTTTTTTTTCTGGTATCAGGTTTTTTCTGGTACCAGCAATTGAACTGAGGATCTTGTGCTTGCCAGGCAGGCATGATGCCACTGAGCTACATCCCTTGCATTGAAGAAATAAAATTTAAAGACCTAACAGAATGAGGGCTGAATAAATATTAAAGGGAAGAGGGATCCACGTAATAAACAGGATTGGTACTCTTAATAAAAAAGTTGGCAATGCAAATTAAATTGAGTGAGAATGACAACTTAACTTGACTCTCCAGGAAAGAGTCTGTGGAGAAGGAAGGGTAAGGAGGTTTGGGTAAGACAGCGGAGATCGCTAGTGTTGTGTCAGAAGGCAAAGTATGACTAAGAGGAAGAATGATGAGGAAGAGCAGGAGAGGGAGGATGAGGAGCAGCAGGAGGAGGAAGAGTAGGGCAAAGAAGGAGAGAGCAAAGAAGAAACGCAAGAAGAGGAAGGTAGAGAAAGTAAGTGGGAAAACACAAAGCTTTAAACTTTGCGTGCCCTAAAACTTTGCTTCATGTGGATGACAGACATAGAAATTCAAAGGCGTATGACACAGGAAGATAATAAACACATGGAACGCCAGCCTAAGGCACTTAACAGAACTGTTAAAATGTAACTACAACTTCTAAAATGGTTTAGCCCAATCATTACACATATAACATAGTGATGAACACACTTTTCGAGAGAATCATAAAGACAGGGGTTGATGCATGAAGGATATTGACATTCCCTCGATTTTTTCACCTCAAAGAAGAAGGTTCATAAAATGTTTAGCCATTTCATTCATGGTAGTGCTGGATACATAGTGGAGAGGAGGACCTTGTGTAAGCACTGGGACGAACCAGGATAATTAATTTGATGACCTGAAAATACTTCATAAACTCGAAGGTTGCAATTCCCTTTATTTTTTTTATTTTTTTGGTATTGGGGATAGAACTTGGGTCCTTGTGCTTGTGAGGCAGGTGGTGGAACCACTGAGCTAAATCCCAGGCCCAAAGGTTGTAATTCTTAATCTTGCTGTATGGTTAACACAGTATGTGATGTTTCTGCATTAATTTCTTTGGTTACAAAATATCTGTTTTTTTTTTATAATTCTCAAGGGGATCCTACAAAATCAATTGAATAAGGACAGATAAGTATTTTGAGCTTCTTAGAGAGAAAGCTAAATCCTATAATTGCCTTCTTCAGTCACTTTCATTTTGTTTATACAGTGAACTAGAACAAATATAAGAGTTGGATTAGTCTTATTCTCCTTTATTTTCTTTCCTCAATATTTTGGATGCATAGAAAAAAGAATCATCATAGAAATGTAGCACATAGACATTTCGTTTATAAATTATAATCATTTCACAAGGAAATCATTTCTATGACACACTCAAGAAATGAAGACAATTACTTGTATGCATAACTGAAGTTATGCTTTTATAATCCAATTTTGTCTTTTCCATTTTAAATTTTTTTATTAGTAAATAAAAAAGGGAGGACAGGGATAAGGGGAAAATGAGAACCAAGACCTGTCATGTAAAGGTACAAGATCCCAGTGATGAATGTAACTGTACTGCATACCTAAACTGTACCAATAAACTCAATGAGAAAAGGAATTTTATTAGCGCCACATGTGTGCAGTATATAATTACATTCCTTATGTGGAGTTGGTACATGTCCATTTAGTTCTTTAGTTCTTTTTTTGTTACCCCGTCTTGTCCTCTCTTTCCCCATCCTTCCATCTTTTGGTAGCTTTCTGTTTCAAAAAAATTCTCTTTGGAGTGATTTGTATATGATCCTCTGCATTCCCAGAAGACATAATATACTTTTACTGTCTCACCTATATTTTTGAAACACATACAGCTTTTACTGATTTTCAAAAATTGGCTAATTGTCAACATGCTATCCTTGGGCATGGGATAGTTCTCGGTGTGGCCCTAACAAGTTTATTGTTTCTTTGAAGATTATTTTGGGTATATGCAATAGAAAGCCATGAGCCTTTGCTTACCTCTGTACTGAGGAGACTTACAAATTGCAAGGCAAAGGAATACAGGAGGAGAAAAGCCTCTGAAGTGACAGGTACAGGGAACAACTCCAGAGGAAAAGGAACCATACATATCAAAACCAAGGCTTTGTCACCAGTTTGCCTCAATTCCCACGAAATCCCAGATGGCGTCACTGTTTATATGATCACAGTCCTCAGGCACAGTGTGAAGGGCCTACTTCGGATGAAGCCTCTCATGGTTTAACCCAGTTAGGTCAGGACCAGGGTTCTTGTCGATCCATTGGGAACCAGAACATCTCTGGGGTACTTAGGATCCATCACACCTGGTATCCACTGGAATTCTCAAGATCAAAACAATTTTGGTTTCATATATATAAACTCTTTTCCAGGAAATTCTAAAGGTAACTTGAATGAAAACTACTTGAGTAATACCAACTGCTCTTGGGAACACAAAACAGGAGATTCCCTGAGAACTAAGGAAAATAAATTTGCCAGGAAATAAATCAATCTGAAGAAATCTCTCAATATTTTGAATGGCTGACATGTTCAAAAACGGTTTTATAGGGAATGGGCTTGGGGATATTACTGTAGACTTCTACACTAAGTCTTCAGTCTTCTGTGAGACACTACAACAAAAGCTGGATAATAGTAGATACAAGAAATAAGACCTAGAGAGAAAACTGGGCTTTGGGCTGATCAGTGGAGCAAAGAAAAGGGGTGCCAAGGGCACCCAGTGTTTTATTGTGTGGGAAGGTAAGAAGGGTATGCTCTGAAGATATTTAGTGGCAGAGTGTAAAGCATCTGGAAGCATCTGGCTGCAAGCATTTGGCAATGGCTGATATGGAAGCAGGGATATTGGATATGCAGGCAGAGATATCAGTGGGGAAGGTAGTGCTTGTCATGTGTGGAGTGATCACAAGATGCTGAGACTGGGCTGCAATTAACCACAGTCTGCTAGTACTGGGCAAAGATGTCTGCTGCAAGGTTTTTGATACACATTATAATACTATCCATCTTTTAAAAATAGGGTGAGCCCAGGATTTAGCTCAGCGGTTTGGTGGCCTGCAGAAACATGAATAGTTAGGAAGGCATTATGTTGCCACAAGTGAGACACAGGATGACAAATACTGTGCGTTCTCACTCATTTGCAAAAGCAAAAATATTGACCTTGTAGAAGAATAGAGTTGAATAGTGTTTACCAAGGAGTGCACAGAATGGGAGGGAAGGTGTAATGGCTGTGTCTAGATGTCCCCCCAAAGCCTCATGTGGTCATAGGAGGGGGCTTTTCAGAATTGGCTGGATCTAGAGTGTGTGATGCTGGGATGGATTCATGGTACAGTGCTAGCATCAAGGGCACTGGGATTAAGGGTGTGAGTACTACCCATCTAATATCCTGGAAAAGATGCAAAGGACAGAAAGAGCTGTGGTCCGCCCTTGTTGCTTAACTAGCTTCTGCCCCACGTGAACTCTTTCTCCTCTGTGACGCCCCTCTGTCTTGCTACCCTGCCTTGGAGCCAGCCAATTAGGGACTGAAATCTCTACAAAATGTGACCTAAATAAACCTTTCCCCCTTTGGATGTCGGGTATTTTGTCTCAGCAATGAGAAAAGTAACTAAGACAGAAGGGGAAGAAAAAAAAAGTGAGATAAAGGCTGCCAAAACACTCTGAGAGAGCAGGAATTATTTCTGCTCTTTTATCACACTCTGGGGTAACTATTGGTTACAAAAATCTATGATATATTTTGAAATAACTAGAGGAGTATAGAAGTTCCAAACACATTGAATTGATTCATGTTAAGAAAAGAAAATGCTAATTAACCTCATTTGATCATTCCCCATTGTATGCATGTGCAAATTATCATACTAAACCCCATAAAGATGTACAAACATTCTGTTTTGGTTATTTTAAAAAGAAGCAAAATAATGTGGAAAATAAAAGATAATAGAGAAATGAAGTAAAATGGTTAAATAGCTAAATTCTAGTATATCATATAAAGCAACAAAAATCTAGTCAGAAAATAAATTGAGCTTAGATATGGTTATGAAAATTAGAACAGCTAATATGAAATGAAAAAGCATAATAGCATATATAATTTAATATCATTTCACATGTATCATGGGAAATTTTAAAGAAAAGTGTCCTAGGTCTAGACCATTTTATAGTTTCTTTAAAAAACTGGTGGAAAATAGGCATGTCGAGGAGGTTTGTAACTGAGTTGGAATCCCTGGATCTGAAGGTGGGGCACAGGAAGGATATTTGGGGGTATAAAGTGAAAACCACAATTAATGTTCACTCTACCTGGCATGTGAAACTGTCACAAAAGCAGTGGTCAGAGTCCTGTGAGACCTCACCAACAGCACATCTGTTGGAAGTCTTGTTTTACTTAAAGCAACAGATTGGATAAATCTAACAGTGTTGGGAACATGTTCTCTTCAATAACGTCTTAGTGTAATGTCTTAGTCCCTTGCACAGAGCCAACCCCCAGCCCAGCGCAGACCTTTGAACTCCACCCATGATCACCAATTTCATGGAAATAAAAATACCACGTTACGAATAAACTTTCTCTGCTTTCTTGGGCTTTACCGACAATGAGCTTTTCCCAAGGAGATTGTTTCACCTTCAGCTTGTTATGAGGAATTTTCTTAATTTTCCAAATCTCATGCAGTGTAGGACTCAGAAGCTACTTCTGATTTTATCCCTCCTCTTTCTAAACCATTACAATCTAAAGCTCATGTAAACAGGCACACTTTAGTGCCACTTTAGTGCATTTAACATCTGGCTTTGTCACATTGTTTCTTTTTTTAATTTCTGTCATCTCCCCACTATTTGTCTATCCTCCACTTCCCTATCTATTCTTAAAGTCTCAGACCTTGGTTAATAGCTACGTATTAAGCCTTGCTATTATTCTGGGACACACTGGCAAAGCTCAACGCATCACAGTCTCCCGTTTCTTTGTCACCAAGCTCTACAATGCTACAATTCATTTTCCCGTGTCAGTTTAGTCACTCCCAGAACTTGGCATAGTTTTTCATAGGCTTACTTTAAATATTTTTGCTTTTGGAGTCTTGTGTTTTACTCTCTAGCAATTTTTTAAAAGTTACGCACTCTTATTTTCTTCATATCTATTTTCAGACCACATGTCTGTTTTCAGATAGCTTGTCTGTGACAACTTAATTTTTCCAGTTTATTATGAAAATGCCCTTCTGCTTCTTATTCTATTGAACTAGATTATATGTTCTGCATCAATCCTTCCATTCTTTGTCAATACTTTCATCTTCCACACCTCTCTTCTTGGAAGCTCTCACTCAGCCAGTTAATGGCCAACTTCTCTATGTCAGCATCTAATCTGTGGAGGGGAATAGGAAAAAGAAACCACACTTGCAGATTGTTGTCAATAAATTCACCTGATCCTCAAATAAGTTCTGCCTCATCCCGATCATCTCCTTTTCCAACTGCTACAGCGGGTCTCTTCAACCTTTATTCACGCCTTCAATTCAAAGTGAAAACACATATAAGTTTTTAAGTCATTATTGTAGCTATGTCAGAAAGGATACTTTTGTCTGGAAATAGCAGAATTCCTTACCGAAAGCGCCTTTAAAAAGTAAGAACTTTTACAAAGGGAGTTAAAAAAACTGAATGTTTACTTAAAATATGCATTTCATTACAAAACACGTTTCCATTAATCTTCCTTAAAATATCTCCCCTGCTTGGGACCTCTTGATGTCAGTGTTGTTGCCACTTGCTGGGCATTCTAGAGGTCCTGTTTCATGGGTATCTTTTCTAGGTGTAATAAAATACAGTGAATACTGCTGCTGAGTGACATCCAATGGAAAGGTAGGCTTGCAGAAGGGTTATGGTGTATCTTCCTCCACTGAACTCGCTTGATCTGCCACCATGTGACTTCTGGTTTTTCCCTAAAGTCAAGGCGACCATGAAATGTAAAGGTTTTGAATCAGTTCAGAACATTGATGCATCCATGACAGAACAGCAACAGACACTTATGAAATAGGCCTTGTAGCTGCACAAAGTGTCAAGAACAATGGCTGTATTATAGGCAAGGAGGAGCATTTTGACTGTAAACAATGGCAATGTCTCTACTTCAGTAGTTTTTGTACATATATATA
>NW_022900939.1:42641164-42671207 GCF_012274545.1 Fukomys damarensis
ATATATATATACATACTGTAAATCTCACCCCTCACATCGAGCTGTAGTGCAAATCTCCGGGTGGGTGAGTTTAGGGTCAGTGCAGCTGCATGACACCGTGAGCACTTCCCCGTGTGGTGGCCTGGGTCACACGGGGTCCTAATGTCTTCTGACTCCTATATTTCTGCCTTCCTCAGTCCTCTGTATGAATGGGACATACGGAATGTTTCTAACCTGTAGGACACAAGAAAAGTGACAGGACGTTGCCTTCGTGGTTGTGTCATCAGACTTGCTCTGGAGACTGTGTGAGAGCTGAAGAATGGGCCAGCTTGTATACGCCCCTGAGGCAAGAGCTCAGAGGAGTTTTGGGGACCAAGACACAGTTCCTGGTCCTGATGGAGATACAGTCTGATTTTTTTATTGTAGTCTTTTTTGAGACCTCAGGCAGAGCCCCATTGGAGCTGCACCCAAACTCCGGATCCACCAAAACTGTCGGGTCCTAATTGGGCTCGTATAGGATTACCTATCAGCTGTACTTGATTCTTCCTGCCCTTCACGTGCACAGCCAATTTTCTAATGATCCTTGTCTGGCTGGCCTTCGCATGTGCAAGATGCAGTTCAGTGCCAGAGACTTGCTAAGATGCTCAGCTTCCAGGACAGATAGCAGCGCTGGGAAAAAAAAAAATGTACAGACTGCTTAAGACCTTGACCTTAATCCCTTCAGCCAAACTAGGGTATTAGAGAGCCTGCTAATTATTCTCCTTGCTTCTACTCTCTTGTGGTTCATGGCATAATCTGTAACCTACAGGCAGAATGATCTGAAACAACACAACAAAATCAATGCCAACTGTCCACAGACATGCTGAGAAAGCCTACGAAAGCTTTCCATCGCTGTAGAACGGATTTCCACTGTGTTACCCAAAAGCCTTCACATGCTGAAGACGGGCTAACTGCTTCCCTCATCCATTTCCATTTTCCCTGAGCTAATCCTACTACATCCACACTGGCCATCTTAGCCATCAGAGTCTTGGACTTGATGTTCTTTTTTCATGGGATAGCTTCCCTGTGTACCATTATATAAAAGGAATTGTTAAATGTCCATCCAGTGCCATGCACTAAGCAGATGGTAGAAATTCAGCTGCAAACTAAATATTTTAAATAAAAAAGACACAGGGTGCTGCCTAGATGAACTATTCAAATCACCCCACTGGATTCGGTTGGAGATATATGAGGCCAATATCCCACAAAAAGAGTCCAGCATTTTGCATCCCTTCAGCCATGAATCTAAATTTAATCCATGCTTATGGGGATCTACGCTGGCGAATGTCAAGTACAGGAAAACAAAAAGGAGAACATTCCATTGCTGCTTTTCAAACTTTGCTTGTTATAGATCAGTGTTCTACTCCTCTGTAGAAGTGACCCCTGCCAAGTGACATCTGTTTCTTCCTAACTCTTTTTATGCAATTAATTAATTAATTAGTTAAGCAGCTTTCATCTCTCCCCTAATCTGTGTGCACACAGCAGGTCCCATCAGAACTCCTGTCAGAATATTTTCTCTGTTTCTTTACCATTGTTACTCATGCGGCGAATGACTCTCACCTTCCAGTTCAGTGTGAAGTCAAATTCCTCACCCCCTCCGTCCCTTCCTTTCCCTTCCCTCCATTCTAGAACTGTGAGCTATGTCCCCAGTCATTTTAATATTTTTATTTTGAGCCAGGGTCTCACTAAGTTGCTAGATTGCCCAGGCTGGGTCTAAACTTGCCACCCTCCTGCCTCAGCCTCCCAGGGTGCTAGGATCATAGGCGTGTGGCGCAACGCCCAGCTCCAGGCAAACTGAGTTAGTTTCTTTTTTGGTCTATGTCTGTGCACCTTCTATGCTTCGTCTTAATAACGTACCTACAAAGTTGTACATGATTAACATACTTGTTTTCCATATTTATCTAGAGTTGTAAAAATTGAGTTACACAATAGCCATGCCACGGTATTATTTTTAGGGGTATTAATGAATAATTAGCACCTCCATAAAAAGCCCAATTTTTCCATTGTACCCATGTGTATCACTTGCACAATCTTCACTTATAAAACCCACCTTTACTAGTATTATGGGCAATCTGATGCTGGTCATGCATTTGTTTTTATTAGAAACTAGTAAAAGACAGTTTGAATTGCTACTTTTAATGACGAGTCTGATATTTTTAGCAGTGCGGATGGATAAACTTGGGGAAAAAAATGGGATCAGATGGTTTGAAAAAAATTTCCATGTAAAAGAATTAGCCAGACAGAAAATGTTCGAGATAAAATAAGCACACAAGCCCTATATAAGTCTCCTTCTGTTTATCCCCACCTGGTTCTTTGCTTAGTTGTATTTCAAGGTTACATGGGTTCCATGCGGCAAGCGCACCAACATCTCATTTATTAATTACTCTGCACGGACAGTGTCATCAGGGCACCCTGCAGTACATGTGCAACTTTTAGGGGTCTGGAAGGGACTGTCTTCACAGGGCACTTTGTGATGCAGACCTCAGGGATCCTGGTAGGAGGAAGCAGGGGCCCCCTTCCTCGGACGGCCACTTCAGCCTGGCTCCATCTGCGTGATTCGGCAAGGGACAGAGAGGACTGTGTCGAAAGCAACGTGGTCAGAAAACCCAAAAACAAGGGCAGCTCAATGCAGTGACATGTTTTCTAACTGAATTTTCTAAGTTTTCTTCCCAAGGGGCAATTGAAGCAAGAATGTCTCAGTGACCAAGAGCGTCAGCATATCGGCTACCTCGAAGCAAGACAGAGACAAGAACAGAGGCAGGGATCAAGCCAGTGCGGAACAGTTTGGAGCTTTCCCTTTGGGATAGTTCTTACTAACCAGAGGGGCACAGCCTTGGAACAATTCTACAAGTAGGAAATGGACTTACTGGCTGGCCAGTCTGCTTCCAGGGAGGGAGCCCCTTGCAGTCTTTCCCACAACATTCCCCCCACTCCAAAATTTAGCATAAACCTCCTCTCCTGTCTCTTCTCCAGCACAGGTATCATCACAGGAACAACTGTGACATGTGCTGTAATCATCATGGCATCTGGGGGCAGAATGTCATAATTCAATGCTAATATATATCTACTTTGTTCTCAATACACATATTTCCTAACCCCGAATTGCTAGTCAAGTTTATTATAAAATATAAAGTCATATGTGTATGAGTCATAGGTGGAATATTTGCTTAAAATAATAATAATGATAAAAGGACTTCTTAGAATTTATTTCCACTTTTCACACCATTGGTCATTAAAATCCCTGAAGTGACACTATTTGCAGTACGTCTTAAAGAGATCTGGTCCCTAAACAGGACCCTAAAGCACCCATTCGGTGTCCATTCTGTCTCTTACTATCCCTGTCTCCGTTCTGCGCCGCAGATACAGAATTGTTCTCACAGACGAACTCACAAACATTTTCTAAAAACTTTCAGTGAACAATCCCTGGTACCCGAGACTAAAAGAACTCTCTTGTGTACAAACTCATCGAAACTTTCAGAAACTTAAAAAAAAAAAATCCCGAAGTCGACTTCAGTCCTTTTCCCAGGGCAAAAACAAAAACAAAAGTTCCCAGTTCTCCATGAATATTTTCCTGAGTCCGAGGCGCGGCAGTTTGCCAGCCAAGTGATTTCAGCCGGGCTGAGCCCCGCTCGCTCCCCACGGGGTGGGAGAGGCTCCCCAGGAGCAGGCAGAACGGAGGTGGGGCTGGAGGAGAGGCAGGATGCGGAGGGCGGGCAGGTCCTGGCCTGTGCGCCCGACCCGAGGTAAGAAGCTGGGCCACTCTTTTTCCTTATTTGAGACACAGATGAGGTGCTCTGTTTCCTTATGTTAGATTTCTCTGAAAGGCTCTGACGTTCTGATGAAAAGACCTGCTGCTGCAGCCAGTGCTGTTTCCCATAGTTCCCTTCTCAGGCTAAGAAGGGACAACGTTTAAATCAGTAGGTCAGGGCCTCAGTTTACTGGTTCCTTGTCCAGTGGCACAGGTAAGGCAGTGCCAGAGTGGGGCAATTGCTGTGCTCCAGGGAACTTCCTTTCGTGAAGAAAGAATGATATACAATTGTATATGTTCTGCACATTCATATGTAGGAATATTTATGGATATCGGAAAAGACTATATTTTGTGTTCTCATAAACACCCTGTTTTAATCTCTGCTATTGAAATGAATGAGTTTCTTAATTTTTAAAAAGAGGGAGAAGGGAGGCAGGAAAGAGGACATAAAAAGGAACTGAGATGTGTTTTGTACCTGCACCAACTCCCTGCAAAGAATGCAATCATTACGTAAGGCAAATGTGCACTAATAAAAAACAACTGAGAAAACAATTACCCAAAGTGTCTAGAGCCACACAGGGATTAAGTTGACTGTGGGTGTGTGTGTAAGGGTTCAAGCAGGGGACGGATTAGCCCTGTAAGTGTATGAAGTGCCCGCCTCGCCGCCCTGCTGGCTGCTTGTTCCCCGGGTTGCGGCTTCTAGGCCTGGTCTGCGCCTCGCCCTACAGCATCGCTATGGTGAAAGGCAGTGACGCGGTTGGAGAAGTGGATGCGAGTTGTCCAGGAGCAGCTTTCCTGTCACCTTCCTTCTCGAAAGATAAATGACTCGAATTTCTGTTTTGCTTACACTGCCTCCCTGCCTAGTTGCCTGCTTTCACATCTGTTTCTTGTCTCCCTTCTCGTTGCCATATTCAAGGCAAAGTACAAATAAAGCGAAGTCCGAATCCAAACCCAACATCCATCTCTATTGAATTATCGCGGAGCCTGTCGGTTACACGCTTATCAGAACAGATTATTTTTATATGGGCTAATTGTCCAAATTGACTTGAATTCATTATCTCTGGCGTGGTTACTTTGATTCTAAAGAAAAATTAAGTGATGATTCATTTCATCGTGAACCATTTTCTCCCCTATAAATATAATGTTCTCTAAACACAGTCAAGCAAGGCAAGGCATGTGGGAATTATTATGTTCATTTCTTATTTTTATTAATTGGATGCTAAGGTGCTTTGGAAAGAAGAATCTTGGAATTTTCTCGCACACATGCAAAATGCTGCTACTCTCTGTGTTATTATGCATTGAATGTAATGTTCTCTTCGTGTTGGGCTTTATCCATGAAATATATGCCCTAGAAATTGTATATCTGCTAGCCATTGCATTAAATGGTTCCAACAAATATTTATACAAATCTGTGTGCTAATTTGTTTGGACCAACTTTGGTCTACTGCGTCAGATTACAGTACAGTTCCGTAGACTGAAAGAGTAACCGTTGGTTTCCGTTTGTGCTGCCCTTGATGGTTTCTGCGTGGGATTCACTCTGAAGGCCGTGGTTTTCTGCCTGTGTCAGTGTTTTGAAAAGCACCGCAGCCAAGTGTATAGACCGACCAGCTGCAACCGGGCCCCGCCCACTGCTCAGCATACGCGCTGTTTCTCCCTCATTGACTCCTTGGCTTGTGGCTCTCAGAAATGTTCCAAACCCTTTTAGCCCATCGGCTTCCAATTCTTCTTCAGTCTCGGAGTGGGTCACTCCCTCGATGGTCCATATTGGAACAACACGGAAAGATTTCTTCTATTAGCTCAGGGTTCCTTGTATTTTGCTTCTATCCATTCTTTTATAGTCTCAGAAATAAAATCTACTCTCTTGCCCCAAAATAGCACTGCATTTCTTATTCATTTGCTGGCACCCCAAGGAAGCGGAATGCCTGACACTTCCTTTGAATTTAAGCACTTTGAGTATAAGCACCTTGAATACCCTAAATATTTTTATCAATTCTGGTTAATATTTATTCAGAGCCTACTGCATTATTGTCCATACAGGAGAATCTATATGTACTGAGGCTACACAGCTCACAGCTGATATTTAGATCATTATAGTATATGAGTAAAATGTGGATAGAAACAAATATTTCATTGAACTCCGATAAAATCCAGTTATGGCATTACATTACTTAATAAAGTTCTACAGAAAAACGTAATGAAATAAAAACACGTTCAGGAAGCTTTATGCTTATATTTTTGATGAACTAAGAAACTGAGATTTTGAAAGGTTAAGTAATGTGACCAAGTAGAGTGGAGCAGAATTCATATTTAGGCCCTTAGCTTTCTGATTTTGAGGTCCATATGCATACGTTACCGAACGGGTGCAAGGACACAGCGCTGCATAAGATTCAGCGGGGGAATGGGAATGTCTTCTCCAGCACGGAGTGGTACAGAAGACTGCAAGAAGCAGTGAAGCCTGTACGCCTTGCTAAGTGACAGCCGGATTTGGATGGAACGCTGCCTGTGTCTCCCTTGGGAGGCCCTCGCCTGCAGTACCTATGGAGTGACAGAATCGAGCAGAGTGACCATCAGCGTATTCATCAAACAACAGCAGTGTAGCACAAGCAGAATATAAAGTCCCAAAATAAGAGTAGTGGAAGGCGGTGCTGAAAAACAGACTGGCCCCTCCTTCTGGAGAGCTTCCTATGACACATTGGGGAGTTTAGATTTCAGTAAAAGAAGCCACTGAGAACCAGTACAGGTTGAGTAACAGAACTTACAAGGTCATGTTTGTAGTACCCATTCATCATTCTACCTGGAAGTGAAAGGAATAAGGAAAAGAAAGTAGGAACAAGTTGTGCGATTGTTCCAGTGATCCAGGTGAGAGTTGATGGATGAGGTCCACGCAGAGCCGCGGCGTTGGCATCAAGCAGGTCTGGGCTGGCATTTCAGCTCTGTGTCCTCCAGCTGCGACACCAGCTTGCTTCATGTCTGAGCTCGTGAAATATCCAGGTGGGTCCCAACTCCCTAATGGACTTATCAAAAGGAATATATGTCCTAACCCACATAAACTGCTTAACATATTGACTGGCACATCTTAACTACTCGAAAATTAGTGATGTGGTTATTACTAGTGTTATATTTGCTTGCAAATCAATGCAAATAACTGTCTTGGGGAGCAGGATATGGAAAATTAGCACAGTGTTTCTTCTTAGAAGTCAGCATCCATGGTGAAGTGTACAGAGCAGATTGAATAACAAGGGCTCTAGAAATACAAGCCCTTTTACACAGAGCCTGTAGATCAAATGGGACTCTTAGTGAACGGAACAGTCATATGTTATGCTCACCAACTCTTCTCCTGGGGTCAGAATTTCAACTACAGGTGCTGCTCCTGCCTCCCGTCCACCTCCACAGGGGTCCTTGTGCTATAAAACATTGATTGGAAGGGTCAGGTCCTCAATCTGCAGTTATACCAGCATTTCATTGGCCTTTGCCACTTAATGTTATGACAAGAGTTGCTATGACCTTCAAAAGATGCTCGGGTAGATGTCATGATATTTTATTAGTTATAGTATGCTAACAAAACATATATGATATATATATGATATATAATTTATATATATATATAATTTTTATATAAAACCAGGCATGAGTGTGTGTGCATGAGTGTGTGTGAGTGTAATTTTTCCCTTGTTCATCCTGTGTGCTCAGTGTGGGTCCACCACAGATCCCTGTTCTGCATGGTGAACCCAGGAACTCATACCCTGGGAGCATTCTGTGTGCCTCACTCAGGCTTAAAGCTTGTTTCAGGAAATGACATGTTTCCTTCATTCCTGTTAATCACTGACCAAAGTAGGTCACAAAGGAACCACCAAGGGCAGCAAAAGAAAACCCAATATGTTACCTAAGGAGAGAACCAGGTGTATTTGGCCAGCGGCACACAAGCCTACCAGAAAAAGCAATCATATTACACTCCTAACAGTGTGCACATAGGACTTTTAGTCTCTTCATTAGCCTGGAAAGTGTACTGCACATTCTCTACTGATTTATAGCAGCTAATGCTAGCATGGGGACATTATTTCCCCTCTGCCCAGAGAATATCCAGATATAACCACCCTGAGGATGCACAACCTTCCTGATTGGTTCACTTCAGTTTTCCCAACTCACCTTTCCTCGCAATGCCAAAACTATAAATTCTGCTCTCATCCTATTAATATTTATTTATTTATTTTTTGGTGCCAGAGATCAAACTCGGGACCTTGCACTTGTGAGGCACGTGGCTGTACAACTGAGCTAAACCCCGGGCCTCTTCAAAATATTTTAACAAAGGCTGAAGAGTTAGCTGTTGTGGTCTAACCTGCCCCACCCCATTTCCTAGTGAAAGAGCTCTGAAATGAGGCTAAGAGGAATTCCTGAGATAACATAAGAGAAAGTCTTCAGAGTAAGAAAAAATAGTGTTACACGAAGGAGGTTTCAAAACTGCCCTATTTTAAGCAAAAACCAGTGAGCAAATAAATCACAATCGGCAGTGAATGTGAATTGTCTAACCTCCAGGAAGAGTGGAGAGGATGTGGCCAAATAAGGAAGCAGAACCTGGGAGCAACTGTGTGGGCGGTGTCAAAGAGAAAGAGGAGAGGGGGAGCTGCTCCGCCTGCGCAGGAGCAGCTGTGGAGCTCGCAGGTGAGGGGGCAAGGAGGCAGCCAAGGGTGCAATCTTCTGACGAGGGATTCGGTGGCTTTTGTAAAAGGAGCAGGGCAGGATGATTTCCAACTTTAAGACTGCTCCTTTGCTTGACTGATAATGAGAAGTCTGAGATATTTACCACTTGAACAAGAGGAGATCTAGTTTGTGTAGGTGACTTGTGAATCTAGGCAGCAACACATAAGTACATACAGTGGTTATCAAAATATATAAGCCAGATTGCAAGAATCCTATTTATTGTAGGAAGTTTTAAAAATGTGCCCAGTGTACAGGTATTTGGTCAAACCATATATGGGATGAAATCTCCCAGGCAGAGTAAGGAGGCAAGAGAGAAAGCTGAGAATGCAAATCTCATTTGTCTGGATGGAGAAACTCACTTTCCAAGTTCACCACCACAAATACTCCCTCTTCCCCTTGACTTTCATCATTAAGCCATCCTTTCTCTGCCAAATGAATGATTGTTCTCATTAAAATAATTATTAATCATTTCTTCTTATGTGCTGAGAAAATAAGCTAATCAAAAATGAAAAGCTCCAACCAGTGCACAACTGAAATAAATAATACAATTTCTTAGTCAACCAGCTGAATAATAGCATTACAAAGATATTTTGCTGTGTGTTATATGCCAGGGATTAGTGTAAGTAATTCATGTACAGTTGGGTTTATATCCTCAGCAAAACCTTTTTCAAGTATAAAGCATTATCTTCACTTTCTTATGGAAGGAAATACAATGTGGGTTAAAAAGTTTACAAGTGAAGAGAGAAGGTTGATGTAAAATTTAGACTCCTATTTGTTTATTTTTAACTCCTGAAGCATTTTATATACTGTGCTAGAATCAATGAAACTTTGGGTTTGTTAATAATTTATAATTATTTACTATTTACCCTAGTGATTGCATCTATTTTTCCAGAAGTGAATTATAGTTGAAGCCACTGGTTTCAATGATTTCTCTCAATTTAGCTATCAAAAGTTTGTATGCTGAAGATAATACACCAGCCATACGTACAGAATAGTGAATGATTTTTCCGGTTTTACTAGAGAAGTGAATACTCTCAGGTCTTCACGTCTCTGTTGAGTAGCATTTTCTGAGGTACCCGTCTGACCACCGAGAAGGATTACATTGGATGCGAGTTTATGACAGGCGAGGGACATTTTGTCACTCTTATCATCTAGCAGTGGGGGAAGCCCAGTTATTTTGAGAAGAAGCAAACACTTAATACAAAACTATTATTTTTGTATTTGTCTAATTTAAAACTCAAAAGTAGAACTTTAAGGTAGACTGGAAGGCTAGAACTGAGGGAATAATTTTTGTTGAGAAAATGAATAGCAATACATTTGGACAGCTTACTGTTACCAAATTTGTTTGCTAGGTAAAAGCTTAGCTCAATTTTGTATGCTTTTCATAAGAAACCAAAATTTACTGAAGAGACGATTGCCAGATTTTAACACAGAACTTTATTTTATTTTCAGTTCCTTTACTTACGTGCTACTTACCTTCGTAGGCCTGCTGTCTACCTGGATATCACTTGCTGAACTGTGTAGTCTTGCTAAGACTGCTAGAAGTATAAGACTACTATACCTCATCACAGCACTTCGTCACACAGAATGTATCTCAGTTTCATTATAGAAGAACTAGCAAGTGCACCAAAGCTCATGGTTAACCTTGTAATCTATTCATGAAGAAATATTGTTTTATTTAGCCCTGGCTCAAATCCTTAGGTACAGGTACTGAGCTGACCAGCAGGTTTTGTTTGACTTCAAAGACATTATTTCTAATCAAAAGGCAAAATATGTTATTTCAGTGGAATCTTTGTTCTTGACCTACAAAGTTAATGCCAGCGAATACGTTCAGTGGTCTTTGGGTTACTGAAATAAGCCACAGTCATTTAACCCAAGTTTCCTCACCGCTTCTTTCCATATAGTTCTGAAAGAAACTAATACCGCCCCCAACACACTCTTAACGGTTTTAGTGTTAGATTATTTTGTTAATAACTATAAAGTTGTGATGTACTCCCATATTTACTGGGAATCTGATTTTCCTGCAAGTAACACACACAAGTTGTCAGGTCTCTAACATTTAGTACTAATACATGCAGCTTTAAGAGTCTTAAATGGACCCTTAAGAAAGTTTCACCTCTTCTGTTTGTGGCAACTCTGAAAAATTACTTCAGAGCAGATGTTAGCATGTAACACATTTACATCTTCGATGTTCATTTGAAAAGAAATCTCTCAGTCTGTAAATTACAAGACTGATAGACTAGAAGTGGGTGAACTATCTATATTTTTCCTATCAATTGAACACCTTTGATTTTAGAGCCAATGGCCTTAGTGAAGTCTTCGAGAGCTCTTACACATTCTCATGGCCCTTCAATTACTCTAACCAAGCATTTCAATCTCCACAAGAAGAAACTGTGTTTCCAGTGTTAGTGGTTACACAGCCCCCCATGTTAATTCTCTTACTCTTTAAAAAGCTCTCTCTCTCTCTCTCTTTTTTTTTTGCCAGGAATTCAGCTCAGTGGTTCTGCTGTCTGCCTCTAAAGCTCAAGGTCCCAAGTTTGATACCCAGTACTCCCCCAAATTCCTTTGTATATACTTGTTTTGAAAGAAAGATGAGTTCACAGTATTGACATAAATTGTAAATTAGTGAAATTATAAATTTTAGCAGGTCCCACAATCGCCTAAACTGTCAGGCCCCATCCCTAGAGTTTCTAAATGAGTAGGTACAGGGTGGGGAATTTAGCTAAGTGTACTGCCCCCTGCCTTGCAAGCGCAAGGTCCCAAGTTTGATTCCCTGTACAAAAAACAAAACAAAACATAAATTAGGAGGTGTGGAACAAGCAGTGGCATTTCTGATGGTTTCCCAGGAGATATTGGTGCTGAAGAGGTTTCTCTGGCTTCCAAACTTTAAGGACTACTCACAATGAACATAGATACACCCAACTGTCTTCCTAGGCTAACCTGTGAATAACTGAAAAGGCTTTGGAAGTCTGCACACTGATTTGTGATATTAAAGATTTATAAGAAATATTTTAAGACGCACTAAAGGTAAAAAAAAAACAACAACCCTTAATTTTCCTTACTTTCACATTTTTCCAAAATATTTAATCAAAAGTAATATTCATCATGGATAAGTAGTTGCCATTGTTCTGAATATTCTTGAAATGGAGTTAAGAGCATTCAACTCTCGGGACTTTTTGATGAAAACCTTACAGCAAAGGAGTTCTGGCTTCTGGATCCATATGTGAGACATTCAGTCCCAATGAAAATAGAATGCTGAAAATGCTGAGCAGTCACCACCTCTTTTGATCCTTAATAGAGCGAAGACAGAATGCGTCCTCTCCCTAGGGCGAGAGAGACAAGCAAGTACAGCGTCAGCGCTTACCAGAGCTGAGTTTTCTGAGCTAACACCACCATATTCAGGAAAATCTGAGGTTAAATATGGACAACTCTTGAGAGTTCAGTTTGGAAAGCCTAGAAGAGACGGAGGTGAAACACAGTGAGATTTACCTTCCAGAGCTCAGGTAGACTCCACTAGAAAACACTGGAGAAAAGTCTCCTCATGCTACTGCAGGGGCCAGAGCAGAGGGACGCTTTTCAAATGTGTTGAAATACTCTGTTCTCTACGAGCAGGCCTGCCTCACATGGGAACGTGTGGGTGATTATCGGAGCCCAGCCAGCCCTCAGCGGGCTCCTACCAAAGAGAGCAGAAAAACCCGAGAAATGTCTGTACGCAGCTCCTCATCCAGAACCATAAGGTCACTGACACCACAGGCCTGTAACGTGAGCCTCCTTCTCCCACACTGATCCCCACATCGTTAAAGGACAACACAGTGGACAGCAGGGACATTCTCCTGGTACACACTGCCCACCATTTAAGAAGAAAGTACATCAAAGGGCGAAAGAAAACTCAAAAGCGTCTGAAGAGAAAGAATGAGCACCAGATGATCCACAGTGGAGCTTGGTGGAATGTTTAGACAGGGGATTTGAACTGGAATTAAAGTTAGGTACAGAGGGGCAGTGTGAGCAGAGAGGAGGAAACCTCTAAAAAGAATGAAAAAGAAGTGCAAAGTGCTGGGCAGAAAGCAAGACACCTTCATGTGAGTATTAATAGACTAGATAGGACAGGAAAAGAAAGGCGAAACGTGAGCCTATACCAGCAGAAACTCTGGAAACTGAAAAGAAAGGAGATCACAGAATCAACAACAACAACCACAACCGTCACCTCAATGGAGCACCCAAGGCCTGCAGGGCAGTGATGAACAGTCAAGTGTATGTGTAACTGGTGTGCTGGAGGAAAAGAGCCAGGAACCAAAGGGATATTTGAAATCAGAGCAAATCAAAATTTCCTTAGAGATATGTGAGAATCCAAATCATAGCATCAGATGCTGAGAATATCTAGAAGGATAAGTCTTGGGAAAACCATACCTAAGCATATCATTCTCAAAATATAGCAAACCAAAGACAAGGAAATTGTTCTGAAAGAAGCCAGAGGAGAAAAGCATCGTAATTACCAATAAACAAAGATAAAAACGAAAGATCACATGACTTCTCTTTAGAAGCTGCAGAAGCAAGAAGAAAGTGGAGTTCAACATTTGAAGGACAGAGACACATCCGGGGGGTGGGGCTGGGGGAGGTAGAGGAGAAAGAGGCAGACAGAAAGACAGACAGAGAGGCAGAGAAATTAAAAGTACTAACCTGGAATTGTATATCTTGTGCAATTTATCATTCCAATGTGAAGGGGAAATAATTATCTTTGCAAAGACAAAAGGAAGAAAGTTGCTGTTAGTACACCTTCCTTGCAAGAAATGAAGTTATAAAGAAGTTATACAAAAAAGAAAGAAAAATTGTTCCACTATCTGTCTTGCAACCTCAAGTACCCGAGTTCAATTCCTGGGACCAAAAAAAGAAAATAATGAAGATGAAAAACTCTGATCACATAAAGATAAGAAAACTATCAGAAAATAAATAAGTAAAGGTAAAATAAAAACATTTTAAAGTTCTTAATTGATATAAAAGAAAACAGCCCTTCTGCAAAGTAATAACTGTAACATTTGCTTATATACATGATCACGTTTGCTTACATACACATCATATGTATAGTCTCAGGTGTGTTGATCAGTATATTAAATGAATGAAAGCAATGACATGAAGGCCAAAGAGAAATCCAAGTTGTTTTTACCATTATAAAGTAGTCACAAGAACCATGAATAGAATAATGTTATTTCAAAGGGGAGTTGGATTCTAAAATGTATATTGCAAACTCTAGGGGGCAAAAGATTTAAAAAGAAAAAGAAAAAAACAAGAAATATAAAAAAAAGAAGAGAAAAAAGAGAGATATAAAATACTGAGATAAAACCACTAAATTATAATATTGAAGATTTATAAGAAGTATTTTATGAAGTACTAAAGTTTAAAAATTTATCCTTATAGTCACATTTTTAAAATTATTGGATCAAAAGGCAGAATAAGATTGGAAGACAAAAACACGAGTAGAGGAAAAGTACAAGGAACAGAACACATTAATAAATGTGATAGTATTAATATAATTGTGCCAATAATCGCCAAGTAAGAGAGGGAATTGTTGCAGATCCCATGAATAATAAAGTAATAATGAATACCAGAGCACCTTCCTGACTACAGATTTGATAAATTAAAGGACTCTAATGAATAGTCAATGAACTAAGTAAATGGCAGGATGTTCCACGTTTACAAACGTGAAGGCCCAATATTGTCACTCAGCTCAGTCTTTCCCCACTTGATTATAGATTCAGTGCAGTCTCAGTCTAAATCCCACCATACCACTTTTTGGACATTAGATAACTTATTCTAAAATTTACACGTAAAAGTAACAGCCCCAGAAGAGTCAAAATAATATTGGAGGAGAAGAACAGAGTCACCTACATCACGGCAATGTAAAACTACAGCTAGTAAAGTGTTTGAGCATTAGAAAAAATATGAGAAACTGAAAAAATTGAAATAAAGTGGTTGTAAATGGGGAGGGGAGGAGGGAGTGGAGGGCAGGGACAAGGGGAAAAATGAGAACCAAGACCTATTATGTAAAGGTACAGAATCCCAATGATGAATGTAACTATATTGTATACCTAGATTGTACTAATAAAATCAATTAAAAAAAAAAAGAAAAGGAATGGAAAAATAGAGCGTTCCTTCCCGAGAGGGAGGATTAGAGGCACTAGCACTCACAACAGAGAATTAAAACAACAGTAATGTAGATGGTCACTGAAGCCGGGACTGTGGGAGAGTCTGGGGTTTAGCAGTGGGTGGACACACACTAGGGGAAGCCCAATCATAAAATGAGGGATGAGAACTTGAAACTCAGCACCGCACCACCAACTGTATCAGCTGCAGCGGGTTCTGAGGACAAAGAGGGAGAGTCCATGGGGCACCACCATCACGGGACCCAGCAGCCTGCAGAAACACAGGATGAACGTGCAGCTGTCCTAGGGTCTGCTTGTGAGCTGGCCTTCAGAATGTCCTCCCCAGGCCTGGGGAGTCCCATAGTGCTGTAACTCGTGTATTTTGAGAAGCCAAAGATATCAGAGTAGATGAAATGCCAGACAAAAATTCAAAAGAATGATTTTTTAAATTTAATGAAATCCCTGGAAATGGAAACAAATAGTCAAGTGAATTCAGAAAGGCAGTGCATTTCACCAAGGCGACAGAGATCTTGAAAAATCATATAAAACTTTTGAAAATCAGAAGTTCAATAGGTCAGATAAAAAGAACTTCATCTGGAAGCCTCAAGGACAGACTAGATTGAGTAGAATAAAGAATATGGAGCTCGAATACAATCCAAATACAAATAGTAATAAGGAAAAAGTAAGAGTGAAGAGAACAAATAGGCTTCTTCGACACTATAGAAAGATCAAACTTCCAAATAATAAGCATGCTGGAGAGAACAGGGCTACATGCCAAGGCCTAGCAAATCTGGCCAGTGGACAAGAGGCATTTGGAATCACAAGTAATCATGACCAGGAAAAACTGTTCCTGATGTATTACAGTTAAACTCCTGAAATGAATAATATTAAAAGTGGTAACAAAGATGTGTCAAGTCACACTTAAAGGTAGATCCATCAGAATAAAAGCAGATTTGTCAACAGACACTTTAAAACCAGGAGTGCATAAAATTGTGTATTTCAAATCCTCAGGGGGAAAAATCTAAGCAAGATTACTATAGCAGCAAAGTATTCAGAATTGAATGAAAAATAATAGCCAAACTTCCAAGCTATGCATAACCTAACAGAGTTGATCAGGTTCATAGGAAATATCTAAAGGAATCCTATACTTAGAAAAGGAAGATATGTTAACTCTATCCCCCAAAACAATAAATAACAAATACTAAATCTCACTAGAAAAGTGACATGCAAATGAGAAATATAAAAGAATGAGATATTATCAATATATTAAATGATCAATTGTCTACTATGAATAAGAAAGGAAGAAATGAACATTGAATATTGAAAATAACCAGAAGACATACATAGAGCAAAGTGTGACAAGATGGAAAATAACATTTAAAGGATGGAATCCAAAAGCAAGTGGTGGTAGCTTTTCTTCCATCTGACAAAATAGAGTAAGTCAAGGTTATTTAGTTATTACACATCATCAAGGGAACAATCACTAAGAACATATGCTGATCATAAATATGTATGCACAAACCACTGAAAAATGCAGTTTTATAAAAGAAGCACTATTAGACATAAAGGGAGAGATAACTTTCAATACAATAATATCGGGTAATTTCAATACACACTCTCATCACAGGTAGGTCTTTCAGACAAAAGAGTCATCAGAGAAATGAGAGGGGTGATACTAAAAATCAAATGGACATATCCGACATCCTCAGAATATTCACCCAACAACTGAAGAACATATATTCCTTCCACCAACACGTAGAACTTTTCCCAAAATAGACCATACATTAGGCCATGCATCCAGTTGTGACTGTTAGATTTAAGCCCAGGAGATGACTGATTAAGGCAGAGAGACTGATTATCAGCACAAGTACAAAGCATGCTGGGAGTCTGAGGTAGAGATGTCAGCCCCAAAGAGGCAGGGAGGGGACTCTTAAGCTTGGGGTAGGGGCCAGAGCTTGGGCTAGAACTGAAATGAGGGGCTGAAAGGGGAAGTTAGCTGGCTTTAAAGGTAGAGTAAAAGTTAGGCTGCTGGGCATGTGTGTGTAGGAGAGATGTGAGTTAGCATTAACAAATTCAAAATAATTAAATAATTTCTGGATCTTATCATATCACAGTAGAATGAAAGTAGAAATCAACAGTAAGAGAAACTACAGAAATTATAAAACACAAAGAATGAAAGACACAATATCGTATAAATTGTAACTGAAGAAAATGTAGAGAAAACTTAAAAATTCCTAAAATCGAATGAAAGTGGAAACACAACACATCTGAATCTGAAGGACTCAGCAAAAGCAATTCTAAGAAGAAAGTTTATGGCAGTGTGCAAACATTAATAAAATATAGGGGAGCCCTCAACAAATGCCTGCAAATGATGTATCTTAAGGTTCTAAAAAGGCATGAACATGCTCAACCCCCAATTGGCACAAGGAAGTAAGTAGTAAAGAGCAGAGCAGAAATAAATCAAATAGGGATGAGAAGAGTGATACAAAGGATCAATAGAACAAAGGGTTAGTGCTTTGAAAAAATAAAATCGACGAACCTTTAGATAATTAACACACAGGAAGAGAAGAACCAAATTAATAAAATTAGAAGTGAAAAGGAAAAGGTACAATAAACATCATTGAGTACTATAGAATCATTAAGAAATATTTTGTAAAGCCACATGTCAGTAAGATAAAACTTCCAGAAGAAATGAAAAAATTTCTAGATATGATTTACCAAAATTGATCAAAGAACATATTAAGTAAAACCAAAAGAGATCAAGTGACAAGTTATAAGATGAAGAAGCAACAAAAATTGAAAATCTAGATGGATTTAGTGCTGAAGATTACCAGATATTCAAAGAAAAACAAATACCTATGTTCTTCAAATGATCCCATAAAGTAGAAAGGAAAGGAACCCTCCCAAACTCAAGCTATGATGACAGTAATAATCTGCTTTCAGAATCAGTTAAGGACACAACCATAGAAGAGAACCACACACCAATATCTATGATGATCATAGATGGAAATATCCCAGTAAAACACTTACAAATAAAATTCAATGGAACATTAAAAATAAAACCCATACATCACAATCAAGTTGTTTTCATTCTAGGAATGTAAGGATGGTTGCATACAAAGCAGTAAATATAATACATCATATAAATGAAATGAAAGGTAAAACTGCATGATTATATGAATAGATACAGAAAAATAATTTGATTAAATTCATGATAAAAGTTTTGAAAGAATTAGACATGAAAGAATCATACCATCACATAATGAAGGCTATGCATGACAAACACATAATTAACATCTTACCAAAGGGGGAAAACCTGAAAAAGTTTCCTTTAATATCAGGAACAATACAAGGGCTTCTACTCTCAGAACTTTTATCATACATACGTACTGTAGTGCTGAGAAATTTAACCAGAAAAAATTCTTAGAAGATAATGAAGGAGAGCATTTGGATAACCTTGGATTTGGGGATGAGTTTTTAGCACAACACCAAACACACAATACATGATGTAAATAATAAGATGGGCTTAATAAGAGTTATCTGATAAAGGACTCTTATCCAAAATACAAAAAAGCCCTTAAAAGTGAAGGACAGAAAAACTAATCAAAATGAAATAACTTTGGTTACATTTTAATGGTTCCTTGAGGTTAGCATGAGATCTAACAACAGTCTTCCTCAGTATTTAACCTAAGTAGTTAAAAAATATATTCACACAAAGTCTGAACATAGCTGTTTACAGTAGCTATATTCATAAGTATTAAAACGTGGAAGTAATCAAGGTGTCCTTTAGTAAGTAACTAAATTAATAAGCAATGGCACAGCCAGACAATGGAATATTATTCAGCACTAAATATTGAGGTGTCAAGCAATGAAAATGCACGAAGAAAATTTAACATGTATTAATAAGTGAAAAAATTACATACTGTATGGTTGCAAGAAGAAGAGTTTCTCCGAAAAGCAAAACTGGGGAAAACAAAAACACTAGTGATTTCTAGGGATTGGGAAGAAGGGATGAAAGATGGAGCCGAGAAGGTTTTTGTAGCCGTGAAGCATCTTGTAGATAACATCATAAAGTGACTTAGGGTTATTAATCCAAACTCTTAGAATGTGCAGTGCTCTCTGAACACCTCCATGCACTCTACAGACTTGTGGGGTGGTGAGGGGTCATTGCAGGTTCCTCATTATTAAGCCTCTAGTATCAAGAAACAAAACCAAAAATTAAAAAACAAAAACAAAAACAAGCAGTTAAAAAAATAAAACCTTTATAGTATGCTGTTGTGATGAATTAAGTACTCATCTCTGCTCCTCTCTCCTCCCTTCTCGGATTTGCCAAAAATCCTCTCCTTTGCCAAAATGATGTTTTATTACAAAATGCATGGGAAAACCAGTGGTGTACATTGGTCTTTCTCATCAAGAAGGTTATGCTTTAATCAAAAAGTAGTTGGAAAGAGGTATGAAGTCACACAGGCCATTTCAGCTGGTATCCTAGCCTCAGGGAACGTAAGACCCGAGGTTGGCTCAGGTGTGGCTCAGGACTGCAAAACAAAGTGGACTGAGGAATGCAGTGGTGGTTGGGATTTCTCATGGGCCCTTCCTGTCCTTTCAGGAAGCTTCAGAAGTGACCTAAAAGCTGCTCTCCATTAGTCCACCCCTCATGGATCATTTTACCCAAGAGTAGAGTAATTATTTTATCCAAGGAATACATTTGCAAAGTTCCTAATGTAGCCACTGTCAGAGAGATACACTGTTTGAGAGGGAGGAAACGAGTGGGTGTGGACTTCCTGATGGAGAGATCATTGTGTTTTGATGGTGTGAGTAAATTCAATCCATGTAATAGTCACCAAAGACTATTATAACGATGCCATGTGTTTTTAAAACATTGGAACATTATTGAAAAAAATACCAAAGAAGAGGAATGTGGACCTGTCTCTGTTAGATTTGGGATGTTATGAAATACCCACAACCAGGAGAAATTTACTTCTCCAGCTCTGGAGTTTGGGAAGAAGTTAAAGGTGTTGGCTCATCGGCCCACTTGCTCCTGGTGATGCCCCTTTTCCTATTCTAGAGATCAATGTTTTCTCGCTGTATCCTTAGATTGTGATCGAAAGAGACAGAGAAGGAGGAATAAATGAAAAGACCCTAACCACTTAGGCCCTCATGACCCAACTCCTTTCTGAGGACCCCACTTCCTAATGTTATTTCTCTGTGGCTAGGGTTTCAACACATGAGGTCTGGAGAGACACAACTGTGAGATGCATAGCAGACCCTTTAGGGAAAGGATTCCAAGTTCCTGGCTTTCCTTACAGTGAGGATGAAGAAAGCAAGCAACACTAAAGTGTTCCTTAAAGCTGGTCATGTTGGCGAAAGCCTATAATCCCAGCTCTTGGGGGCCTGAGGTAGGATAACTGGAATAATAATAATAATGGTAGTACTAATAAAAAGTGTTCCTTGAAAGTGTATTCTTTGGGGAAACTGACATATATCACCAACTTGTTCATCATTCCACAGATTATTTATGTCAAATATTTACAATCAATAAATAATTTACTCACCATGCCCACCACCCTGTGTTTTCCATCTTTACATTCAAATAAGACCAATCATTTTGAAAGAATGAGAACATATCCAGATAGCTGAAAGCCTTGTCTTGACTGTATTCATTTGCTATTGGGGGCATGACATATTGTCTCACTTTTAGCAACTTAAAACAAATTACTGTTTCACAGTTTTGGGAGTTAGGTATCCAGCTGGATTCTTTTGGTGTTCATCAGGCTGCATTCTTTTCTGGAAGATAACTAGGGAAAGATTTTCTTCCAAACCCTCCCTTGGGCTGTTAGCAGAATTTGGCCTTGCTGGGTTTCATGGAGGGTCCTTCTCTCCTAATCTGGTTTCAAATCCTTATTATGTTGGCAGGACTCATCAGCAATGGAGAGACTATCTCTGTCTTCATAGAAGATGGAGTTTGTTTCTGAAGGACTTTCAAGCAATTAGGTAGTGCAACTAAAATAATCTTTTCAACAGAATCATTGAAGTACCTGATTTGGAGTGCGTTCTATCTGTGAAGCCACTTCCCATCTGCTATTTTCTATAGTTCTGAAAAATATCTCACCTATATTCAAGTGGAGGGGAGTAGACAGGGCCAGAACCCGAAGAGTAGAGGTCTTAGCATTTGCCATCATAGTAAGTTTTGGCCATATGTTGTTTTAGTGTCAAATAAGACTTATTTAAGTAAGGAGGAAAACACTTTCAATCAGTAGCTGTTAACTCAAGGCAGAAATGTGTAGGAAGTTTTAGGGTGCATTCGTGGTTGGGCCTCACACCAGAGCTTATGATTTGATTGTGTACTTTTCCCCCAACCTTACTGAAGTATAAAGGACAAATGAAAACTCTGTACTTAAAATGCATGGCTCCACGCAAATGTTCACTCAGGGGGTCATGGCCCCTTTCAAGAACCAGAAACAGAGTGGAAGAGATTAAGGCTTTGGCCCAGAGGCACACCAGGCTAGTCATCAGGAGAAATAAAGGAAACTGCCTAACTCAGCAGATGCAGAAGGGTGGCAACAATTTGGGAATCATTTTACTCATCTTTTGGTGAGGGCTGGGACACTCAGATTTTAATTCCTGCGTTACATAAAATGTTTAAGTTAAAAATAAAACCGGTTTCTCACCACCCTGCTTCCTTCCTTTCGGAGAATTCCGCCGGGGTGGGAGCCATTCTGTGGCGCACTGGGGGACCGCCTTGGGGCACCGCGTTGGGGATGATGTGGGTGCTCAAACAGGGGGCACCAAGAGCGGCCCAGCGCGGAGGGTCGCGGGAGGCCGAGGGGAGGAGGAGGCCCCCGGGCTGGGCCTCAGCAGCAGCAGCTCACACATGAGCACAAAGAATGTTCGCCCTGGCAACCACGTCCCAGTGCCAGACGCTGCCAGAGCAGTGAGTTATAAATATGGACTTTGCGATGTTCGCTTTTCTTTAAAGTCAGAAATGGGAACTGGTCTTACACACGAGGGTGCGCGCACAAAGCAGTAGGGAAAGAATCTGGGGAAAGCGGGGCCCGAGTGGCAATGTCCTCCCCACCTACAGTCTTGCTGTGTCTTCCTTTGTCCAACCGGGATTTTCTCTTTAGGGCATTTTTCCAGTTGTATCACATTGGCTGCACCCCAACCCCTTTTCCAAACTCCCCATGTCTCAGGAGACAATTCTGGGGCAATAAGGGCTAGGTTTCAATGTGTGAATCCAGTCCAGGGGAAATACAGTTCAGTTCAGGACAATGGCTATTAATTTATAAATATTTGTTCCTTGATGCTCATGGTAAAGTGTGGTTAGCTTAGGGAACACCTTGTTTTCAGGAATTACTCAAGAATTTGGAATTTAGGAAACACAAGTCTTCAGCTTTGCCCAACCTGCTCCTGACGAAAAGTTATCCATGCCACACCTTTTCTTTAGGAAGAATGAATGTAGAGTTCATGTGAAACTCATGTGCATGGATTCATGGAGGAGGCCTCAATTGCATTGTGAGAATAAAGGGGTGAAAGGTAACCTTATCAGGTGATCACGTGTTTTCTTAGATTCTGCTCTTGCCTCAAACCATAGGAAACATCACTGTGGATGGAATCTCATTCTTTTTCTGACTGAAAGAAATCCAGGAAGATCAACAAATGAAATGTTACCATAAAAAAGAAGAGATAAAGCTCAATGTAGTCAAGAAAGGTGAAAGATTCATGGTGCCCAAGGCAGGAGCCTTGACAGGGCTGTTTGGCACTGGAAGGTGTGAGCCCTGACTGACATCAGAAAACACACTTGCCTCGGTGAGTCAGAAGTGTTGGAGGCCAGAGGAAGTTAAATGATTTCTGCTGTACACAGATGCTAAATGCGATATTATTAATAATTAATTGCAGCTGACAGTATATAAAGTGAAAGCACTGCTGTCCCAGCACTGATCTTTCCTCCTCTGAATGTTGCTTCCATATATTGAGTTTCAGGCATTACAAAGCATTGATTACTGTCTAGGCTTTGTAGCTGCAGTTCTAGTGAATACAGGACCAGCTTTCTCAAGTGAAGGACTTTGCATCTGGTGGAGAAGATTTCAAAATACTTTCAGTTATTTTTACACAAAGTTAAGGAAAGCCTGCTTTTTGGTTGCATAGAAAAGTGAGGGTCAGGGAGGTAAAAATGGCTGTCAGCTAGCAGGCTGTACTCTGTTTCTTTCAGGACCTTGGCACCATGCGCTGCAAAAACCCCTCCTCCTTTTTCTCTGCCGTGTTCCTTTGCCTAACTCTGAGCAGCAGGAAGTGCTCAGGCACCCGCATCCTGCTCTGTAGACAGCAGGATAGGCATTACACATTTGCAAGTGGGCAGGTAGCATAATCGGACTTCTAACTTGGAGATCATTAATTAAGGAGTGATTTATTAAAAGTCCTAGGTTCACTGGGCTTTGTAAGTTCCAGACAGCGTTTCCTGACATCACAGAGCCTAGGTGAAATGTCCCCTGCATACATGATGCAGAACACCCTGTTTATATCTAATAAAGCTTCCGAATCTCTGTGACCTGTCTGCTTGATCCGATGCTCTACTCATCCCCGAGTTTCACCACTGATCTCTTTCACTCAGTTCCATGCCTTATTCGTAGGAGTTCATGGTGACTATTTTACGCATTGAAGAATGGCTGCCTGCTGAAAATGGTTACAAGCAGAGGCTGGTAAATTCATAGTCATCTCTTCCACTTGGAAAATTGTTTGTGGGTTAGAGGGAACTTTAGCTGCTTTGTGAAGTATGGATATGATTTGAAAGGACAGAGGAAAAGGAAAAGGGACTGCAGGCTGAGATGAGCATATTATGTGAAGACATCCGAAGTTCAGGTGTACTGCACGACAATCTATTTTCATTTGATTGAGAGAGTAGCCTAAGAGAAAAATACATTTGTAGGCACTGTGTTAGATATATTTGGATTGAAAACGTGGGACTAGGTTTAGAAGATGTGAATAATTTGCTGAGAATTAAAACCCATGTTGCAGGGCATGAGGACCCACTTGAAATTTTTCAGATGACTGGCACTGCCTGCACTCTTAATTGAAGTTCACTTATTGCTTCCACAGCTGTTTTCTGGAATCTTGCTTCTGTGTCAGATTTCTAGAGATAAACCAGAAGAACTACGATGGCAGTCATTCTGAAGAATATGTCCAAGCCAGAGAACTACTAAAGAAAATAACCAAACACAATAATCATCAAATAATCTAGTGAGAAGTCATGAGACTGAACTATGGCACTGGCAGTGGACGTTCTTGAGGTTCCTTTGGCAATCATAAAGCGATGTAAGGAAAAACTGAATGGTGCACGTTTCTGTCAATGTTAAAGCAACTGTCCACATCTTGAAGAAGTATGTAAACTGGGACCAGGCAATCACTTTATAGAACACATTTTGTACTCTCTCAGTTGATAGTAATGAGTTTCAAATCTGCCAGACCTGCTAATGGCTAACTAAATGAAGCACACACTGACAACAGGCGCCTAAAAGGCAGAATCTGTTTACTGAGCTCATGAACAAAAAGGGGGAAATGGTGGTGACGTGGATGGGTAGCTCCTCGCTGTGCTCTTGGGTCTCACCACGCCCTCTGGTGGACATGGTGTTACCGGACCATATCTCGTGTGCGAACCCCACTAACTTCGCCTAAGCCCGAGAGAGCCAGAGGCTTGGGACTGGATTTTACTCTGCCTACATTATTGGGATGGTCTCACCCAAGTACAGTAGTTCTGATTTATGAACAGGATTCAGACATTTAAAAATATCTCCGGAGTCCCTACTAACCCCAGTAGGATTACCCCCAGGTAATCGTATCAGCGTGGAGGCCACCGCTGTCTCACTGTTCTTTTTCTTTCTAAACTTCTGCCAAGAAATGTGCGTGAAGCAGGGAAGGTTAATTAATATTGATTGAACTACTTTGACGGAATCTACTTTAACTTGCTCAGAGAATCGTACTTCTTAGATTAGAATGTATTTCTGGCTTTTTGGATTTGCTGACCAGTCTAAGGAAAGCTTTGATTCATAATACATTTTGGGCTAAACATATCCACAGTCTGATTGTAAACTTCATGACCAGTTTCAAGGAGAGCAAAGAATACCACTATTCTGACCACAGAAATGTTCCAGTCTTTTACTTTTTATCCCAGCTCAAAACAACAGAATATAAAATACAGGACTTAAGGGAATCTCATCTGTATTTTTAAATTGGAGGAAAAAAAAAGAACTAGCTCAGGATTGGCAGCTACTGGAGTTATAGACATAACGACTAGAAGAAGGTAATGAGTTTCTGAGGTGATCACCTTATCCTTCTGCCCTTTCTGAAATGATAATGAATGTACCAGAAATTGTTCAATGCTGTCCGTCTTCTTTTGTATTTCATCACAGGGTCAGCAACTGCCTCACCATCACCAAAAATTAGCAGAGCTACTGGGCATACTTCTGTGGTAATGATGCATGCTTAAAGACTGTATCAAAGTATTTCTTAAGTAAAAGCACATAGTTACAGTTGGATATCATTGTCAATCATTGAAAAATAGATTTAAAAAAATTTCATATGGAAAAATAAAGAATACACTATCATTATACCCTAAGGTGCTTTACAGTCTTAAAAAGGTAATTTGTTGCAGGCGAAGTTTCAGTTGTGGGTAGAATGTGGTTATGTTTATAAATAATTTAAAATTGTAAGATTTTAAAATTCAATGGAAACTGTTAATGCCACCTATTAAAAGCATGATTCATTAAATAAGAAGACATTCTATCATATGTGTTTTTTGAATGCTGTCATCATTGTTTATAGATATTAGTAAATTTTATTTAAAAGTTTTGTTTCTAGAATACACAAGACTTGAAAAGTAGCCTCAGATTTCCTAAAAGTATTTTAGTGTTGGTAAATTAACTGAAACAATGGGATTAACTGAAAATTAAGGTATGTACTCAGCAGATAATTATGTGCTGCAGACTTATCTGAAGCCCAGGATAATCATATGAATTAGGTCCTATTATTATCCTAACTTTGCAGGTAAAGAAATGGGCAGGAAGATATGTCTTTCCCAAAGTCACACACACCTAGGAAGTGTCAGAGCAAGGATTTGAAGCCCAACCGTCTGTTCCTAGATCCTGTGTTCCTAGCAGCTTTGCATCCATTTCTGCTTCTCCCAGCCTAGAAACAGTGGGGACCTGTGTGCCAGCAGGAGCTGCCAGGAGCCAAGTGGCGGAGAGCAGGAGCATCAGACGCGGTAAGATTCAGATGTGTTCAAGCTGCTCTGCTTTACAGTGTGAGGGAGCAGAAGTGAGGACAGGAGGTGGAGGAGAGATCCAAGATGCCTCTGCCTTCCCACAGTCACATTATCAGGGAAACAAATGTGCACAATGTAATAAAGCTGCCGGATAAAGTTATTTCTACCGACATCCAAATAGTTTTCCTAATATTGAGTGATGAAATAAAAAGGAAAAAATACCCTTCCCCTGAAATATCTCCTCTGTGTTCTGCTGGAGGACATTCGCAAGTCATCCTCATGTTAGCTCAGTGGCAGAATATCAGATGGGCTGTTCTGTGTGTCACAGCATTATGTGTGAAAAACAAACAAGCTAAAGGACTTTAAAATTGTAATTGCTCTCAGAGTACATTGAAATTTTTAAAATTTTTCCTTTGTGTACTTTTTCTGAATTGGCAGGAGTGTGCCTGACAGATATGCTCGTTGTGAGCATTTAAACTGACATCATTAGCTCCCCTGGAGAGCTCCTTGCCTATGTGACCACCTCACTGGTGATCCTTTTACTTCCTATCAGGAATTATCACTACCCAGAAATATGGCATGTAAAGAGCAAATCTTATTCGCAAACTTTATTTAAAGGTTTTATTTCTAGAATAAAGAGCAATGCCAGGGCACGAAGATGAAATAAACTACATTTCTGTCTCCCAATCCACACAGAGCCATGTATTTCACTCTTCTCCCTGAATATGGTTATTCATATCATTGTGAAAGGAAATAGCTCAGCAACATCACACTCAATGGCCAAGGACCGATTTTGCTGCAAGAGAGTTGGCCTGCTCCTGAGCATTCAGAAAAGCATGACTCTTTAGAGCTCTGGAATGTCTGGGAAATCACCTAGACCTCTGATTGGTGAAGGAACCAAGGTCTGAGTGCATGGGAGAATTACTTGAGTTCTCAGAGCCTGTTCTAGGAAAAGGAAGAAAGGAAATTTCAGATAGGCAGATGAGAAAACTTTAGGCACACTCAATGAGCAAATTATCTTTGTCTTTTGTCCCTAGTAGGTCATTTATTTCTAGTTCCCAGATGTAGTGAGCATTCTATGTACCAAATGAAGTTCACTTTATGTATACTAATGTATAACATTCATAACCATCTTATGAGGTTGGTCATAATTTTTCATTTCGCAGATGAAGGAGATGAGGAGAGAGGTTAAGCAGCTCATGCATGGTACATTGCATGGCGAGGCAGATATGCAATGATCCTTCCAGCAGTCTGGGTCTGGTGTGTGCTCTTAGCTGCTGCTCCCCCACCCCTCACTTAGGTTTGGACCAGGTGTTCTTATGCATCACCCCTGCTTGGTGCTGTTTGGGTGAATGCTCAGGCTGCTGCCTCTGACTGTGGAATGTTCCTATTCTTTGGATGAAGCAAAAACATTTTTAGAGATGTTTGGAGTGCTGGCTTGGTATTCATGAAGTTTCACAGGTGTTCTTTGTCATGAAAGTGTCTTATTTCCCCATCTATTTTAAAAGATAGTTTTGCAGGATACATCAGTCTAGGTTGGAAGTTGTTTTCTTATAGGGCTTGAAATACCTCACTCCAAGCTCTCCTTGACCTGAGGGTTTGTGTTGAAAAGTCTGCTGTGATTCTGATGGGCTTTCCTTTATATGTGATTTGTTTCTTTTTTCTGTTTGCAGTATTTTGTTCTTCTGTTGTGTTGCCAGGATCTTGCATATTATATGTCTAGGTGTAGATTTTTTTTTTTTTGTTGATCATGGCTAGTTGGAGTTGTATGTGTCTCGCTTATCTGTATGTCAAATTCTTCCCCTCTGTTTGGGAAGATTTCTGTCATTAATTCTGTGAATAGATTTTTTGTTATGTTTACTTCTCCGGCTAATTCATGGATTACTATCAGCCTTACATTATTCTTCTTTGCATCATCTAGGAATCGTTGGATTGATTTCTCATGATCCCTTACTGTTTTTAAAAGATCTCTCTTTTTCGCAGTCACTAAGTGCAATCCTATCTTCTGCAGCTGAAATTCTATCTTCACATGTGTTCATTCTGCTGCAACTGCTTTCGAGAGAGTTTTTAATCTCCTGGATCTCTGTTTGAATCTGTTTCATGGATTCCATTTCTTTCCTATGCTGGGCATTCATGGCTTCTAGCACGGTCCTGAGCTCTTCTATTTATTTGTCTGTTTCTGTTCTAGAGTCTCTAATCATGTCTTTCATTGTGCTTACCATCTCTGTAATTATCTGGGAAATTATTTCTGTTTTGAATTTTTCTAGAGCCGGATTGATCTGTTTTGTTACTTCTTGTGCTATGAGTTCAGGGTGTCCTGGTGGTTGATTGTCAGACTTGGCCACCTCATTTTTTCTAGAATTTGCTGCTGGTGAACTGGAAGTCTCTGTTTGTACCTTGCTTAAGTGTTTTCTCATTTTCATTTTTGTTGTTGGTGCTGTCCTTGGTTTAATTCCTGGGTTATTATATCGATCTTCCTGATAAAGCTCTCTTTTAGGTTTTGAGCCTCTTATGACTCAGAGACACTCTCTTCTTCATAATATCAGGAAGGACAACTGATTAAATCAATCACAATCCTTTAGCCCAATTGATACAATCAGCAAAACAATAACATCAAGCACAGTTTAGAAATTGATCATTTGTGGTTGTTATTAATCTAGCACCTTTAACCATGTGAATTAAATAAAAACTGAGGACCAGACCAAACTATGTTTATAGTGAATAAACTCTTTAATGTAGCAACTTTACCTTTCAGGATACGGACTTAGGAGTCAGGAGGAGAGGAATAGGTAGGTCGAAGGACAGGGGAAGGACATGAATGAGGCCAGAGGACACAGGATGATCACGCAAACTCTGGGAAATTGTTGAAGACAAGAGGAAAAGACAGAGCGCAAGAAGAAAGATAAGAACAGAACAACTTAACAGTAATAGGGAAACTGTACATTGTACTCACTTCCCTTTGAAACTAATAACAATTGAGGGAAGGAGAAAGAGAAGAAAAGAAAAAGAAAGAAGAAATGTGAATAAGGGCAGGAACGGGAAGCCAAAGGAGATAAAGAACAATGTGGGGGAGCAAGAGATTGAGAGGGAGAAAGAGAAAGAAAAAAGGAAGAATTTGATGAATGGGAAAAATAAAATTTTAAAAACAAAAATTAAAAATAAGAGGAAAAGAAAGAAAAAACTTTGATGAGCCTCTTTCAGGGTATATCTCTGCTGTCACAATAGACAACATGGGCAGCAATGTGCAGATCTATGTCAATTCATCTCAGCAAGCCAAGGGCAGACCCTTGAGATTCAGACTGCTGCAAGGCTCAAAATGAGCTCCCTGAACTCCTGCAGAGTTCAACTCTGCAAGGTTCTGTGGCAGGTTCCAGCTGCCCTTCCCCGGAAGGCAGGTGGTGATCCCTTCCACTCACCAACTCTGGAGGTCTGGTGTGCCTTTATTGCAGTTTTTCTCTTACATTCTGTCTTCTGGAGCACAGGACAATGGCCTTTATGACCACCTGTGCCTCTACAGTGTGGATCCAGGTAACTGCATAATCAGGAGGCCCTAGAGCTCCAGGTGTGCGGGGTGCTACAGGAGCACCTGTGTGGCTGGGCAGTCCTCCCTGGTCTCGAAAGATGCTTGTATGATGCAAGGCATCATTCATTAAAGTGTAAACAGAAGAACAATGGCTACACTTTCTAGAAGACTGAGGAATGAAAGCTATGTAAGTGCAGGAGCACTGGGCAGGAGTTCTATATGGGACTCAAGAGCAAGCATGGTGAAGCACTCCTTTCTGTCCTGCACATTAGGTACTTAGCACTAGCACTTGCCATGCTCTGTGTAGAGTCCTGGACACTCTCTTGCCCCTGTGGTGTAATGTACTTAAACATGATTAAGAAAAACAGATGCTAGTGAACCAGATAGAAACCACTTGAGCACTGGTGGCTGGCCAGATGACACATCCCAACACACCTGCTCACTCTTGGTGAATTCATCACAGCTCAAGCTCATGATCAAACTCCTGATAAATAAGTTCATAGAAAATACAAATTTGTTTACTGAAATTCAGCGATTCTCCTGACTAATGATACGAACATTATCTATTTTGTCCTTTTGCCTCTTCTTTATTTTCTTAATCTAGCTCACATCTCTTCATATATTCTTCAAGCTTGAACACACTTAAATGTTGTTTATATATATAT